>NW_027202271.1:11092914-11507914 GCF_024711535.1 Dipodomys merriami
CTGATCATTTTACCCATCTCTGCTGACTTCCAGCTAAATCATCCCCCTCCATATAGCCCCCACTGAGTAAGAATTGAAATTTAGAGCTATTTATAGCTGCTTCACCAATGAAGATCTTCCAGTACACAATTCATTTTATTTCATTATTTTGGGAATCCAACCTAGGGTCTTGTGCAAGCTAGGCAAGCATGCACCTATGGGTGAGAATTCATTTTTTAAAAGGAATGTAGGTCCAGGCACCGGTGGCTCACAACTGTAATCCTAGCTACTGAAGAAGCTGAGATCTGAGGATCACGGTTCAAAGCCAGCGTGGGCAAGAAAGTCCATGAGACTCTTATCTCCAATTAACCACCAAGCAGAAAGTACAGTTGTGGTTCAAGTGGTGAGCCCAGGAAATGAAAGCTCAGGCCTTGAGTTCAAACTCAGCACAACAACAGCAATAAAAAGCATAGAATTTATCTCCCCCATGCTGAGCACAATTGTGGAGAACTGGGTCCTGAAACTTCAGTATTTTCTTTACAACTGCATTTACAATAATTTTCTTCTTATTTCTCTCTAAAAGAAGGAAAGGAAGGAAGGAAGGAAGGAAGGAAGGAAGAAGGAAGGAAGGGAGGGAGAGAGGGAGGGAAAGAAGGAAAAGAAGGAAAAGGAATAAGGAAGAAAGGAAGGAAAGAAGAAAGCAGGAAAGAAAGAAAGGAAGGGAGGGAGGAAGGGAGAGAAGGAGAGAGGGAGGAAGGCAGGCAGGAAGGCAGGAAGGCAGGCAGGCAGGAAGGAAACATATTACAGATGGTAAATCAACCATCTACCAGCTTTTAGAACATTATCTCCTTACAGAGTGGGGGAGATGCCTATGCCAAAAAAAAAAAAAAAAAAAGATTTTCTTCCTGCACATGTTTTGTTACCTCCACTTCCAGTAGGAACATTGGACAAACTGGAGGTTGATTGAATTCTTTGATGGTTAGCTGGAGGACATGAAGCTGTTACTAGTGGAGACCTTATCTACCAAAGTACATGATGGTGCTTCCTGTGGCTCAGGCATAGTTGTCTTTATTCTCCTAATTCAGCAGAACAAATTTCTTCAGCACATGACTGTACTGTTCAAACTCAATCCACCATCTATGACACATGTGTTTTGGCTACCAGTTCACTTTTTTCAAAGAGCGGTATACGCTTTACAGCTCATCCCACACCAACCAAGGAATTCACTGGTGACATTGGACAATAGGATCAAGGCTATTCAAATTACAGTCATACAAAGGGTTTTTTTTTCTTAAAGTAGTATCACAGACATCAAAACAATGTGCTGCCTTCAAATAAATACATTTTGAATAATACATTTCTTATACCCACACACAGAATGCCAACAGCCCCCAAACATCACAACATCCTAGAACTCAGGATCATTTTCTGAATTCACTTGGTGAATATAAAAATGAACTGTGGTAGAAAAGTAAAGAATTAGAGCTTGCAAACTAAGCTAGGTTTTTGGTTTTTTTTTTTTTAAGATTTGTTAGTTTTTTTCTCATGTAATTTTCCCCTACTACCTTGAAATGAAGATTTCATTGCTTGGAGCACTACAGCAAGCTCTGGAGATTCACTGAGCCTTGTTTTACTTGGTTTTCCAAGTGTAGAGCATACTTCTGAACAGGGCAGACTGAAGGTTTCCTAGGTTGAATATTTACATCAAGATCATGTGATCTCATCTTGGCTTGAACTTTTGTTCATCTGTGTCTGGGCTTTACATAAAGCTACAATGATTCAATGCAAGAAACAACCTTTCATTCTCTCTCAAAAGGATGACAGCAGGTGTTTCCATGCCTACCTTATTTGTGGGACATTAGTCTATAAAAGGAGGGGGCAGTTCCATGTAAGAACGAAGGCCTATGGGGACGGGAGTTGAGAAGGGACAGAATTAGCCAGGCACTGGTTACTCATACCTGTAATCCTAGCTACGCAAGAGGTTGAGATCTAAGGATCATGTTTCAAAGCCAGCCTGGGCAGGAAAGTCTATGAGGCTCTTATCCCCAATTAACCACCAAAAAGCTGGCAGTGGAGCTGTGGCTTGAGTGGTAGTGTACCAGCCTTGAACAACAACAACAACAAAAACAACCTAAGGGATAGTGCCCAGGCCCTGAGTTCAAGTCCCAGGACTGGCAGAAAGAAATAAGGATGGAAGGAAGGAGGGAAGGAAGGAAGGAGAGAAAGAGACAGAAAGAGAAAGAGAGACACAAAGACAGAGAAGAGAAAAAGAGAGAAAGAGGGAGGGATGGAGGAAAGGAAAGGAAGGAAGAAGAAAAAAGAGAGAAAGAAAGAATGAAGAAAGAGAATTCAAAGCTAATTGCCTACTGTCTGCCAACTGTCTGTAGTTAGATTCTACTTATCGCCAGATAAGAAATCTCTGCTCAGTGAACTTCTGTGTTTGGAAAACTCAGCTAGTACACACATAGCTCAAATCCCAAGCCCTGGACCCAGACATCAGCTCATTGAGCATGCCCATTTTTTACAATACATAAGGTATGGACGGCCCAATCCCAGGTGGTGGCCACTGCTTTGGGTTCCCTTGGGCTTACCCATTCCTCTCCCAGCCAGACAGTCCTAAGCTCTCTTCAGTTTCAGTCTCTTCATAGTTTCCCTCTGCACCTTTTAGAAACTGGGGTAAGAGAATGGAGAACTCAAGAGGCTGTGGGACCCATGCGGGGACAGACCATGGAAGGAAGAAAAGACAACGCAGCCACTGAGGCTCTCTTCTCTTCCAATCTGGGGGACAATCAGAAGAGAATCCTATCACTCTTGTAATCCTAGCTACTCAGAAGGATGAGATCTGAAGATCATAGTTCAAACCTACACTAGCAAGGAGTCTATGAGACTCTAACTCATCAAAAAAGCTGAAAATTGAGGTGTGGTTCAAGTGGTAGAGTGGCAGTCTTGAGCCAAAACACCAAGCAAGAACACAGGACTCTGAGTTCAAGCCCCAGTATCTGTATATGAGAGAGAGAGAGAGAGAGAGAGAGAGAGAGAGAGAGAGAGAGAGAGAGAGAGAGAGAGAGAGAGAGAGAGAGAGAGAGAGTACTCACAAAGACTACCTTTGGAGAGTTACTATCAAGACTAGATAAAGAGTTTACAGAGAAAATAAAATATAAATGAGGCTTATTGAAGGTATAAAAAATCTTATATAGTTGTACTAACCTAGATTTGTAGATAGAAAACAAATCATTTTTTTGGTTCCTCTAAAGTACCCAGTATAAAACAGGAATGATCTAGCCTAGCTCATCCTTGGTTTAGAGCCTCATTCTTCTCTGTTGCAGAAAGCTGGTGGTCAAGATTCAATGCTAGGCTGTTCATCTAATAAAACATGTCCTGTTCCAACAACACGTGGACGGTTGAAAGCAGGCTGCATTGAGGACTATTTTCATATGTATTTTGGACAATCTTTTCACTGTAGGGTCCCCAATTGTCCTTGAGTTGAAGTGAACTCAGACTAGAGTAACTGAGCCAGGATGCCAAGAGGAAAACAAAACTTCATTGACTAGATGGTCTGAATGTATAGCTTAATCTCTTTACTAAGGTGGCATTCATACCCCTTTCCTTTGCCAGCTGGGGACACTCACAGAAAATGTCTTGGTGTGCAGGATCTACAGGTCTTGATGGCCAAAGTTTACCATCAGGTGATCAAAACTACCTCAACTATTAAGTAATAGTTATTAATCTAGCAATGGCACGTACCCTAGGGCTCTTCCACAGTTATCCTTGTGTGCTGTGTTAACCAAAAATAGGGAAATTATTTATGAAACCATATTCTTTTTTTTGCCTGTAAAACAAAATAAAATATATACAATTCAAGATTCTTTTCTCTTCTAAAAAGGTACAGAGAGTGTGAGCCAAACATTAATAAGAAAATCATTTCAGAAGTGGGTGTATTTAATAAGTGAACATGGCAAATGACCACATTTTCCAATTTTCACGAGACTATGAAAACCACCAAACACTGAGTTGGGAAAGTGAAAAAGAATTGATTATGGGAAGTATTGCAGGCAGGAGGAGGGGGGGAGAGGGAAGAAATGTACATTGTCAAAAACAAAAGAAATGTACTTATTACTTGACTCATGAAACTGTAACCCCTCTGTACGTAACCTTTATAATAACAATAAAAAAAATTTTTAAAAACCAATTGCATGACATTTGGAGGGGAAAAAAATTCACAACCCATACGAAGATCTCGAGTCTGAGAGGAACAGGGGGCCCCAGAGAAACAGGCCTCTGTGGTGCCACCCGTATCATTCCATTTCCAGCGTCTTCTACATTTCTGTTTGCTTCTGTAAACTTGAAAGGAAGTGGAGGGAGCGGGTATTGCTGATGATTGACGGGGGGCGGGGGATGAGTGTTGGGTCACAGGAAGCTTTTCTTTCCTGGGCTGGTCTCAGTGGCCTTCATCACTAACCTGAAGAGCAGGCCCAGTCATAGATGACCAGAGGAATGCTGACCAAGGAAAACAGCACACCCAGTCCCAAAAAGAGGGCAGCCTGAAGCAATAAAATACATATATTATTTCAAAAACAGCCAATACTTTCCACACCAGCTAAGGAAAACAAATCATAGATATCTTTGCCCTCTCCCTTTGTGGTCCGTTCTAGTTGGGGTTCATTGTAACCATTGTTGAACTGGGAAACTTTTTTTTTTTTTGCTAAAACTTGGTGAGTCTCACATCCTCTCTACTCTGGCTGACTCCCTGTGATCTCAAGTGTATTCATTCCTACAAATAACTATGACAAGACTTAGAGAGATTTAAGTTTCCTGGCTTCAGGAAACCTAATCTTCTTGGCCCCCTTGATGCTCTACCAGTTTCAATGATGAGCATTCTCTCTCTCTCTCTCTCCTTCTCCTCTCTCTCTCTGCCTGGGGCTTGAACTCAGGGCCTGCCACTTGGAGCCATAACTGCATTTCTGGCTTTTTGGCAGTTAATTGGCAATAAGAGTCTCATTGGCTTTCTCAGCCTCTTGAGTAGTTAGGATTACAGGTGTGAGCCACTGGCACTTGATGATGGTTGTCTTAAATGTACAGGGATATCCCTCCTGCCTGTAGCCTCTGGGTCAGGCAACTCAGGTGATGTGTGTAATGGCAGTGCTTCTGCTGATCTGCTAAGGCAGCTGAGAAACCTTCTCTGAGGCCAAGCACAAGGGTGTTGCAGAATGGAGTCGGGCAGCAACCACCTCACTCCTGCTTCTCTCCCTGGGTCTAAGCATATCACCTCCAAGACACCCTTTGAACTTCACCAGCCCTGGAAACAAGAAGCCCAGTAGAGAATGATAGCTTTTGAATCCAGGTCTGCTCACTCCAAAGCCATTTCCGTCAAATCATTTCTTTAAGTCACTTTCAGTGAACTCAGACATTTTAACTGAAGGCATTGCTTGCGTTCTAAGATAGTTATATGGCCAGAAATTGTATTAAAGCCAGGTGCTGGTGGCTCATGCCTGTAATCCTGACTACCCAGGAGGCTGAGATCTGAAGATTGAGGCTCCAAATCAGCCTGGACAGAAAAGTCTGAGACTTATTTCCAATGAACCATTAAAAAGCCAGAAGTTTCAACTGCTGTAGAGTGCCAGCTTTGAGAGGAAGCCAAGCAAGAGCAGGAGGTCCTGAGTTCAAGCCTCAATTCTGGGGTGCATGTGCATGCATGCGTGCACACACACATGAATACAAACACACACACACACACACACACACTCACACACACACAGAGAAACTGGATTGTATCACATCTTATTGTCCCTCTCCTCTTCTTATCTTGCTAATGACAAGAAATCATGCTGTAGAAATAGAAGTCCACAGATCCATTCTCTATTCACCTTGAACCAAAACACAAACTAAAACACAAGAAGAGCAAAACCAGAAATATCTATCTATCTATCTATCTATCTATCTATCTATCTATCTATCTATCTATCTATCTATCTATATCCTGAGAGAATGGACAAGAGTTTGATGTGAAATTTTATGACTTTCAAAGTGAAGTAGAATTGTAGGTACTCTGTCTCTCTTCAAGGCAACTGACAATGGCAGTAGCCAGTAGAGAGATTACCTATTTATTTACTAAATTTTAGTTAAAAACAAATCAGAAATATGAGAAGGGTTACCAAGAGACATACCCAAATTCTTTGCGTGCCTTTATCTCCATCCTGGTTTGTAATTTTTAGATAAAGAGATGAAGGAAGAATGAAAATAAGCATATTTGCAGAGGTAACACCTGAAAGTAAGAAAAGGAACAGAGAGAGAGAAGAAAGTTCAGGGTTATTATTATGAAACTTAAACTTTAGGCAGCTGTGGTATGTTGTAGAATGATATTTGAAGTCATAAAGCCATACCTACAACTCCAAAGATGTCCTTCATGGAGGGGATAAAGATCACCAACAAATTGATGATCACCAAGAGGATGAATGTAACCAAGACATGGCGACATAAGTTAAATTTTGTTTTCTTAGCCAATTCAAATAAGGATGAACGAACCTTCAGGAAAAGAAAATAAAGATTCTGTAATTCATCTTAACACTTCCATTTCTCAGCCCAGTAAGTGATTTATTGCTGAATGCTTTGTAAACTTAGTGATTGAGTTCCTTCCTTCCTTCTTCTTTCCTTCCTTTCTTCTTTTCTACCTTCTTTCCTTCTCTCTTTCTCCCTCCCTCCCTCTTTCTTTCCTGTCTTTCTTCTTTCTTTCTTTCTTCTTTCTTTCTTTCTTCTTTCCTTTCTTTCTTTCTTTTTCTTTCTTTCTTTCTTTCTTTCTTTCTTTCTTTCTTTCTTTCTTTCTTTCTTTCTTTCTTCCTTTCTTTCTTTCTTTCTTTCTTTGTTCACAGTTAATGCTCTATGACTTAACACAGCTTTACTTCTAGCTTTTTGGTGGTTAATTGTAGGTAAGAATCTCATGGACTTTCCTATCCCCACCTGGCTTAAAACAATGATTCTTATATCTCAGCCTCCTTAGTAGGTAGGATTACAGTGCCTGGAAAAACCAGGTTTAAAAGAGAATGTAACTGTTTGGGAGATATATGGTTTTCACTTAAACTGGAAAGCATTTTCAGGCAAGAGTTTCCCTTTTCTTTGAGTCAAGTAATTTCTGTCTTTATTTTAACTGAGATTTGATTTGGTGTTCTCTTTGGGTTCCTCTATATTATCCTGTCTTGAATAACCAAGATTCAAATTCCTTGTCATTGTTTCTCTATAAAGAGTATGGGGGGAAAAAATGGAGCTGTGGCTCATATGATAGAGCACCAGCCTTGAGTATAAAAGCTAAGAGACAGTGCCCAAACCCTAGTTCAAGCCCAAGGATTGGTACAAAAAAATAAAACAACAACAATAACAAAAAGAGTGGAAGAATTAGAATTAAAATTCAATTCAAAGCCAGGTACTGGACATACAAGTCTGAGATCTGAGTATTAAATTTAAGAGATTCTTATTTCCAACTAAGCAGCAAAAAGCCAGAAGTATCGAAGTGGCTCAAGTGGTAGAGCATCAACCTAAGCACAGGAGCTAAGCAAGAACACAAGGCCCTGAGATCAAGCCCCAGTTCTGGCAAAAAGAAAAAGAAAGGTTCAGTCCGCAGAGATAACACTAACCAGAATGTGAGGTCTCATGGCCTCGTTCCCCTCCCCCATGGTAGGTCTCAGGAGGTTTGAGAGCAGAGGGCAAGATGAGAGGCCAGCTTTTCTCAGACTGCACAGAGGCCTAATACTCACTGTGAAAAACAACACCGGCACTGTGAGGATGACAGCGACAATGACAGCCAGCCGCACTGTCGAGATGAGAATATCATTGTGTCTCTGGTACTTGTGAAGGAGGTCTGACTGCACGGTTCCTACAATGAGGGGAATAGAGGACAAAGAACACTGCTGAGCGGTGGTTTCCCTGGATCAAATGTCTAAGCCAATGGTCAAGGAAGGCAATGTATTGAAGTATCAGAATAATTTATAGAGGTGGGGTGTGTGTGTGTGTGTGTGTGTGTGTGTGCGTGTGTGTGTGTGTGTGTGCGCGCGCCAGTCCTGGGGCTTGAACTCAGGACCTGGTCACTGTACCTTACATTTTTGCTTAAGGCTGACTCTCTACCACTTGAGCCACATTTCCATTTCTAGCTTTTGGCTGATTAAGTGGAGCTAAGAGTCTCAAACTTTCCCTGATCAGGCTGACTTTGCACTGTGATCTTCAGAGCTCAGCTTCCTGGGTAGCTAGGATTATTGACATGAGCCACCAGCAAAACTTTTCATTTTTTCTTCTTCTATTTGCAAGGATCAAAATTCTGGTGACCAGTTAGGCATTTTGTTTTTAATTAATGAGGAGTTTCATGACTGGAGCTCTCAGCTTCTCACTTTCAACATCAGTCTCTGTCTCTTTTTTCTATTAATGGAACCTGACCCAATTTGCAGTGTCAATTAGGAAAGCCTTCTCTGATGCAGCTTTGAAGTTTTTCCTGAGTAAGTATGGCATTCTTCCAAATACAGTTTCTCCTAAAGACAATATTAGAGGGGAAATGATAGTATATTGTTTCAGTAATTATTCTATTTTGCATGAATGTGTAAAAGGAACCCCCAACATTTGGGTATAAAGATTCCCCATCCCATCCCCAACAAAGCCAATGCATAGCTTTGTGTTTGTTAACCAGTATTCTAGTGTGGATCTTCACAAATTGACTGACAAATACCTGTCTGTGTTGGTTGAGTGACACTTACCATAGAAAGTCAAGTAGCCAAAGATGGCTGTCAAGAAGTACATCAGAAACATGGCAAAAAAGGAGATATTTGCAACCATCTGCATTTTTTTCTGTGATCGACTGTGAACAAAGATAGAGGAATTTGCAAAATTAACATCATTGAATTGAGCTGGGCATTGGTGATTCACTTCTGTCAGCCTAGCTGAAATCTGAGGAACAGAATTCAAAGCCAGCCCAGGGAAGGAAAGTTCATGAGACTCTTATTTCCAATGAACCACCAAAAAGCTGGAAATAGAGTTGTGGCTCAAACGGTAGAACACTAG
The DNA here is from genome assembly GCF_024711535.1 of Dipodomys merriami. Lineage (NCBI taxonomy): Eukaryota > Metazoa > Chordata > Mammalia > Rodentia > Heteromyidae > Dipodomys > Dipodomys merriami. Next base: position 11,101,930 of record NW_027202271.1, read on the forward strand.
CCATGAGCACAATAGCTCAGGGGCAGCACGCTGAGATCAAGTCCTAGGACCAGCATCCCAAACAACAAAATCATTGAATTTAACCCCTGGGTTAATGCTGAAAAATATACTTAACTTGATGATCCTGCCCTTGGGTTAGGACATAGCTGACCAGCTGGACTACTTTCCTACCAGATGGGTGCTGTGAAGCAGAGAGCCGTGAACTTCCCTCCCTGACTGTTCTTCACTGTGCTTTGAAAAGAATATTATGTTCTCATCTGAAGGACAGACAGTATTTTTTTAAAAATATTTGTGTTTGCTTTAATCTTCACATCAACCATGCACTAAGAAAGAAAACATTCAAATGTTCCTCTCTCTACCCCAGAGCAGAGCTGGAAGTAGGCCTTGGGCGCTTTGTCTTTCAAATTACGTGAGAACTGTATTCCCACGGAGTAGCTTCTGGGATGGAACTACAAGTCTGTACATCTTACAGAAATAGCTCCATGATGATGTGATGGATGGGGTAGGCTCTGCTTCTCAGGTCAAGTTTACTGGGAGTTAGGACAGCCTCTTTTGTGTAGTGTGTGTATGTGTGTGTGTGTGTGTATGTGTGTGCGCGTGCGCGTGTGCACGTGAATGCGCTGGGGCTTGAACTTGGGGCCTGGGTGCTGTCCTTGAGCTTTTTCACTAAAGCAAGGGCTCTATCACTTGAGCCACGGCACCACTTCTGTGATTTGATGGTTAACTGGAGATAAGAGTCTCATGGATGTTCCTACTTGGGCTGGCTTCTAATGGTGATCCTCTGATCTCAGACACCTGGGTAGCTAGGATTACAGGAGTGAGCAATTGGTACTTGGCCTTTTATATTTCTTTCTTTCTTTTTTTTTTTTTTGTCAGCTGTGGAGGCTGAACTCTGGGCCTGGGTACTGTCCCTTCAGCACTTCAGCTCAAGGCAAACACTCTACCACTTGAACCATAGCACCACTTCCAGGTTTTGAGTGGTTCATTGGAGATAAGCATCTCATGGACTTTCCTGCCTGGGCTGGCTTTGAACCTCAATCCTCAGATCTCAGCCTCCTGAGTAGCTAGGATCACAGGCGTGAGCCACTGGAGACTGGCTCCTTTTATGTTTCCTTTTATTATTATTATTATTATGAAAATACCATACAGAGGAGTTACAATTACATGGGCAAGATAATGAGTACATTTCTTATCAAGCATTGTTGCCTCCTCCTTTGTTTCCCCTTCCTATCCCTTCCCATTTCCCTCTCCCCCACCCTTACATCTCCCCCTCCCCCCTTTTATATTTCTTTAACTGCTCAAATAATGAATCTATATTCATAGGAGAAAATAGATAGCCCTAGGAACATATTATTGGAAAACTGAAAGGTAGACACTTGAAAATGATACAAACAGCTGGAACATAACATTTAAAGGGTGTCAAATAGCCATTTAAATTTCCAAGATACAGGATCAGGAAGGAGAAATAATTTATGTGTAATTAGACAGGTATAGGTTTTTTGAATTTTGGCATTGTATCTATTAAATATGAAAGAGGAAGAACTCATAAATAAATCTGATGAAAATCGGTTAAAACTCAAACACATCAGAAATTGATCAGCAAGCTTTCAGTCTACTCTAAAATGACAATTAAAAATAAAATCAGTCCAGGCATTGATGGCTCATGCCTGTAATCTTACCTACTCAGGAGGCTGAGATCATAGTTCAAATGGGCTGGGAAGGTGACTCAGTGGTAGAGTGCTTGCCTTGCATGCATGAGGCCCTGGGTTTGATTCCTCAGCACCACATAAACAGAAAAAGCTGGAAGTGGTGTTGTGGCTCAAGTGGTAGAGCGCTAGCCTTGAGCTGAAGAGCTGAGGGACAGTATCCATGCCATGAGTTCAAGCCCCACAACCAACAAAGAAGAAAAAAAAAAGCTAGCCCAGGCAAGAAAGTCTATGAGACTCTTATCTCTAATTAACTACCAAAAAAACCCGGAAACGGTGCTGAGAATGAAAAAGCTAGAGCACTAGCTTTGAGTATGAAAGCTCAAAGACAGTGAGAAGCCTCTGAGTTCAAGCCTCAGGACTGGCACTAAATAAATAATAAATAAAGCCATCTTAATAAGGCCAAGGGGCCAAAAATATTCTTTTTCTTTTCTAACTTGTGGACTTAGCACTCACTTTTTATATTTATCAGCTTTTTCTCTACCTAAACCACCAGGCAAATCTGAGACAATACATTTAGCAGTTTATAATTAGATCAACCTGAAGATTATCATCCTGAAAATATTATCAACTTTGAAAGTAAGTATGAGTAACAACAACAACAACAAACCAGTGCAACAATGGAATTCTATGCCTCCATCAGAAAGAAGGGCATTGCCCCATTTGTTAGGAAATGGAAAGACTTGGAAAAAATTATATTAAGTGAAGTAAGCCAGGCCCAAAGAAACATAGGTCCTATGGTTTCCCTTATTTGCAATAACTAGTATATGTATGAGTCAAGCAGAAAAGGTCAGATAAGGTGATGTTAGGGAAATGAACCCTAAGATATGTATTCAAATGTTTTTTCTTTCATGCGATTGTTTCTAACACATTTATAAGATTATTTCTTTGTTGCTTTGTATGTCCCTCCCCCACGGCATAACCCCTGCTTTCACTGTGTTTGATGGTGGTATAGTTTGTGGGGGGAAGGGAAAAAACAAATCATTTAAATATGGATACAGATGGATCCATTGCAAAAATGAGATGTACAAGTCCTTATGTTGAAAAACAAACTTCACAACTTTTGTGAGGGGGGGGGAGGGGGGAGGAGGATTGGGTGAGGGCGCAGGGGGAGGATGGGGAGGGATGGGAAGGGGAAACAAAGGAGGAGGCTACAATGCTTGATAAGAAATGTACTCATGATCTTGCCCATGTAATTTTAACCCCTCTGTACAGTATTTTCACACACACAAAAAAAAAACAGTGCAAATATTTGAGCTCTTCTAAGGAATATAGTATCTGAAAAGTCAAAGCAACTGAAAATGCAAGGTAGTTGATTACTTTTTCATATTGGTGGCCAGAAGATACTGCAGGTTTCTGATTTTTCTTAATATTGAACTGGCTCAAGAATGGCAGAAGGCAGAAGCCTATTTATTTTAACACAGAACGTGCCTATTGGTGAGAGGTAGAAAATGATGAAGACTGGAAAATCGAATAGGTCTCTTACTCTTTCAGCTCGCTGTAGATTGGCAGGACCGAGGGGTGACATACAAATGCAAAGGCAATGGTTGGTAAAGCATACACGGTCTGTTTGAAGGAAGAAATACAAACATTAAGAAAAGACATTTTTACCATAAGCATTATCCAACTCCAGTATTTCAGAGTATCTTTCGTCTGACAGAATCGCTCTTCAGAATCCCTGGATTATTTGGAGATTTTTGTTTCTTTATTGTGTGCCACTCCTGGGGCTTGAACTCAAGGCCTTCGTGCTGTCCCTAAGATTTTTTGCTCATGGCGCGCGCTCAACCACTTGAGCCACAACCACACTTGTAGATTTTTGTTGATTAACTGGAGATAAGACTCTTGTGGCCTTTGCTTCTTAGGCTGGCTTTGAACTGTGATCCTCAGACCTCAGCCTCTTGAGTAGCTAGGGTTACAGGCCTGAGCCACCAGTATCTGGCCTCAGTGTCACTTCTTATGAAAACTTTGCGGTGGTATCTATATTTCATCTGTGCTAGCTGGGAAGTTTGCAGTATTCCTTTTTCTTTCTTTCTTTTTTTTTTTTTTTGCAGTATTCCTTTCTATATAGTGTTCTATATATTAAGCATGGGTAAGGTGTTTCTTGTTTTTATTTATTTGTTTTAAAAACATCACTCACTACCTGATTTATGTAACTATAACCCCTTTGTGCATCACCTTTATGATAAAATTTAAAAATTAAAAAAATAAGTAAAAGCATTATTCAGCGTTCTGCACAGAAAAAATGAGGTGAGACAAGTATCCAGATTTCCATAGCCAATACTGTACTAAGCTGGGTTAAGTGGGTATATGTGTGTGTATGAGAGAGAGAGAGAGAGAGAGAGAGAGAGAGAGAGAGAGAGAGAGAGAGAGAGAGAGAGAGAGAGAGAGAGAGAGAGAGAGAAAGAGAGAGATTTATTGTTTAATGGTCACTGAATGTATTGTGAATATAGAAGCTATGGTACTATGTTTTTAAGAATAAGTATGTTCAGCCAGGTGCTGGTGGCTCATGCCTGTAATCTTAGCTACTCAGGAAGCTGAGATCTGAGGATCATGGTTCAAAGCCAGCCTGAGAAGGAAAGTCTGTGAGACTCTTATCTCAAATAAACCACTAGAAAACCGGAAGTGGCGCTGTGGCTCAAGCAGTAGAGCACTCTCGTCTTGAGCTGAAGAGCTGAGGGATATCACCCATGCCCAGATTTCAAGCCCCATGATTGACAAAAAAAAGAATAAGTATATTCAGTTGGACTCAGGTAGCACATACCTGTAATCCTAGCTACTCCAGGATGCTAAGAACTAAGGATCACGGTTCAAAGCCAGCCTGGGCAGGAAAGTCTGTGAGACTCTTATCTCGAATTAACCACTAAAAAGCTGGAAGTGGAGCCGTGGCTCAAGTGGTAGAGTTCCAGCCTCAAGTAAAGAAGCTAAGCAAGAGCATGAGGTCCTGAGTTTAAGTCCCAGTTCCATCACATGTCCATACGCACATACACACGCATGTATACATACACATACATGCACACACATAACTGCAATTATGACATATATGAGAAAATGTACTTCTTTTAGTCAAAATACTCATGCTTCTTTGAGAAGCAGAAGGAAACTTGCCTTAGAATTGAAGGTGACGTATTTTGGCGTGCACACATCACTGTTTGTTGAATTAAGACTTGTTGCATTGAGGGCTGTAGCAATGCAGGGAATCTGAAATTTCTCATAGATAACCTGGCATTTAGAAATACCAGAGAAACAATGTAGATGTTAGGAAAGCTAAATCATAAATAATGGTTATATTGCAGTAGATTATGTTACAACCAAGCCAACTGATTCAATCACTACTTACCACTATTAGGAAAAACACCATACAGCTCAAGGAAAATCCACTGGTATAGCCAAGATAACCTTTAAAAGAGCAAAAAGTACATTGCTAATATCTCATTTGTTGTTTCTCCTTTTCTTGGTGGTAGTGCTGGGGATTGAACCTAGGGTCTTATGCATGTGAGCCAAATGCTCTACCACTAAGCTATACCCCCAGTCACTCAGTACTTCAAGGTTTTTAAAGTGTGTGTGTGTGTGTGTGTGTGTGTGTGTATACATGCACATGTGCAAGCTGGTACTTGGGTTTGAACTGGGTGCTGTGTCTTAGCGTTTTCACTCAAGGTTTGTGCTCTAGCATTTAGAATACAGCTTCACTTCCTGCTTTTTGGTACTTAGCTGGAGAGAAGAGTCTCAGACTTTCCCATCCAGGCTGGCTTCAGTTATCCTCACATTTCAGCCTCTGAGTAGCTAGGATTATGTGTGATCCACTGGCACCCAGCTTTCAACGTATTATTTTAAGCATAATTTGGGACTTCGTCAGCAGTTATACTCACCAGACACTATATTGGAAATGAACTATACAACCAGGGAGGGAGGGTTGTAAGGGGGAAAACTGAGAGAAAATGAGGGAGGGGGTGACACTACTCCAAAGGAAATGTACGCATTACCTGACTTATGTAACTTTCATAATTAAAAAATAGTGATAAAATGCATTTAGGAAGTGGCGCTGGGGCTCAAAGTGGCAGAGTGCTAGCCTTGAGCAGAAAAGCTCAAAGACAGCACTCAGGCCCTGGGTTCAAGCCCCACAACTGACAAAACATAGTTCATTTACACCCATGTGCATATAACATGTATTATTTGCTTTTGCTAGTTTATTTGGTGTAAAGGAGGACTTTGAATGAAAGCGTTATACTTTGTGTTGATTCTGGGGCTTTCCTGAACACTCTAGAACTCAGATTCCTAGAATCCAGGGAGGAGCCCCATGGTTTTATCTCTGAATACGTGATGGACAAATCCCTTCTTAACCACATCCGTAGATTGTTTTCCTTTTTGTGCCAGTCCTGGGACTTGAACTCAGGGCCTGGGTGCTATTCCTCAGCTTTTAATTTTTTCCCCCCAAAAGGCTAGTACTCTACCACTTGAGCCACAGCTCAAGTGGTTTTTTGTTTTGGGTCCGGTTGTGGGGCCTGAACTCTGGGCCTCGGCGCTGTCCCTCAGCTCTTCAGCTCAAGGCTAGCGCTTTACCACTTGAGCCACAGCGCCACTTCTGGCTTTTTTCTTTTTGCTTATGTGGTGCTGAGGAATCGAACCCAGGGCCTCATGCATGCAAGGCAAACACTCTACCACTGAGTCACCTTCCCAGCCCCAAGACTGTACAATTTTTATCTCCAATTAAACACCAAAAAAAAACACTTGAGGGCTGGGAAGGTGGCTCAGTGATAGAGCACTTGCCTTGCTTGTCTGAGGCCCTGGGTTAGATTCCTCAGCACCACATAAGCAAAAAGAAAAAAGCCGGAAGTGGCGCTGTGCTCAAGTGGTAGAGTGCTAACCTTGAAATGAGCTGAGGGACAGCTCCCAGGCCCAGAAGTTCAGGCCCCATGACCGGACCTAAAAAAAAACAAAACTGTACAGTCTTTTCCAGCCCAGGCTGGCTTCCAGCCATGATCCACAAATCTCAGCTTCCTGAGTAGTTAGGATTATAGGTATGAGCCATGGGTACCTGGTCCCCTCCACAGATCTTTATTCTGCCCTTATTGTGTGTGTGCTGAATCAGGTACAATACTTCTCTCCCAAGTAAGATGCAGGCACCAGAGGATGACGTGGGGTTCTAAGGATAAATGAGGATCAGAGGGCCTCTCTCCCATCCCTTCAGAATGCCTGGGAGAGATCTCATGGCTGACATCAAACTCTACTGAGAGGCCGAGTGAGCTTTGGGGAACTGCATTCCTCTCATCCTTAGGAAGGAATTTTTTTTTTTTTTTTTGGCCAGTTGTGGGGGCTGAACTCTGGGCCTAGGTGCTGTTCCTCAGCTCTTCAGCTCAAGGCTAGCGCTCTATCACTTGAGCCACAGCACTACTTCTGGCTTTTTTCTGCTTATGTGGTGCTGAGGAATCGAACCCAGGGCCTCATGCATGCAAGGTAAGCACTCTACCACTGAGCCAACTTCCCAGCCCCAGGAATTTCTTTGATACCAACTTAAAGAGCACTTCTGTTGGCACAGCAATGCCTACACACAGACCCAGAAAGCAGAAAATTAAGTAGTTTTAAAAGATATTTAAATGCTGGATGCCAGTGGCTCAGACCTGTAATCTAGCTACACAGAAAACTGAGATCTGAGGATTGTGATTCAAATCCAGCCTGGGCAGGAAAATCCATGAGACTCTTCTCTCTAATTAACCAGCAAAAAGCTACAAGTAGAGCTGTAGCTCAAGTGGTAAGAGTACTAACCTTGAGAATAAAAACTCAAGGACAGTGCCTAGGCCCTGAGTTCAAGCTCCAGGACTGGCACCAAAAATAATTTTTTTTTTAACTTAGGTATTCCCTAAACACTGGCTATACGGATGGCCCAAGTGGTAGAGTTCCCTTCTAGCATAGATGAGACCCTGAATACAAATATCAGTACTGTCAAAAAAGAGAGAGAGAGAGAGAGAGAGAGAGAGAGAGAGAGAGAGAGAGAGAGAGAGAGAGAAAGAAAGAAAGTCTCGATAAATACTAGAAAAGTTTTGACATTTTAAAACCAAAACAGAAAAGGACATGAATTCAAGCTTCTGCTTTGAATTAGGCCAGCTTTATAGGAAATGCACTTTAGAGATTTTTTTAATCAGCTATAATCTGGTCTTGTTATTCAATGTATGAAATTCCTATGGCATTTAGAGACTATACTTTTCTCTATGTAAGCATAAAAACAAATATCAAGCTATGAGTGGGTGGATCATGCCTGTAATCCTAGCTACTCTGGAGGCCGACAGCTAAGGACCCTGGCTGGTTCAAAGCCAGACTGGGCAGGAAAGCCCATGAAACTGATTTCCAATGAACTACCAAAAAGCCAGAACTGGAGCTGTGGTTCAAGTGGTGGAATACTAGCCTTAAATACAAAAGCTCAGGGAAAGCATCAAGGCTCTGAGTTCAAGCCCCAGGATTTGTGCCTATATTCACATGCATGTGCACATACACACTCATGCGTGCACACACACACACAGAGTCAAAACCAACTGAATATAACTTGGAGATCACCTGTCACCTTTGAATTTTCTCTCTCTCCTTTGAATAAGGGAAATCTAAATTTAGAGATGATTCATAATACTTTGGGGGTATAAGTAGAGCAATAGTCTGTCTTGAGATTTAGATTTGAAAATCTAGTTGCTTCAATCTGAGTATTTAAGATTTCAGGCTGGTGGTGCATGCCTATAATCCCAGCCCCGAAGAGGTGAAGTTTGAGGCCAGCCTGAGCTACATGGCAAGACCGTGTCCCCAAATGAAAAACAAAAACAAACAAGAATGCTAGATTGGGTGTATAGATAGAGCTAGAACATACCCCACCCCCTTGCCCCAACCCCTGCACAAAGCCTTGGGTTCAATCTCCAGCACTGTGAAAACATCAAACAAATAAACAAAGAACACCTTCTAAGAGAATTCCACTTTCTGGAATTTTCACAGCAGTTCGTTACACCAGTGAAAATAGTAGCCTTTGTGCTTCTTTCATAACCTTCTTTCTCCTCACTCTGGCTCTTTGACACAAGAGGCGATTGCTCAACAAGTCCTGTACTAACCAGCATTTCTTGCTCATTGCCAAGGCAGGTAGCTTCATGCTTGCAATTTGACTGCTGGATCGTTACACTACGTGTGGGATAGGAGGCAAAGCTGTTCCTTTTCAGGAGTTTGCTGACTCCTCTGGGTAGTGTAGAGACAACAGACACAAAGTTTCTCCTCACCTAAGTTCTTCAAGAGACACAGAGGGAGAATTATGCCGAAGGTCACCACCACCACCAGCACGCGTCCATCCACATACCAGGCTCTGAAAGGCAGGGAGGTAGCTACTGTTATTTTTTGTTGCTGTTGTTTAGAAAGAGACATTTTTAGACAGGCGCTGGTGGCTCACACCTGTAATCTTAGCTACTCAAGAGGCTGAGGTTGAAGATGGAGGTTCAAAGCCAGCTCAGGCAGGAAAAGTCTGAGAGCCTCTTATCTTCAATTAGCCACCCCAAACAGCCAAAAATGGAGCTGCAGCTGAAGTAGTAGAGTGCTAGCTTTGAGCAGAAAAGCTCATGGACAGTGCCCAGGTCCTGAGTTGAAGCTGTAGGACCAGCACACCAAAAAGAGAAGACTTCTTTTTCCCCTCAAAAGTAAGTTTTTACAATATATTTATTAATTTTAATTGCTGAGGTTTTTTGTTTTGTTTTGTTTTTCTTACCTTTTTATTTTTATTTTTTTTTTATTTTTTTTTGTCGGTCGTGGGGCTTGAACTCTGGGCCTGGGCGCTGTCCCTCAGCTCTTCAGCTCAAGGCTAGCGCTCTAGCGCTTGAGCCACAGCACCGCTTCCGGTTTTCTGGTGGTTTATTGGAGATAGGAGTCTCACGGTCTCTCCTGCCCGGGCTGGCTTTGAACCGCGATCCTCAGATCTCAGCCTCCTGAGTAGCTAGGATTACAGGCGTGAGCCACCAGTGCCCGGCTTTACCTTTTTATTTTGTTCTTCTAGAATATCAGGATTTGAACTCAGGGTCTTATATATGCTTGGTTGGTGCTCTACTGCCCAAGCCAGTCCTCCAGCCCTGGTTTTTTGGTAGTTATTTTTGGAAATGGAGTTTTCCCAGACTTTTCTGCTCAGGGTTGGCTTTGAACCAAGATCCTGTAAACTTCGGCCTCTGGGTAGCAAGGATTATAGGCTTGAGCCAATGGGGCTGGGCCATCACTTTGTTTTTCCTTAGACAATTATTCAAGTTTATTCAAACACTTTAAACATAGCTAGTACTCTCCTGTACGAGGACCCTACTCCCAGGTTAGAGACAAAGAGATATTGTTTTGTTTTGTTCCTCTCCTTTTGGCTAAATGTAACATTCCTGTAAATTATTTATGTGATTTCAAAGCTGAATGCATATATTACATCTGTCAGATTATAAGCTGGGCTATTAAATATTCAAAGAGAAAGTTCCTTTTGGATTGGCTTGGCTGATATCATGGGGAAGCAAGCCACCAGACATAGGCATTTCTCTCTCCAAGGTTTGACCTTGGATTTGACTTTATACCCTAGGATAAAACACTAGGCACTCTGGCTTCTATAATCTTCTTTTGGGGTAGGGTAGGGGAGACAGAAAAACTAAGGCTGACAAAAAGTTTTAAACAAGGAATCAAAACATCAAAAACAATATTCCCCAAGATTAGCTCTATCTATTGAGATTGACTCAATTCTACATTTGTGTGTGTATGTGTGTGTGTGCACACGCATGTGTGTGTGCATGCTGGTCCTAGGGCTTGAACTCAAGGCCTGGGCACTGAGCTCTTCTGCATAAGGCTAGTGCTCTCCCACTTGAACCACAAGTCCACTTCTGGGGGGTTTTTGGTGTTTAATTGGAGAGAAGAATCTCACAGATTCTCAGATCTCAGCCTTCTGAGTAGCTAGAATCACAGGTGTGAGTCACCAGCTCTTTTATGTTCTACTTCTGGGATAAAATTACTATACTTAGTATCTGGCCAGGTGCCAGTGGCTCACACATCTAATCCTAGCTACTCAGGAGGCTGAAAATTGAGGATCATGGTTTGATGCCAGCATGGGCAGGAAAGTCTATGAGACTCTTATCTCCAATTAACCACAAAAAGCTGGAAGTGGGGGTGTGGCTCAAGTGGTAGAGCACTAGCCTAGAACACAAAAGCATAGGAACAGTGCCCAAGCCCAGAGTTTAAGCTTCAGGACTGGCAAAAAAGAAAAACAAAATAATCCAAAAAAACCCTCAGTATCTATTTTACTTCATAAAAACTAAATAGAGATTTCAGGCTCTTTGGGACAATGTAAATCTACTAGTTATAGCATGACAGAGAAACCTACCTCTCAATTTTCATAAAGAGAGTTCATCCTGCTTCTTTTATCTATATTACCCCCAATAAATATATTATTGAACCACACATCAAGAAAAAAAGAGCTTAGGAAAATTTGCATTTCTGAAATTTTCTTAACTCAAAAGGCTCGGTTAGCCTGCATTTAAATCAAACACATTTTGGTTCTATCACAAAGAATGGTCCACAACTTACGGAAATTCCTCTTCTTTTCCCATGAGGAACTTGATGGCGGAAGGAAGTTCATTTTTGACTATGAAGAGATAGCTCAGCATTGCTGGAGGAAAATGAGAATGTTTTTAGAAAGACAATCCTAAGGCACATGTTACAATTTTTGTGAGATGTGACAATTCAGTTTCCAGACTAACTTCAAGAACACAAGCAGCTTGTGTTCTTGAAGTTAGCTGGTGGCTCATGCCTGTAATCCTAGCTATTGAGATGCCTGAGATCTGAGGATCATGGTTTGAAGCCAGTCCAGGCAGGAAAGTCCAGGAGACTTTTATCTCCAATTAACCACCAAAAGAACTGGGAGTGGTAGTTTAACAGGCTCAAGTGGTACATGCTAGCTTTGAGCACAAAAACTGAGGAACAGCACCTGGGCCTTGAGTTCAAGACTTAGGAAGAAGCACCACAAAAAAAAGAAAAACAAATGCTGAGCGCTGATGGCTCAGGCCTATAATCCTAGCTTATTCAGGAGACCGAAATCTGAGGACTGTAGTTTGAAGCCAGCCTGGGCAGAAAAGTCCATGAGACTCTTGCCTGCAATTAACCACCAGAAAACTGGAAGTGGAGCTGTAGTGGAGAGCACTGGTCTTGAGCAGAAAAGCTCAGAGGCAGGGCCCAGGTCCTGAGTTCACAACCCATGACCAGAAGCAGGTAGCTAAGCCCACTCTGGCAATATATTCATCTCTAAGTAAGTGGTTGTCTCTTCCTTCCCTTGCGACATTTTAACCATCAGGTAGGAGCTGCTTCAATTCCGATAAATCTCATATGGACACTGAACCACCAAAATAGGAAAGATAATGATAGTCACCCAGTTTGAAATTATGTATAAAAATGTATGTTGTTCCTTTTTCTTTTTTCTTTACCTCCAGTGTTCTGTAGAGATGTAGCTCCGAAGATTACAAGCTTCCCTGTGGTACCAAAGACCTGCTCACCTAATTTTTCATAAACCATGCAACCTATTTAAAGAAACAAAGTTAAGGTCACAGAAAAAAAAAATGACAAGGTTCTAAAGGCTAACATGTTAACATCTTGCCAGGAGCCAGTGGTTCACACTTATAATCCTAGCTACTCAAGAAGCTGAGATCTGAAGGTCAAAGCCAGCCCAGGCAAGAAAGTCCATGAGCTCTTTATTGCCAATGAACTACCAATAAGCTGGAAGTGGAGTTGTGGCTCAAATAGTAGAACACTGGCCTTGAGTGAAAAAAAAAAAAGCTTAAAGGAACAGCTTCCAAGTCCTGAATTCAAGCCCCAGGACTGGCACAAAGAATGAAAAGTAAAAATAAAGAGCCAAGACGTTATATTTACATTGTTTATTCACCAGGTTGCCCTGCGCTTCTCTAGAACTCCCATGTTGGCTTTGCAGGTTAAGGTACTGGCATGATGAATCAAGTTCCTGACATTTTTAAATGTCAGCCATGAGCTCCATTTCTGCTTTTTCACTTGGCTAAAGAAGTAGGAAAGTAACTGAACTATGAGGTCATAAAAGTTATTTTAAACCATCTCTACCTTTCTTGGGGAAATTCCCACTCTGATATTTTTTTTTACAGGTTTGATATATATTCTTAAAATGTTTGATTTCTAAAAGATTTTCATTTTTTGAGACCAAAAAAAAAAAAAAAAAGAGTACCTTTTGAATTATCTTACTGGCTGCCAGAGGCTTATACCTGTAATTCCTGTATACCTACTCAGGAGGTTGAGATCTGAGGATTGAAACCGTTACAGCCAGCCCAGGCAAAGAAATCTGTGAGACTTTTATCTCCAATTAACTAGCAAAAATCTGAAAGTAAAGTCGGGTGCCAGTGGCTCATGCTTGTAATCCTAGCTACTTAGGAGCCTGGGATCAGAGGATCATGGTTCGAAGCCAGCCTGGACAGGAAACTCCGTGAGACTCTTATCTCCAATAAACTACTCAAAAAAGCCAGAATTGGGTCTGTAGCTCAAGTGGTAGAGCATTTGCCTTGAGCAAAAGAAGCTCAGGGACAGCACCCAGGCCCAGAGTTCAAGCCAGCAAAAAATAACAATAATGACCATAATAATAATAATTAAATAAATATCTGAAAGTGGAGCTGTGGCTCAAGTAGTAGAGTGCCAGCCTTGAGTGAAAAAGCAAAAGGACAGTTCCTAGGCCTTGAGTTCAAGCTGCAGTTCTGGCACACACACACACAAAATGGTTTCAGAACATCTCAGTCTCTCTGATCTAAAATAAAACACCAAATTTAGCTACATCTAACAGTTACTACATAAAAATTCTGATCATTTGTGAAATTTAGGTGAAAGATAGCTCACTTCTAAAATGAAAGCTGTGGATAAATCTATCCAAAGAATAAACTGATGTCACCAAAATGTGAAACTGATCAACCGGCTCATCTCACTCAATGCTAAAATCCGAAAACATTCATTAAAATCATGACAGTTTGAAGTCCAGGTTTTCAAAAGGTTCACAGAAGAGCAATATGGGTCAGGCTATAATTAAACCTTTGTTTAATCTCTCCTAAGACTGGTGTTTAAACTAGACAATGACTAGATGCTGAATTTATGACAAAATGTTCCAGGCATCTGTATACAATAGCTGGCCAATATGGCTTGAGCTAATGTAAAAGTCAAAGTATCATGAACATAATCCAGTGATTCAGGCATGGAAAATAAACACGTCAGGTATTGTACTGTCCAGAGAACTCAGCGTCCTAGGGCACTGCCTCACTCCACCTTGCCTCAGGAGGAACAATTTCTCCTTGGAATATGCACCACAGAGGATAAAACATCTGTTTACTTCACAAACACTCTGCTCAGGATTTATAAAGGCCTAAAGAAAGATTGACGCCTTTCCAGTGATGTCATCACAAACCAGAAGAACAAGAATGAGTGACAACAGTATTTGTTCAGTGTTCGTGTCCATTTGATTTCGGTGTTGCTGCCACCGTCAGTCTTTCCATAGAAGGTCAAAGGATTCCTTTGTTTCTTGACATAATCCAGTGCTGGCTGAGGAGCGCAGGTGGCTCTCACCTGTCATCCTAGCTACTTAGGAGGCTGAGAGTTTATCTGAGGATCCCTATTTGAAGCCAGCCTGGACAGGAAGTCTGTGAGATTCTTATCTCCAATTAACTGACAAAAAGGCAGAGATAGAGCTGAGGCTCCAGGGGTGGAGCACCAGCTTTGAGAAAGAAAAAAAACAAAAACAAAAACAAGTGAGGCTGGGCTGGGAAGGTGGCTTAGTGGTAGAGCGCTTGCCTTGCATGCCTGAGGCCCTGGGTTCGATTCCCAGCACCACATAAGCAAAAAGAAAAAAGCCAGAAGTGGCGCTGTGGCTCAAGTGGTAGAGTGCTAGCCTTGAGCTGAAGAGCTGAGCGACAGCACCCAGGCCCAGAGTTCAGGCCCCATGACCGGACCCAAAAAAAAAAAAAAAAAACAAGTGAGGCTGCAAAGACCTGAGTTTAAGTCCCAGAATAAATAAATAAGTAAATTACTACTAATGATCACAGTCATCATTAATAATCCAGTTATCCTTAAAGGAGAACTTCACTTATTCATAATATCATACTGAAAATCATGGCCTTAACACAATTAGATCTCTTCACAGCTTACCTGTTTCCTTGGAGCAGATCAATAGGAGGTTTATTGAATATATAGACAGCAATGTCACTGAAGTCAATAGGATCCTAAAGCAAAGAAATGAAACCCTGAGGTCATAACTAGAAAATACATTCTGACCTTTAATTTTAGAATCGCTAAGGTGAATATACATGGTTAACACCAATTGTTAACAGTATCCAAAGTGTGGATCCTATTACTTACCCTGCTTTAAAAACCTTAATAAATACCCCACCAAATAAAGGAGCACTCTGCCAATGCTAGTTCATTATGTAATTCAAAGCTAAGCCTGAAACTCTTGGCCCACGTCTATAATCCTTACCATTCAGGAGGCTGAGATATGAGGATCAAAGTTCAAAAGCAGACCAAGCACAAAAGTCTATGCGACTCTTATCTCCAATTAACTAGCAAAAAGCTAGAAATGTAGCTGTTGTTCAAATTGTAGAGTGCCAGCCTTGATCAAAAAAGCTAAAGGCCTTGAATTCAAGCTCTAGTACCAGCACAAAATAATAAAAGAAAAAGAACCATATGCCAGTAGCTCAGATCTAGAATGCTAGCTATTCAGGATGCTGAAATGTGAGGATTGTGGTTCAAAGCAAGCCCAGGCTGGAAGGTACAGGAAACTCTCATCTTCAATTAACCACCCAAAGGCTAGAAGTAGAGGTATTGCTTGAGTGGTAGAGTGCTAACCTTCAGTAAAAATATAATAAAATAAAAAATGCAGAGACAGTGTTCAGGTACCAAGTTCAAGCTCCAGGGCTGGCACAAGAAAAGAAGGAAGGAAGGAAGGAAGGAAGGAAGGAAGGAAGGAAAGAAGGAAGGAAGGAAGGAAGGAAGGACATGTCTGGTATGATGCATTATTGCAATGGATTGCACTGTGGGTAATTAAAGGCAATTATGTTCCCAGTAAGTGTTGCTGAGAGGTACTTGGCCACAGCAGGCTGAGGTGCCTGCCCCACCTCCACTGCACACTGGTTGAGTGGTGGCTGTAGGGCTAGTTCCAGCTCCTGGGCCTTGCTTTGCCTGGGCAGAAGGACCACTCCTCAGCACCCTCTGGTCCTATAGAGCTTTGCTTCTAATGTGTAGCTTTGTAGCCACCAGGAAGTGAAAGAGGAATACAGAATGATCACCAACAGAACAGATGGACTGCCAGAAATGGGCCAAAAGAACAAGAGGGAAAGAGTGTCACAGAAATCAAACAAACGCTTAGAGAAAGAATAGAAAAATGATGCTGGGCACTGGTGGCTCATACCCATAATGCTAGTTACTAAGGAGGCTGAGATCTGAGGGTTGGTTCAAGCCAGCCTGGGCAGGAAAAGTCCATGAAACCCTTATCTCCAATAAACCACCTGTGGCTCAAGCTAGCCTTGAGCTGAAGAGCTGAGGGACAGTGCCCAAGCCTAGAGTTCAAGCCCCATAACCAAAAAAAGAATAGAAAAATGAATGCTTGGGCAAAGGCCAAGCTACCCCCACTTCAAGGGGAATTCAGATTAAAAGTTTAAATTAAAAAGTTATGAAATGGTGCTGGCAAAATCAGTTAAACACCTGTAGAAAACTAAAGTTAGATCCTTATATATCACCCTGTACCAGAATCAACTCCAAATGGATCAAAGACTTCGAAGTAAAAGCAGACACCCTGGAAACATTATAGGAACAAACAGGAGAAACTCTAGGGCGCAATCGTGCAGGCCAAAATTTTCTTAATAAACTCCCAGAAACACAACAAATCAAAGAAAGGTTGAATAAATGGGATTGCATGAAATTGCAGAACTTCTGTACGGCAAAGAAAATAGCTACCAAGATCAATAGAAAGCCCATGGATTGGGAGATCTTCACTAGCCATACAACAAAGGCCTCATATCTAAAATATACTCAGAACTCTAAAAACAGATCCTCAGAGAAACAACTGCCCCATTAATAAGTGGGCTAAAGACTTAGAGACTTCTCTGAAGAGTAGATAAGAATGGCCAAAAGACACATGAAGAAACGCTCAACTTCTCTAACCATAAAAGAAATGTAAATGAAAACAACATTGAGATTCCACCTCACCCCAGTTAGAATGGCTATAATCAAGAAATCTAATAACAATAGATGCTGGAAGGGAGGGATGTGGCCAAAAGGGAACCCTACTGCCTTGTTGGTGGGAATGTAAACTTGTTCAACCACTCTGGAAAGCAGTAAGGAAGTTCCTCAAAAGACTCCACATAGCGCTCCCCTATGACCCAGCAATCCCACTTCTGGGCATTTACCCCAGTGATTACAAACAAGGCCATACTAAAGCTACCAGCACAACTATGTTTGTTGAAGCATTATTTACCACAGCTAAGATATGGTATCAACCCAGCTGCCCCTCAGTAGATTAATGGATCAAGAAAATATGGCATATATATGTATATATGAATATATATATATATATATACATATATATGCTTCCATCAGAAAGAATGACATGGATTTGTTAGGAAATAGAAAGACTTGGAAAAAATCATATTAAGTGGAGTAAGCCAGATGCAAAGAAATATAGGTCCCATGGTTTCCCTAATTTGCAATAATTAGTGTATGTCTAGGATAGTCTTATCAGATAAGCAGAAAAGGTCAAAAGCTATGTACATATGACCATATAAGATGATGCTAAGTGAAATGAACCCCAAGATATGGACACAAGAGGTTTTTCTTTGTTGTTGTTTTTAATGTATTATGTGATTTTTTTTCTTTAATATGTTCTTACCCCTTTGGTATATTCCCTGTTGTCACTGTATTTGATTTTTGCACCCTGCATCTTGTATATACATTTACCTAATTTGGGGAGGGGAAGGAGAATACAAAAATATTGAAACAAGGACACAGGATGATCCATTGCAACAATAATACTCACAAGACACTATGTCAGAAATGAACTTTACAATTTTGGGGTGGGGAGGAATGGGGGAGGTGGGGGAGGGAAGGGATAAGGAGAAAAACAAAGGAGGGGGTAATAATACTTGATAAGAAATGTACTCATTACTTTACTTATGTAACTGTAACCCCTCTGTTCAGCATCTTTATAATAAAATAATTTTTTTAAGTTATGATTCATGAGCTGGGTGCCAGTGGCTTATGTCTGTAATCATAGCTATTTGGGGAGCTGAGATCTGAAGATCAGTTTTAAACCAGCTGCAGGAAAGTCCATGAGACCCTTTTTATCCCCAATCAACAAAAAGCCGCAAGGAGAACTATGCCTAAAGCGGTAGAGCATTAGCCTTGAGCAAAAAACTCAGGGACAGTGCTAGGGACCTGAGTGCAAGACACAGGTCTGGCATCAAACACACACACACACACACACACACACACACACACACACACACACACACACACACACACACACACACACACACACACACACACACACACACACACACACACACACACACATTTTGTTAGCCCAATGATCTCCCTTCCCACAGCTTAGTACACTCCTTCCCCTCACCACAGCTTAGCATGCTCCCTTCCTAGGCAATATTAGGCCTATAGTAAAGGCAGTAAATAATCAGCCTCCAACCCCCTTTACCTTGGGATGGCACTTCTCTGGGGCAGCTACCACCATATAAGGCAACAAGAGCCCCTTAGAGTGACCTTCAGGTCTGGGCAGCTGCAGGGCCTCTTATCTACTACTTGAACAAGAGCCATAAATCCCAGTCCACCATGATGAAGCCCCTGGACCTCAGGTCCCCACCAGGGTCTCTGCCTCCTAGCCCCTTCTAGCCTCTCCTAAATCTCCTAGGTTATATAGGTCACCTCAGAAAATAGCCGGCGCTGCTTCTTACTTCTCCCGTGTGAGAAGGGTTTTGCCGGCCCCTTTCTCGGCAATAAACCTTTCTTTGTCTTCTGTGTCTTCTGTACCTGGATATCTGCATGGCTTTCTGGAAAAGTCTAATTTCCTCTAGCATATATGTACATATGTATGTATGTATGTATGTATGTATGTATGTGTATATATATATATACGTATACGTGTGTGTATATATGATTACTAATATATATAATTACTAAGAAAATAAAATATAGTGTATCTGTTTGGTTAGAAGCCTTCAGTAAGGATAATTATGATCACTGAGGAAGTGCCTTCAGATATACTTCTTTATTTGTCATGAGTAAGGAGAGTGATTAAGGGATATGAGATACTGAGAGCAATTGAGATAAGTCATACAACAAGACTTGCTAAATCCTGTTGGAGAAAAACATATAGGACTAAACTATAGCTTGATATATTTTGCTCTAAGATAAACAATATTTACAAGGAAGAAACAAGGTTTGAGTTATATTCCGAGCTCTCTCATGTTTTTCAGACACATTCAACAGTCAGGCACTGGTGACTCAGGTACTTAGGAGGCTGAGATGTGAGGATTGAGGTTGGAGGCCAGCATGGGCAGAGAAAGGTTGTGAGATTCTTATCGCCAATTATCCACCAAAATGCCAGAAGTGGATCTATAGCTTAAGTGTAGAGCACTGGCTTTGAGAAATAAAGCTAAAGGATAGCACCCAGGCTCTGAGTTCAAGTCCTAGGATGGGCATGCACCTGTGAATACACACCAGTCATTCATGGGAAAAGCCAGGCTTTGTGTGCTCTTCTTGAATAATATCTTCAAGCTTCTATTCGCTTCTTTAGAATACAGATTTAAGCAATAGTTCAAATTCCCTGGGGTTTTTTTTTTGTTTGTTTTTTTTGTTTTTTGGTCTTGGGGCTTAAACTCTGGGCCTGGGCGTTATCCCTCAGCTCTTCAGCTCAAGGCTAGTGCTCTACCACTTGAGCCACAGCACCACTTCCAGTTTTCTGGTGGTTTATTGGAGATTAGAGTTTCACAGACTTTCCTACCCAGGCTGGCTTTGAACCATGATCCTTAGATCTCAGCCTCCTGAGTAGCTAGGATTACAGGCGTGAGCCACTGGCGCCTGGACCCCATATCTTTGAGGCTCAACACATTATAATTTTTTTATTATTGTTTGGGTCAAATAAGCTATATTGAAATATGTCTTTTTATGTTTCTTCTTTTCTTTTTCTTCCCATAATTTTTTTTTGGGGGGAGGGGTGTTGGTACTGGAGATTGAACTCAAGCCCAGGTGCTGTCTCTGAGCATTTTTGCTCAAGGCTAGCCCTCTGCTACTTTAGCCATTCCTCCACTTTTCCCTTTTTTAGTGCTTCATTGGAGATAAGAGTCTCATGGACTTTCCTGCTTAGCCTGGCCTAGAACCATGATTCTCAGGTCTCAGACTCCTGAGTAACTAGAATTACAGGCATGAGCCACCAGCACCTGGCAAACAAAAAAAAAAAGGAGTTTGTTAAAGCCTTAATTTACTTTAATGAGATTCTATAAAATTAGTAAAAGCAATCTTGTTTTTAGTAATTAGCAAAAATAAGTTTGGAAGATTTCACTGTATACCAGGTCTATTCTTGGCACATTTTTTTTCCCACTATTTCTGTTTTACAGATAAGGTAATTGAAGGCAGAGAAGTTAAGTATTTTTGTCTAAGATAACACAGCAAGAGTCAGAGGACTAGGATACTAAGATCTGGTAGAAGGTGATTAGTGTGTTGTTTTTAAACTAGATGAGGAAATGAAGGAGATAGTTTTAGAGAAAGCTGGCCTCAAAAAGGTAAGATCAATGATTAATACAAGTGCTTCTATTTCTTTTCTTGTCGGCAAGTCTAAATACTTTGAGGCAAACTTTTCTTAAACCAGCCTCACTATTGGTTAGATAATTTTGTTGTTGAGTAAACCAAATAGTATATAGTATAATCCTGAAGAAAAAAAAAAGATATTTAAAAGAGGGATGGGGCTGGGAATGTGGCTTAGTGGTCAAGTGCTAGCATGCATGAATCCCTGGGTTTGATTCCTCAGCCTTGAGCAAAATGGAGGCTCAGGGACAGTACTCAGGCCCTGAGTTCAAGGCCTGGCAAAAACAAAACAAAACAAGAACAAACCAATAAACAAAAACTAAAAGAAGTATGATCTTACCCTTTGTGCATCACAACTTTTAATTTTAATTTTTTAATTTTTAATTAAAAAAAATTAAAAGCGGGCTGGGAAGGTGGCTCAGTGGTAGAGTGCTTGCCTTGCATGCATGAGGCCCTGAGTTCGATTCCTCAGCACCATATAAGCAGAAAAAGCCAGAAGTGGTGTTATGGCTCAAGTGGTAGAGCACTAGCCTTGAACTGAAGGGCTCAGGGACAGCACCCAGGCCCAAAGTTCAGGCCCCACAGCTGACCAAAAAATTAATTAATTAATTAATAAAATTAAAAGAGGCATGAAAACAAAAATAACAAAAAAAATAACCATTAATAAAAAAACTTACTGGGTTAGGTTGATGCTTTTTGAGGTTGAAAAAGTTTGCAAGAGCTCTGCCTTTAAATGAGGAAATCAGACTAGAAAGAAGGAACCCATAGCTACTGCCACTTCCTGTTTGTGCGCTTGCTGGAAGAACACCACGGGTTTTGTAGATGCTCCATTGTAACTGCTGACACGACCTTGTTCCTGTTCTTTATCCCACAAGGACATCTTGCTTCTTCTTTCCTTAAACCTGGGTAGCTAGGATTACAGGTGTGAACCACCAGTGCCTGGCAAGTTTGGTTTTTGCTTTAAATCCATAAAAATAGAGGCGATAGATAATACAGTTATAGAGTCCATGAAACATTGAAGCTTTTATGACTTTCTCTTTTAAATCCTTCTGGTAAAAAAAAAACAAAAACAAAAACAAAACCCAAAAAGCAAAAAAAAAAAAAAAAAAAACTTGTTCTTAGCAATTGAGCCTTATAGCAAGGCTGTGTTTATGTGTTTGGTCTGTAGGTCCTTGTGTGCCTACCCTTGGTACAGCTGTGGATCCTTGATACCATGTGCCTGATAGAAGAAGAACCAAGTTTACTGGCTTACACAGGAGTGGTTTTCCAATCTACTAAGCCAACTGCCACTCTGTGCAGAATAAAAGTTGCAGCTAATTTTGCAGACCTCTGCCTCCAGCTTTACTGTGTTGCTTTGCCCCTGGCCTTCTGTGAATCAAGAGGAGTGGATGGAAAAGGCATGCTCTGTACCACAGAGGTGAATCATGCTGTAAAACCACAGACCATATAGTTATCTCTTACAAGCTAAGAAAAAATACCGGGGTTGAAAATAGAAATTGTACCACAGCTCCTGGATAGCACCAAAACACCCGGTATAACTCAGAATAAGCAGGATTGTGTGAACTCTTTTATGTGTGTGCTAGGACTGTGGCTTGAACTCAGGATTTCAAGCTCTCACTTGGTTTTTGTTTGGTTTGGGTTGGGTTGGGTGGGTTTTTTGGTTGGTTTTTGTTTGTTTGTTTGTTTTCTGCCTAACTTTAGAGCTCTACCACTTTAGACACAACTCCATTTTCAGCTTTTGCTGATTAATTGGAGGAAGGAATCTCTCAGATTTATCTGCCCAGGATGGTTTCAAGGTATGATCCGCAGATCTCAGCCTCTTGAGCCGCTAGGATTATAGGAGTTAGGCAGGTTAGGACTGAGTATGAGTGTATATTCATTCTCTCTCTCTCTCTCTCTCTCTCTCTCTCTCTCTCTCTCTCTCTCTCTCTCTCTCTCTCTCTCCTCTTCTACCTCTCTGGCACCAAGAGAACTGAATTCTTGGAACGTCTTATCAGACATGTCAGAAATCACTCATAAACTAAGCAGTAAGGGCTCAACTATTAAAAAAAAATGGGTGAGACCCATCTTCCACAAGGGCCAGCTCTTGCTGTTCATAAAATAGGGAGTCATTGTTAGCACAATGCTAACCACACTCCCGTTTTTCTATTTCTGAAGAGCTTCTAAATCCAATAGATTTCAAAAAGAGCTCAGTGGCTCTGCTCTGTCCTTTATCCATGTATTTCAAATGTTGGCAAGCTTGAATGTGTCATTTCTCCCTTCTAGTATTATTATTCCCAAACAAGAGACTCTGATGCCAATTATTCTTGCTGCCAGCTGAAGGGCATTTCTCTGTTCGGATCATTTCTAGGGAGCCCTGAATATAACTCAAAGAATTTTCAAAACAAATAAGTGACTGAGAGGATGGAAGAGTCGTGGACCTCCCAGGACTTCCCAGAAGGCCACCATTTCCTGACTGTCTTCCTTTTAACTGGTCCATTTTCTTATCACACGAGTCTATTTGCTTTTAGCTTAGGAGTGCAGAGACAAGGAAAACATTCACAAGAACATTCCCAAAAACCATTTTTTGTTACCACTAAGAACAAATTATCAGCCAGGCCCTGGTAGCTCAGTCCTGTAATCCTAGCTACTCAGGAGGCTGAGATCTGAGGATCGAGATTCAAAGACAAGCTGGGCAGACATAGCCAAAAGACTCTTATCTCCAATGAACCAGCAAAACACCAGAAGCAGAGGGATGGCTCAAGTGGCAGAGTGCTAGCCTTGAATGAAGAGCTAAGGGACAGCACGTAGGTCCTGAGATCAAGCCCCAGTATTGGTACAAAATATAAATAAATGAGCAACGTTATCATCCTGGTGAGTGTCCTCCCAACTTCTTGGAATATACGTAGAATAATAAAGCAATGACAGCTCAGTAGGAGAGGAACACTGTGATCTCTATCCAACGTACCGGAATTTGCTAAAAGAGATGTGGAAACATCAAAGAGTTGTGCTGAAGCAGTTACTTAGGCATATAAACTTCTTGACAGAATGAAGAAAACATTTGTGCAACTGATAATGTTAAACAAGGATCGCATGCTGATGGAGCCATGGCTCTGATTCTGTCCTGTCTCCTCCTATGTGAATTCTACCTCCAAACAGATTCCAGGCGAGAAAGAACCTGGTAGACTGTTCTGACTAGCATGGCTACTTACTAGTTTGTTTATACATACTAGTGATGGACAACAAAATGTTGCTTTCCTTGGGTAGTAGGATAATTACAAATTATCCTCCAAAAATTTTGCCTACAACTGAAATAGATGATCCTAATAAACAGAGGATAAATTCATATCCTTTTGCTTGGACTTAGGGCCTTGAGTACTTGATTGGCTTTTTTTTCCCATGCAAGGCTAGCACACAACCACTTGAGCCACAACTCCACTTCTGGCTTTTTGGTGGTTAAGCACCTTGCAGACTTTTCTACCCAAGCAGGCTTTGATCTTCAATCCTCATCTCAGCCTCATGAGTAGCTTATGTAGAATTGTAGGTGTGAATCACCAGTGCTGGACCTATTTCGAGCGTTCAAATGAAAAAAGGCCTTCTTAAGGAAATGCATGCTGAGCACTGAATTCCAGACTCCTCTGGTGCTTTGTTTTTTTGTGTGTTTTGTTTTGTTTTGTTTTTTGTTTTTTTGGGTCCGGTAGTGGGGCCTGAACTCTGGGCCTGGGTGCTGTCCCTCAGCTCTTCAGCTCAAGGCTAGCGCTCTACCACTTGAGCCACAGCGCCACTTCCGGCTTTTTTTTTCTTTTTGCTTATGTGGTGCTGAGGAATCGAACCCAGGGCCTCATGCATGCAAGGCAAGCGCTCTACCACTGAGCCACCTTCCTAGCCCCTCCTCTGCTGCTTTGTACTGCTGCATTTTCACAGCCTACTGGAAGTCTGAGGGTCAATTAATAAGCCTTTCACTTGGGCTTTTCCCTCTGTTGGTGCAGCAGTGATGAGAGCCACTGTTTAAAGCTTTGTTTTTCATCTTGCAAAACCAAATTCTTATCTGTCCATTATTGCAGTGGATTTTATGGAAGAATGGAGACATAAATATAGAGAGAGATAGCCAGGCACAAATGAATCACACCTTTAAGCCTAGCTACTCAGAAGGCTGAGATCTGAGGATCTCATTTTGAAACCAGCCCAGGCAGGAAACTCTTTGAGACTCTCATCTCTAACAAACAACTCAAAAAAGCCAGAATTGGTGCCGTGGCTCAAGTTGTAGAGCGCTCACTTTGAGCAAAAGAAGCTCAGGGACAGCACCAGGTCTCAAGAGTTAAGCCCCAAGATCAGCAAAAAAAAAAAAAAAATATATATATATATATATATATATGTAAGATAGATAGATAGATAGATAGACAGACAGACAGACTATTCTAGATCTTGTTGAAAGCAGGGAAAATGATTTGAACAAGAAAGCATTTTACACAAATCTTGCTTTTGTAGAGCTCAGAGAATTCAATAGAGAAGGTAAAGTCAGGGCTGGGAAGGTGGCTCAGTGGTAGAGTGCTTGCCTTGCATGCCTGAGGCCCTGGTTCGATTCCTCAGCACCACATAAGAAAAAAGAAAAAAGCCAGAAGTGGCGCTGTGGCTCAAGTGGTAGAGCGCTAGCCTTGAGCTGAAGAACTGAGGGACAGCGCCCAGGCTCAGAGTTCAGGCCCCACGACTGGACCCCCAAAAAAAGAGAAGGTAAAGTCAGGCACCAGGGGGTTATTAAGATCTGAGAATCACGGTTGAAAGCCAGACCAGGTGGGAAAGTCCAAGTGGCTTTTATCACCAATTAACCAGCAAAAAGCCACAAGTAGAAGTGTGGTTCAAGTGGTAGAGCCCCAGCTTTGAGTGCAAAAAGTTTAAGCCCCAGTACTGGTATTAAAAAAAAAAAGTAACAAAGATTGATGCCTAAATACTGGAAGCGCTAGTTATTAAAGAGGAACAGATTATACTGAGAAGAAAACTAAGTTTCTGGAAAGATCCCAGAAACACTGGAGGAGATGGCATCTGACCCGGACCTTAGGGGACTGTCAGTCTTCAAAAGCAGAGATGAGACAGGAATGGAGGTGGCGCAGTGGCCACAGGAAGCTCCGGCAGCCTCTGCGGACAGGCTGGGAAGGGAGGGTGATGAATGTAGAGCACGGTTTGGAGCAGGTGGCATGACACTGATTTCTCATTCTAGTTCTCATGGTCTAAATATAGACACTGGAAATATCTTCTGAAGTTGTTTGTAGGTAAGAAGAGAAGAGAAAAACCTTATTGTACTAGTTTTAAGTTCTCTAGAAATGAAAATTTTCCAATTAGTCCTCCCCCTTCACCCTCGATGAATAACACATGGCAAAGATAGGTGTGTGTGTGTGTGTGTGTGTGTGTGTGTGTGTGTAATGGAGATAAGAGTCTCACAGATTTTCCTGCCTGGGCTGGCTTTGAGCTGTGGCCGTCAGATCTCAGCCTCCTGAGTAGCTAGGATTATACGCATGAGCCACCTGAACTTTACAAATTTTATTCTTTTTTGTTTGTTTGTTTGTTTGTTTGTTTGTGGGGGGAGGGTCTGGTCATGGGGCCTGAATTCTGGGCCTAGGCGCTGTCCCTCAGCTCATCAGCTCAAGGTGAGCACTCTACCATTTGAGCCACAGTGCCACTTCCGGCTTTTTTCTTTTTGTTTATGTGGTGCTGAGGAATTGAACCCAGGGCCTCATGAATGCAAGGCAAGCGCTCTACCACTGAGCCACCTTCCCAGCCCCCTCTGAACTTTACAAATTTTAAATATAAACTTCTCATCTCTCCTCCACCCAGATTCTAAGTTTCTAGAAATAGCCACTGCTTACAGTTTTCTTCTGTTCTCTTCCTAAAAGTTCTTGGTACTTCACCCTGCCACCACCCAGTAGTGTTTGTTTTCATGTAATAATGCTATGTTACCCAGTAATACAACTTGGGAAATTCATCTGTGCCAGTACATGTATAAAATCTGCTTTACGCTTTTACCTAGTAGTCTAATAGTCTATTTTGTAGAAATACCATGATCGTTTGTATTATACCATGATTATTACCCTATTCTCTAGTTGTAATAGGGACTTGGTATTATTTGACTTTGATATTATCTGGTGCTTTTTTGGGAGGAAGGGAGGGGTACTTGGTTGGGATTGAACCTGGGACCTTTCTAGGCAGATACTGTTATCACTTGAATCATGCCTGGAGCCCTTTTGCCTTTGTTCTCAGTTTATATCTGGGTAGCAATGCCCCTACTTGTCCTTCCCTATGTCACCGGAGATGAGAGACACATCACTGCACCCAGCCTTGGTTGAGATGGAGTCTTACAAACTTCTTTTTGCCCAGATTGGCCTCTAACCATAATCCCTCCTAGTTAGTTAGAATTACAAACATAATAATTCTTTTTTTTTTTTTTTTGGTACAGGTATTGGGACTTGAACTCAAGGTTTCACACTATCCAGCATTTTGGGTGGTTCATTGGAGATGAGTGTCACAGACATTCCTGCCCAGGCTGGCTTTGAACCATGATCTTCATATCTCAGCCTCCTGAGTAGGTAGGATGACGGGCATGGGCCAGCACTGTCCAGTTGGTAGGATTTATTTTTGCTTTACAGAAGGATAGGATGTTGATTACAAGGCCAGCCAAGAGGAGATCTCATCAAGTCTTTTCCTTTT
This sequence comes from Dipodomys merriami, assembly GCF_024711535.1. Classification (NCBI taxonomy): domain Eukaryota; kingdom Metazoa; phylum Chordata; class Mammalia; order Rodentia; family Heteromyidae; genus Dipodomys; species Dipodomys merriami. The sequence continues at coordinate 11,129,139 of NW_027202271.1, forward strand.
CACTCTGAGGTAGTAGCACATCTTTACCTTGGCTGTCCCCTCAATACAACACCCCATTTTGGTTTTATGTTTTGTTTTGTTTTTGCTCCTCCTGGGGCTTGAAGTCAGAGTCTAGGTTCTGAGCTTCCCTGTGCTCAAGCCTAGCGCTCTACCACTTGAGCCACAGCAACACTTCCAGCTTTTTCTGAGTAGTTCATTGAAGGTAAGATTCTCATGGACTTGTCTGCCCCAGCTGGCTTCAAACCATGGTCCTCAGATCTCAGCCTCCTGAATAGCTAGAATTATAGGTGTGAGCCACTGGAACCCGGTTCACACCCCAATTTGTTTCCCACAGAACGATGTCGCTTCAAAAGAAATGCAAATTGACATTTCCCACTGGTACCCTTCCTGTTTCTCAGATGGAATCATAGGGTCTCAGGATTTAGGAACATACAAAAATCTAAGAGCATTCTTACTATAGGGCTTACTGGATAATTGAGTTTGATCTGTGTTTAATAGAGTTGACAACCATTATGGCTAGGTCAAAAAAAAGAGCGGCAAACTTATCCAAGAATAAGAAATCACACTATGAGGTTTCCAGATGAGCCCAGTAAACAGTTCCAGGCCAGTCTCAGGGGACATGGCGGAGCCTTCCCAGCTGTGTTGCTAAAGAAGCATAGACAAACTTGGGCTCTTTGTCCCTCTTGGCCCATGAACCTGGACCAAGGCCCTGCAATCAGATGAAATGTCTGGATCCTGCCCAAGTGCTTCTTGGCTTTGAGAAACAAAGCAGTTGGTTTTACAACAGAGTACTCGTTTGTTCTGAGGTGGTGGAGTTCAGTATTTAGTGAGAAACTTCTTTTCTTTTTGGGTACCAGCCCTAGAGCTTGAACCCACGGTCTTAGGCTCTGTCCCTGAGCTTCTTTTGCTCAAAGTTAGCGCTCTACCATTTGAGTCACAGCTCCACTTCTGGCTTGGAGTTGGGGGAGGAGATTTATTGGAGATAAAAGTCCCACAGACTTTCCTGCCTGGCCTGGCTTTGAACCTGAATCCTCTGAACTCAGCCTTTTGAGTAGCTAGGATTACAGGTGTCAGCTACCTGCACCCAGCTTTAGTGAGAAGCTTTGAAATGTGAATCTTGATACAACTATCTTCATGAGCTTTGACCTGAAGATCCTCTGAGCTGGGCTTTCTATTAATGTACCATACAGTGCCCTACCATGTTTTAATCCAGGTGTAAATCCAGGTGCAACTCTAAAAATTGAATGTAGTCAAATCTTTGCTTCATTCAGAAACTAAAGAATCACACGTAAGAGGTTCATTGTCTCTGAGCCAGAGTAAATACAAATCAATTCATTTCTAGGAAGGGTAGATAGGACACCAGGATTTATTCTCTCCCCACCAGATTGTTCAGTAAAGGGACTTTATTAAACATGTTAAGCTGCTAAGACACCAGGATAGTAAGTATATGAGAAGACACAACTGTAACTCCGCTTTGGAAGTTTTAGTAGAGAGACCTGAATCCTGAATTGACACTGGAGAAAGCCAAGACCAACCCAATTCATACCACAGAATCCCCAAAAGGAACTGGTCACTTTCCTGGAAGTCAGGGCCATGCTTGTAATGCATAAAGCAGGGTGTGTTTTGCTCTCATCCTGGTATAAGGCTACATAGACTGCAGAGTATGAAATAAGGATCCCAGGTGAGCGCTGGTGGCTCATTCCTCAGGAGACTGAGATCTGAGGATCCTGGTTCAAAGCCAGCCTAAGCAGAAAAGTCCATGAGACTCTTTAAATCCAAAGATCCACCAATAAAAACAAAAACAAACAAACAAACAAAAACAGAAGTACAAGTATAGCTCAAGTGGTAGAGTGTCAACTTTGAGTGAACAAGCTAAGGGATGGCACCCAGCCCCTGAGTTCAAGCCCCAATGCCAGCAGGCACGTGTACGCACACATGCACACGCACACACACACACACACACACACACACACACACACACATACACACACACACACACACATATAGATCTCTGAGCTAGGCATGGTAATTCACACCTGTAACCACAGCATGCTAAAGACTGAGCCAGGAGGAGGGCAAGTTTGAGGCCAGCTTGTGCTACATGAGGCCTTGTCTCAAACAAATGAAATCAATCAACCATAGGTCTCTGAGTGAAAGATTAGGTCCAATTTGCTGGGAGGGGGAGGAGTAGTACTGGATGAAAACCAGGGTCTGGAGGCACACATTCATGCTAGGATATCCCCTGGTGGACGCCAGAGACACCTCTCCCATCCTCAGGAAGGGAGCAACCCGGCCAAGATCTTGTGAACAGGAACCAGATCTTCTCTGGGTGACCAAAAAGGCCAAATAAGGAACAGACTAGAACCACTGGTAACGTGAGGGCTATGGAGTGGATGCCGATTGAAGCTGTTACCTGTAAGTACGTGTGTGTATACCAGTCTCATATTAGCCTGATCCTCCCCTACACTCAACTATAACAAACAAAAGAGGTCAAAGGGTCTCAAATCGAAATCATAGCCCAAGACAAAGGAACGGCAATCAATTTGTGTCATAGAGATCAATCAGCAAAATCTAGATTACAGAAAAATCTCTGGACAAATGGCCCCCGGTTTCTTCATGGGGAAAAAAAAAAGAAATAGGGAACCTAAGAAGAGTGACGCTGAGTGAGGATTTTCCTGCTGTACATTTTATGATTCATCTTAATCATATTTTGACAAAATATTTGCAGAAAGTCCTATCCAACCATTTCAGATGCAACTATTTAAAAATATACAGAAGCCTGGGGCTGGTAGCTCACACCTGTAATCCTAGCTACTCAGGAGACTGGGATCTGAGGATCACAGCCTAGGCATGAAAGTCTGTGAGATTCTTTATTTCCTACTAACCATCAAAAAGCAGGAAGTAGGACTAGGAATGTGGCTTAGTGGTAGAGTGCTTGCCTAGCATGCATGAAGCCCTAGGTTCAATTCCTCAGCACCACATAAACAGAAAAGGCTGGAGAGTGGTGCTGTGGCTCAGGTGGTAGAGTACTAGCCTTGAGCAAAAGAAGCTCAGGGACAGTGCTCTGAGTTCAAGTTCAGGCCCTGAGTTCAAGCCCTAGGACTGGCACACACAAAAAAAATCCAGATTTGCCAGGCGCCAGTGGCTCATGCCTATAATCCTAGCTACTTAGGAGGTTGAGATCTGAGTATCTCAGTTCAAAGCCAGCCCGGGCAGGAAGGTCCCTGAGACTCTTATCTCCAATAAACCATTAGAAAACCAGATGTGGTGTTGTGGCTCAAGTGGTAGAGAGCTCACCTTGAACTGAAGAGCTCAGGGACAGTGCCCAGGCCCAGAGTTCAAAGCCAGAAGTAGGCCTGTAGCTCAAGTGGAAGAATGGCAGCCTTGAGTGGAAAAAACGAGAGGGCAAAGCCCTGAGTTCAAGCCCAAGTACTGGCACACACACACACACACACACACACACACACACACACACACGCACACACGCACACACATACACACACTATATATAGAGAGACAGAGACAAAGATACAGAGAGAGACACACAAATAGATAAATGAATAGATAACTAGATATAGATAGAGATTTTCTCATTTTCTTTTCACTGCATTTCAAAGGAAAGGCATGTGCTAATTTTTCTCTCCAAAATGCTGAAGATTCCTCGGCTTCTTGAATATTTATTACCAACAAACCTATAATTACCTTTGGATATGGTACACATTCCCCAAATTTCAAAGTAGTGACTGAATCAAATGCTTCTTAATATTTTGAGTAATTAGCTGAGATTTAAAGTGTTAGCTAGAATCATGAAAACAAAATAGCTGTTTTCAAATATTTTAAACCTTTCTACAAATGCTTACTTTTAATGTTTTTAACTAATAACATTTTCTCCTTCCTTTTTCTTGTAAGCAATAGCTTTTGGTTGTGTGTGTGTGTGTGTGTGTGTGTGTGTGTGTGTGTGTGTGTTGTGTCAGTCCTGGCACCTGAACTCAGGATCTGGATGCTATCCTTGAGCTTTTGTGCTCCAGGCTAGTGCTCTACCATTTGAGCCATAGCTGTCCTTTCAGCTTTTTAGGTACTTAAATAGAGATGAGTGTCACAGACATTAATGTCCTTGCTGGCTTTGAACAACAATCCTCAGATCTTGGCCTACTGAGTAGTTAGGGTGACAGGTGTGAGCTACCAGGTGTGAGCTTGGCCAGTAGTTGGTTTTTTTTGGTCCGGTCCTGGGGCCTGAACTCTAGGCCTGGGCGCTGTCCCTAGCTCTTCAGCTCAAGGTTAACGCTCTACCACTTGAGCCACAGCGCCACTTCCGGCTTTTTTCTTTTTGCTTATGTGGTGCTGAGGAATCGAACCCAGGGCATGCAAGGCAAGCGCTCTACCACTGAGCCACCTTCCCAGCCCCGAGTAGTTGTTATTTTTGAAAGTCAATCAAACAATAAACATAAACATAGACTCTGGTTACTTAGCCAGGTAGATAAGCAAGTAGATAGATGATAGATAAAAACTTGATAGAGAAAAATAACATTTACAGTTTCTTCCATATAACAACAAACATGCAGAAAATAGCTTTAAAATAGATGTCAGTTAGAATCCCATCCAGTATAAACCTATAATATGCAGCACTAAAATCCCCCCACCCTCATAGAACAGAACAACTCATGGAAGGGTCTGATCCTGGGAATACTCACAGAAAAAGAAGGATTCCAGTGTTGGCAAGGGCAAAGGCTAGTCCCAGAATCCCACTGCCCATAATGGCGTTGCTTAGGTTAAAAACAGACATTCCTAAGGAGGTTGTTCCTGGAATCTGAACAAAGAAAGAGACATTCACACTGGGTAAAACTGTTGCCAGAGAGTTCACCATGCCAAAACCTTTTAAAACACAACTAAGAGCCAACATGGAAACAAAATTCAAGCAATTCTCTCTCACTGGTCCAGTGGGGTGTGTGTGTGTGTGTGTGTGTGTGTGTGTGTGTGTGTGTGTGTGTGTGTGTGTGTGTGTGTGTGTGTGTGTGTGTGTGTGTGTGTGTGTGTGTGTGTGTGTGTGTGTGTGTGTGTGTGTGTGTGTGTGTGTGTGTGTGTGTGTGTGTGTGTGTGTGTGTGTGTGTGTGTACCAACCCTGGGGCTTCAACTTAGGGCTGGGTGCTGTCCCTTAGCCTTTTCACTCAGGACCAGCATTTTACCATTTGAGCCACAGCTCCACTTTCAGTTTTTTTGGTGATTAATTGAGTATAAGAGTCTCACAGACTTTCCTGCCTGGGCTGGCTTCAAACAGTGATCCTCAGATCTCAGCTTCCTGAGTAGCCAGGATTACAGGTGTTAGCCAGTAGCACCCATCTTTTAGTGATTCTTTTTTTTTTTTATGAGTCTCAGGAAGAAAAAAATATGTAGCATATAAGATATATCCTGGTGGATATAGATAGCTCTGCTTTTGATACTAGGCCATGTGAATTAAAAACACGTCCCAACCTATGTAAATAAAAAATAAGTACACATTTTTATAATGACACTTACATATTCATCACATTTCTTTTTTTCCAAATGGCTGTTTGTAAGACTTCTTCTACTTTCCCGATCAGAAATAAACTTGCTGCAAAGACATGCATAATACATTTAACCTCATGATAATGATTCAAAGCTTAACATCAAGACTAAATTATTTATTACTTACCAAAACATTGCATGTGAAATGTTACTGATTGGTTGCCTAAAAACTCATTAGGCTCCATTCAACACTTACTCCATCTGTGTGTGTGTGTGTGTGTGTCCATGTATGTTTGCATGCACGTGTGTGTGTTTGTATGTACATACACATGTGGGTCAGTATGAGCTGTCCATATTTTTGTTTTATTAAATAAACTCTAAGTACTATAGAGAGGAAGAGCTTTTGCCTCAATCTTTTAGTGTGTATCTGTGTATGTATGTTTGTGCATGTGTGTGTGTATATATAAATATAGCTATATACCAGTCCCAGGGCTTGAACTTAAGGCCTTGGTGTGTTCCTGAGTTTCTTTACTCAAGGCTACTGCTCTACCACTTGAGTCACAGCTCCGCTTCCTGCCTCACTCTTTTATTGTGTGTGTGTGCCCATGTACTGGGCTTGAACTCAGGGCCTGGGCCCTATCTTTTAGCTTTTAGCTTTTAGCTCAAGTCTCGTACCCATCACTTGAACCACAGCTCCACTTCTGGCTTTTTTGCTTGTTAATTGGAGATAAGAGTTTCAAAGACTTTCCTGCCAGGCTGGCTTCAAACCACTATCCTGAGATCTCTGCCTACTGAGCAGCTAGGAATTACAGGCATGAGCCTTTGGCACCCAGCACACTTCCTTATCTTTTAACACACACAATGCCTCTGAGCTCATCTTGGACCCACAGTGGTTGTGGGTGACTGGGTGAGTGTCCTTTATCTCTCAACTCCTTCTTGAATGTACTTTCCCAACTTTAGCAATGCATAAGCTGAGCAGACTTCTTTTCTATTTTAGAATTAGGGAAAACTGGAATAGAGCAAAGGAAGGGATGACATTGTTCAAAAAGAAATGTATTCTTTACCTGACTTATATAACTGTAACCCCTCTGTATATTACCTTTGTAAATTGTTTTTTTTTTTTTTAAAGAATTAGGGAGTAGCTTAGGCTTCAGGGAAAATTTAGCTAAGGAAGAATGAATTAATTGGGTTGGAGGTGTAGCTCAAGTAGAAGAGCATTTATGATGGCCTGGGTTCAAATCCCAGTACCAGAGAAAAACAGGCTGAAGTATTTAAAGAAAGCTTTTTAAAATTTTCTTTATTGCTTCCACTTTTTTTCTCTTTAGTCTTTAAATCTTGGTGTTGTATTGCTGTAAACTTTCATTAAAAAAAAAAAAAAGATAAAACCCACCCTTTTTTGGAGGTGGAAAATTCCATTTAAAATAACTGGGTCAAGCTGCTTTATCACAAGTTTCTGTTGTCTCACGATTTTAAAAACACAGTTGCTTGCTAAAAAGCACTGACCTCTGGCAATGAACTGACTTAAATTTTCTCCCCTTTTTTTTTTAATTGACTTAAAATGTGATATGGGAGAATGTGTTGGTGACAAGTGGTCTTGGGATGATGAAAGTATTATTTTAAAAGTTTTCAGTGGGTCAGGCTGTACCCTCAGAATAGAGTATGATCAGCCATCAAGCAGCCAACTGCCCTGAAAACATCACAAAGTCAAACTAACCCTGCAATGGGTGGTTTTGTAACCTCAAATAAACATCTAGCTCATGCTTATACTCCTAGCAATTCAGAAGACTGTAATTTGAAGGTAGAAGGTCTATGATACTCTTATCCCCAATTAACTAGCAAAAAGCAAGAAGTGGAGTTGTGGCAAGTGGTAGAGCACCAACCTTAAGGGGAAAAAGCCAAGTAAGAGTATGAAACTCTAAGTTCAAGCCCCAGTATCTGCACAGAAACACACACACAAATGACACAAGTATGAATCCCTGGCTCATAACAACAATAATCAGGCATAGACAGGAATGAGAACACCAGATAAATGAAAGAGTTTTATGGATACGTTTACGATAATGTAGAATTATTTGTACCAAGCCAGTTACTGGTGGCTTGTTTCTATAATCCTAGGTAATCAGGAGGCTGAGATCTGAGGATTGTGGTTCAAAGCCAGCATAGTCAGGAAAGTCTATGTGACTTTTATCTCTAATTAATCACCAAAAAGCTGGAAGTGGAGCTATGGCTCCAGTGGTAGATTGCTAACCTTGAGCAAAATAAGGCTCCAGGACAGCAGCCAGGCCCTGAATTTCAAACCCCAGGACCAGCACACACAAAAAAATTTTTTTCACTGAATTTAAGATATCAATAAACAGCAATCATCTAAAACCCAGCACAGTACTTCTGCTCCTTGGGGTGAGGAGGAGGGGTACTTGCGGAAGAGAGCTGCAGTTTTATTGACATAGACTCTTCCCATAATGAAGATGCTTATTCCTGCCAGATGCTTTGCCAAGTGCTTTTCACGGGCTTTCTCATCTATTTTCATAATAATTCCATGTGGCTGGTACTACTTTAGCACCACTGAAGGAAAATTAAGTAACTTTTTTTTTTTGGTGCCAGTATTGGGGCTCAAACTTGGGGCCTGAGTGCTATCCCTTAGCTTTTCCACTCAAGGTTGGCACTCTACCACTTGAGCCACACCTCCACTTCTAGCTTTTTGCTGGTTAATTGGAGACAAGAACCTCACAGACTTTCCTACCTGAACTAGCTTCCAACCGTGATCCTTGGACCTCAGCCTCCCAAAGTAGCTAGGATGACAGGCATGAACCACCTGTGCTTGGCATCATGATAATCTAATAAAGACTCAAAAGATGGAAGGATAGTACATTAGACATACTATCACATCTAGTGATGTGATGAGCCCTTTTTCCTACCCACTCTCCACCTCCCTCTCTCAGTGTTTTTCTTCCTCATTCATGTACTATCTCTCCACTAGAGTCCTTTGGGTCCAATTAGATGGAAAGTTTACAAATAATGCTCATGCTGATGACATACATATTCGTCATTTTCACATGTTCATATGCACATTCAACTGAACCACATCTTTTTTTTTGGTCAGTTGTAGGGCTTGAACTCGGGGCCTGGGCACTGTCCCTGAGCTTTTGCTCAAGGCTAGCACTTACCACTTTAAGCCACAGCTCCACTTCTGTTTTTCTGGTGGTTAATGAGAGATAAGCGTCTCACCGACTTCCCTGCCTGGACTTTCCCGCCTGGGCTGGCTTTCAACTGTGATCCTCAGATCTTAGCCTCCTGAGTAGCTAGGATTACAGGTGTGAGCCATCAGCAACCCAATCCAAACCATATCTTGATTTAAAAAAAAATAAATGTACCCAGCACCGGTGGCTCACACCTGTAATCCTAACTACTCAAGAGGCTGAGATCTGAGGATTGCAGTTTGAAGCTAGCCTGGACAGAAAAATCCATGAGACTGTTATCTCTAATTAATCACAAAAAAGGTAGAAGTAGAGCTGTGGCTCAAGTGATAGAGCAGTATCCTTCAGCAAATGAAGCTCAGAAACAGCACCCAGGCCCTGAGTTCAAATCCCAGAACCAGCACAAAAAAAGGAAGAAAGAAAGAAAGAAAGAAAGAAAGAAAGAAAGAAAGAAAGAAAGAAAGAAAGAAAGAAAGAAAGAAAGAAAGAAAGAAAGGAAGGAAGGAAGGAAGGAAGAAAGGAAGAAAGAAAGAAAGAAAGAAAGGAAGAAAGAAAGAAAGAAAGAAAGAAAGAAAGAAAGAAAGAAAGAAAGAAAGAAAGAAAGAAAGAGTATCCTGATTGTAGTATAAAATCAGATACAGAAATGCAGTAAAATTCTAACAGACTGTCTAATTCATAAGCATTGAGCTTCTGAAAAGTTTAGGCTGATGGGGAGGGGAAGTAACATATTTATACATTTTTTTTTATTAGACTCAATTGAAAGATTTGAAAAGATGAATAAATTACTTTCCCAATTTGGTTCATTTGCTATGGCAGACTATGCCTGACAGATGTCCCATAAGAAATTCAAATTTCATCTTCTAGTGGAGCATAACATTAGTAATGAATAATTCCAGAGAAGAACTGAAAATCAAAATAATCCAGAGAAGAACTGAAAATCAAAATAATGTTTTTAAGTGCCATTTCTTATATTGGCTAGACATGTTGATGGACAAATACTCACCTATTTATCTGACCATTTTCTACTTCGGTGAAATCGTTGGAATCATTGCTAACGTTATCATCTTCTGGCACAGTCATGTTTTGTAACTCAGTTAATTCGAGTCCACTTTTGAAATGCATCATGGTGACAGGGTTTCTGTAGCCAGAAAATGAGTCCAAATTGTTCCCGTTCTGAGTGGATTTAGAAGCAAATAGCAGCAAATAGATGTGGTTGATTCTGCTAAGAGAGAACAGAGTGAAAAATTATTCAACATAGGAAAAACACTATTAATTTTAAATGAATATTAAAACTGGGTGTTGGTGGCTCTTTCCTGTAATCCTAACTACTCAGGAGACTGAGATCTGAGGATCGACATTCAAAGCCAGCCCAGGTAAGAAAGTCTGGATGACTATTATCTTCAATTAATCAGCAAAAGGCCATAGAGGGGAACTGTGACTCAATAGAGCCCTAGCTTTGAGTGAAAACACTCAGAGACAGTGCCAAGTTTCTGAGTTTAAGCCCAGGCCCTGAGTCCAAGCCCCATTGCTGGCACGAAAAAATGATTCAGTTATTTTACCATATCAGATCCTTGGACACATATAGCTGAACACAGATAGCAGGGACACAAAACACTTCAGATGCATCAATCCCAGTTGAATAAAAACCACAAATCCTTCCTCAATAAATGGCATCACTGGAAGGATCAACTTCCAACCTGGTGGACTAGCAGGCAAAGAACAAATTTTATTTTGAAATTTAGCAAGCTGTTTAGCCGTCCACTGCAAGAGATTAAGTCAATCTCTTTGATGAAATCACTCCACGTCAGGGAATTAGGGAATTTAAAACTCATACCCAGGGATTGGGGCCGATCCACCTGCTACTCTTATTTCCTCATCAGAAATGAAAGATTACCAGAGTTCACATGTTCTCTGACATGGATAATTGTGGTTTTAAGTTTCATAGGGATCACCAACAGAATATAAGAAACAGTTCAGGGGCATGATGTCACTAAGCAAAAAGAAGATAGCACAGAACCAGATGCAACTTCAAAAGTAAGGACAAGCCAGGTATGAAAGCTGGGCATGGTGGTACACTCTTGTAATCCCAGCAGTGAACCAAAGAGATCTCATGTTAGAGGCCAGCCTGTGCTACCTACCAAGTTGGAGGTTAGTCTAGACAGCATAGTAAGATGTGCTTCAAAAATCAAAACACCTGTAATCCTACCTTCTCAGGAGGCTGAGATCTGAGGATTGTCATCAAAGCCAGCCCAGACAGGAAAGTCTGTGAGACTCTTATCTCCAATTAACCACCTAAAAACTGGAAATGGAGTTGTGGCTCAAAGTGGTAGAGCACTAGCTTTGAGCAAAAAAGTTCAGGGACAGTACCCAGGCCATGAGTTCAAGCCCCTTGACAAAAAAAAAAAGGAAAGAATATTTATATGGCCACCCCACTGGGACACTTAAGTTTGGCAATGGGACTGTGATAAAACAACTCAGAAGTGCAATGAGAATTGTAACAGGTAATGTATGTATGCGCTCTAATACTTAGGTTTGAACTCAGGGCCTGGGTGCTGTCCCTTGAGCCACAGCTCTGCCCCCTTTTATTGGGGGGGGGGCGGGTTTCATTGGAGATAGGAGTCTTATGAACTTTCTCTACCCTGGGCTGGCTTCAAACTTGGAGCCTCAGATCTCTGGAGTAGTATTACAAGCAATGATCCACCAGTCCTTGGCTAAGAATTCTTTTGTATGGTTCGATTGGAAAATCTTCTTTGGTAACATTTTGACATTTTGTCTGATTGCCCAAAGAAATTGGAGCAGAGGCATGAGTCAAGTGGTAGAGCTCCTGCATAGCACATAGGAGACCCTGAGGTCAAATCTAGAACCACCAAAAACAACATAAAATAACAAGAGAGATGATTGTAACCTTGTTAAGAGTCAGAACTTCAATGTGCCTCTTATTTATTGATATTTTAAGGACTCTTAGAATGTACTGTAGAAAGATTCTTTTTTTTTTTTTGGTCAGTCGTGGGGCCTGAACTCTGGGCCTGGGCGCTGTCCCTCAGCTCTTCAGCTCAAGGCGAGCACTCTACCACTTGAGCTACAGCGCCACTTCCGGTTTTCTGGTGGTTTATTGGAGTTAGGAGTCTCACGGTCTCTCCTGCCCGGGCTGGCTTTGAACCGCGATCCTCAGATCTCAGCCTCCTGAGTAGCTATGATTACAGGCATGAGCCACCAGCGCCTGGCCATAGAAAGATTCTTTTTTCAGGTATTCTCTTCTTTCCACATTCAGGCCATACATTTTTCCTTTTTCCTTCACAATTTCCATCTAATGAAACCTCCTTGGTTTCAGGATTCTTTAAAACTTCTACAACACTTTTATTTTGTGTGTGCCAGTCATGGGGCTTGAATTTGGCCTGGGCATGGTCCCTGAGCATTTTTCGCTCAAAACTAGTCTCTATCACTTGACCCACAGCTCCACTTGCAGCTTTTTGGGTAGCTAATTGGAGAAAAGATTTTCACAGACTTTCCTGCCTGAGCTGGCTTTGAACTGAGATTCTCAGATTTCAGCCTTAGTAGCTAGGATAACTGGCATGAGCTGCTGATGCCCAGCTTGCAACGTATTTCTTTTCAGTACTAAGGGTCAAACTCAGGGCCTTACACATGCTGCTAGCCAAGTGTTCTACCACTGAGAGATATTCTAGTCAAATTATGTGTGTGTGTGTGTGAGAGAGAGACAGAGACAGAGACAGAGACAGAGACAGACAGAGATAGAAAAAGAGAGAGAAAGAAAAAGAGAGAAAGTCCTGGGGCTTGAACTCAAGTCCTGGGCACTGTCACTTTTTTGTGCTCAGGGCTAGTATTCTACCACTTGAGCCACAGCTCCACTTCCAGTTTTTTGGTGGTTATTTGGAGATAGAAATCTCACAAACTTTTCCTGCCTGACCAGGCTGGCTTCAAATCACGATCCTCAGATCTTAGTCTCCTGAGTAGCTAGAATTACAGGTGTGAGCCACCAGAACCTGGTGTGTGTATGTGTGTGTGTGCAAATACTGGGGCTTAAACTCAGGTCCTATCTCTGAGCTTTTGTTTTTTATTTATTTTTTGTATGTCGTGGGGCTTGAACTCTGGGCCTAAGCTCTGTCCCTCAGTTCTTCAGCTTAAGGCGAGCAATCTACCACTTGAGCCACAGCACCACTTGCGGCTTTCTGGTGGTTTATTGGAGATAAGAGTCTCAGGGACTTTCCTGCCTGGACTGGCTTTGAACCTTGATCCTCAGATCTCAGCCTCCTGAGTAGATAGGATTATGGGAATAGGCCACCAGCACCTAGCTGAGCTTTTATTTTTATTTTTATCAAGGCTATGGCTCTACCACTTCAAGTACAGCTCCGGATAATTGGACAAAAGAGTCTCACAGAGGGCTGGGAATGTGGCTTAGTGGTAGAGTGCTTGCTAGCATGCATGAAGCCCTAGGTTTTTCAGTACCACATAAACAGAAAAAAGCAGAGATGGTGCTGTGGCTCAACTGGTAGAGAGCTAGCAACTAGCATAGTGCCCAGGCCCTGAGTTCAAGCCCCAGAACTGGGGAAAAAAAAAAAAAAAAAAGAGTCTCTCAGACATTCCTGCCTAGACTGGCCTTGGAACTGTAATCTATTGATCTCTCCTCCTAAGTAGCTAGGTTTACAGATATGATTACCAGTGCCAGGATTTTTTTTTTCCTTATTGTAAGAGGAACACAAGCTCAGTGTAGAATCTTTAGAATAAACGTTGTAAAAGAAAATTCCATCACCTGAAAATGGGCCACTGTTAGATCTTAATGCATTTCTTCCAGCTTGCTTTTTTTCCTTTTGTTTTGTTTGCTTGATTTTGGCTTTGCTTTTACTTTCTTTTCCCTTCCTTCTTTCCCCAACCCCTTTATTTTTTAAATTAATATTGGGAATTTAGATTCTTTTAAACCTACTTTTATCATAGTATATCATATTGGAGGTATTTTGAAGAAGAGAAGTGCATTTTAAAAAAAATATAGTTGTTCCTTGTTAATAAATTAATAAATAAGGTAGCTAGGTGCCAATGCCTCATGCTTGTAATCCCAGCTACTCAGGAGACTCTTCTCTCCAATTAGCCAGCAAAAAGCTGGAAGTAGAGTGTGACTCAACTGGTAGAGCAACATCCTGCCATGAGCAAAAAGCTGAGTGAGCATGCAAGACCTTGAATCCAAGCCCCAGTGCTGGCACTAAAGAAGATAAGGATAGTGAAAAGGACAGGAAGGGAAGGGAAGAAGGAAGGAAAAGTAGGGAAGGAAGGAAAGAAAAAGAGAATAAGGTGTTGTAAAAAGTACAATTTCACAAATGGAGTAAAATGACCTTTAAAAAAAGGTCAAAGTCACCTGTTATTTCCACAAGCAAAGACGGTCACTGGGCACAAGGTCCTCTATTGGCCTCGCAGAGCTCTTCAATGGACATAGATATGGTGCCTGACACTTGGTAGACACTCAGTAAATATCTGTAAAACAAAAGAATGAGTCCGAATTTTAAAAGTCTGCGTACAGTTAAAAACACAAAAATCATCCCAGACATTGGGTTATTCTTTTCACCCATTTTTTTCTTCATTAAGACATCATTCTCTATCCTGAGTTCTGACAGTAACAATGGTGCTACACCATTACCAATAATGCTTGATTAACTGCTTGAGGGGGCCACAATCATTCTTGCTGTAACTAATCCCGATCATTCTTTCTGGAACTTCATGACTGCCTGGTGGGAAGGAGAGGTAGAGCTGAGATCTTAGATGATACTTCTCAGAGCAAGGACCCAGTGACCAACCCATAGATGCAAGAAGTGCCGATGAATTTAAGAAAGAAAGGAGTACAGTTTCACTGGCAGATAAATACTGATCAGACTATGTAATTAATTAAAAGGCAGACTGGGGTCAATTGTGAAGATTTGATGTCAACTTTAGCACAGTTATTACCTATCTCTCAACATTTATAATAGGTTACAAATTACAGTTTATTCGGCATAGAACATGTCTGTTCCTTGCTATAGTCTTTTTTTTTTTTTTTTGAGGGGTCTGGTACTGTGGCTTAAACTTAGGACCTGGAAATTGTCCCTACAACATAAGCCACAGCTCCACTTCTGGCTTTTTAGTGGCTAATTGGGAGATATAGACTTTCCTGTCTGGGCTGGCCTTGAACCACAAGCCTCAGGATCTCAGCTTCCTGAGTAGCTAGGATTATAGGTGTGAGCCACCAGCTTTAGGCTAACTCCTCTTTTGCTTTCAGTTGCTACCTAATCAAAGCAAGTAGCTTACTTTTCTTAGTTTTCATTTTCTTAGAATCTGAGCCTCCCCCGGCTTGTCCTCAGGGCTTCTTCCTTGGCAGTCTCCAGACCTCCTAACCGCTCCCTTCCTCCTCCACCCTCATCACGGGAGAACTCTTTTGGCTCCACATATTCCAGATCTTTTCCTTTTAGGGTTTCAAGCCTGTGGGGTTGGGTTTCATCTTACAGGCATCTCTCTGATCTTTCCCACCCTTTTTCATTTCCTAAATCTAGACTAAGATCGCCCTTCTAAATACTACTTGATAATGACAAAGCCACTTACTATGTCACACGTTGGGGGAGGGGGGGGCTTTGGGGGACTGTTTTTTCTTCTATGAAAAGAGAGAACAAGATGGGGAGATGGTCTCTCAGATTCTTTCCTGCTCAGAAAATTTTCCATAAGTTCTTTCCCAGCTCTGGCTGCCAGCCAACCTCTCCACCATTGCCTCGGTCGCTGCTTCCTTGAACCTGAACACATCACCTGATCTCCTAAGTCAGCTTTTCTATTTCTGTTAAAGACAATGTACATCCAAGGCTCAATCCTGTCATCCAAGCTACTCAGAAGGCTGAAGTCTAAGGATTGTGATTCAAAGACAGACAGGGCAGAAAAGTCCATAAGATTTTTTTTATTAAATATATATCTTTTATTGTAAAGATACTATACAGAGCGGTTCCAGAGGAAGGTAATGAGTACATTGAAGGAAGGTAATGAGCATTGTTACCCCCTCCTTTGTTTGTTTTTCTTTTACCATCCCTTCCCTCCCCACCTCCCCAACTCCTTCCTCCCTCCACCCCCCTCCCGAAGTTGTAAAGTTCATTTTTAACATAGTGTCTTGTACATCTCATTGCTACAATGGATGAACCTGTATCCTTATTTCAGCATTTTGTTATTTCCCTTCCCTTCCCCAATTTAGAAAAAAATGTATATACAAGATGCAGGTCACTGGAATCAAATCCAGTAAAAACAGGGGTTGTACCATGGGAGAAGAACATACAAAAGAAACAAAAAAAAATCACATAGCACATTATAAATATATTAAAAACAATAGCAAGAAAGACAAAACCTCTTGTGTCCCTATCTTGGGGTTCATTTCACTTAACATCATCTTATACAGTCACATGTACATAGCTTTTGACCTTTTCTGCTTGTCCTCGACTAACCACCAAAAGAGCTGGAAGTGAATCCATGGCTCACGTGGTAAAGCAAAAAAAAAGCTAAAGGACAGTACTCAGCCCCTGTAGTCAAGCCCCAGTACCTGCACAATAAAGAAACAAGCAAACAAACATTTATGATCTGCCTGAAGAAAACATATTCCATGATCTAAGCACAAAATAAAAGGGAGAATGTGAAGCCAGAACCACCACTCATCATTTTCATTAAGTTTGTTACTTGATTTGTTTTCCACTTACTCTGTGCACACTGAGTTTCAGGTGAAAACACATTTAAAACCGTAAAGTCTTGTATAAATGGAAAAAGTATTTTTTTATTGGTACCCTGGCCACTAAGCCTGGAATGTTGAAGAATTCTTGGCATGATGTCCACAAGCGCAGAGACACTTGTACTGAAGCTGGGGGTCTGAGCTAGGAACATTTTTTGGCTGTTAGAAGTACAGCGTTGCTATAGCCATGAAGTGAACATAAGCTAGGAATGCTGCTAAACACCCCCAACAAAGAACTATCTGGCCAGAAGGGCAGGAGGAAGAAAAGCCCAGTTACAGGAAGTTCTCTTCCATCTCTGCATGGGATCGGCTAACTTCCTAGATAGCCCATGGCGCCTCATTTGTCTATGAGCTCCCAGACCCTGCTCTTACTGTTCCCTGATTCTACTTCTGTTCAGATTCCTATAAGATCTTTTAAGGGTCTATTGTCAATATGCCCAACCCAGGAGATCTGGGAAGTAATATTTATATGTAGATGTTTTGAAATGACTCTGATTTCTTTAAGACAGAAACTCCAGAATCTAAGTCCACCTGTAACTCTAGATGTAGGAAGATAAACCACAGATGACATTAAAAAACAAACAAAAAGGGGCTAAGAAAGTGGCTCAGTGGTAGAGTGCTTGCCTCACATGCATGAGGCCCTGGGTTCAATTCCTCAGCACCAAATAAACAGAAAAAGCCAGAGGTGGCACTGTGGCTCAAGTGTGGTAGAGTGCTAGCCTTGAGCTGAAGAGCTCAGGGACAGCATCCAGGCCTAGAGTTCAAGCCCCATGACTGACAAAAAAACAAACAAAAACTTGTGAGTTTATTAGTGTGAGGATTAATATTTTTTTTCTTACCAACTGAAAATAGACTTAAATCATTGTTAAGGACCTGGGGAGTTGAAAAGAACTTTTGACTATTTTCACCTCTAAGAAAATTCTTTTTCTTTGCATGCATATGTTTTCATTCTAATGGTAGCTTTGTTCTTTAATGATTGCTCTTGAATAAAAAGCAACAGATGGGGCTGGAGATTTAGCTTAGTGATATAGTGCTTGTTTACCATGCTTAATGCCCTGGGCTCAATCCCCAGTGCCATGATAAATAAATTAATTAGTTAATTAATTAATTAAAGCAACAGATGGGAATTTTGTTGGTTATCTTATGTGTGTGTGTGTGTGTGTGTGTGTGTGTGTGTGTGTGTGTGCCAGTATTAGGTCCTAAACTCAGGGTCTAGGTGCTTGTCTGTTAGTTTTTTCCCCTCAAAGCTGGCATTCTACCACTCGAGTCCCAGCCCACTTCCAGCTTTCTATTGGTTAATTGGAGATAAGACTCTCACAGACTTTCCTGGCCCAGCTGGCTTCTAACCTTGAACCTCAGATCTCAGCCTCCTGAGTAAGCTAGGGTTACAGGTGTGAGCCACCAGGATGTGAATGTTGATTAGTTTTTAAGCCCTTGATAGACTATTACAGTTAGCTCCTAAACAAAATACTCTAGGAAAACAAAAATACTGAGAAATTGAAAGTATCACAAGGTGGTGCATATAAAGAGAAGTCATGGAAAAAGAAACCTTTAAAATATACCTTTACTTGAAAAGTCAAAAGGCAATGAAAGACCTTATAATTCAAACTTGAATAACAGGTATAGGTATAGGCTTGAACACTTCCTTTCTTCTTTCTGAGTCCCAAGAAGCCTGGGTTAACTGAGGCTGCCTCACAGATCTCTCAGTTCTAAAGTCCTCTGATATTAGACTTTGTTAAAGGTTCCCTTCAACAATCAGGAAATGGCGTATAGATGTATCTCTTTGAGTAGTTGACTTAGAAGACCAGTAGTCTTCTGTTCAAACTAGACATAGGAATTACCTGGGGTGCTTAAAAAAGAAAAAAAAAAGGAATAACTATAAGAGGAAGGCACCCACATAAGTTTCTGACTTAATGAATCTGGGATAGGATCCAAGGATGGGTATTTTAAATGCTCTCCAGGGAATCCAAAAGTACAACCAACCTTAAGATCTACAGATTTCGATTAAAGGTTAAGACTGAGGGCGGCAGTGCCCAGATAGGCAAGGTCAATGAGCAAAAATGAAAGGACATAAGAAAATAGAGAAATCGATCGGGAGGATGGGAAGGGGAAACAAAGGAGGAGGCTACAATGCTTGATAAGAATTGTACTCATTATGTTGTGCATGTAATTGTAACCCCTCTGTACAGTATTTTCACAATAAAAAATAAATAAAAATTTTTAAAAAAGAAAATAGAGAAATCATATCCCATCTAGTCCTCTCCAGTGAGCAATATTAATAAGCCAGATCTTGTCATTGGTCTTTTGTTGTTTTCTTAAAATCAAGAAATGCTAAGGCTGGGTGCTGTTAATCCTACCTACTTAGGAGACTGAGATCTGAGGGTTGTGGTTCGAAACCAGCCTGGGGAGGAAAGTCCATGAGGCTCATGTCTCCGTTTAAGTGCTAAAACAGCCAGATGTAGAACTGTGTCTAATGTGGTAGAGTGCTAGCCTTGCGCAAAAAAACTTAGGGATAACACCCAGGCCCTAAGGACCAGCACAACAACAAAAATGAAATGCTAGAAATACAGATTTTAAGTGGAACTCTGATATTAGATGTTGCCAATGGACTTGGGTAGAGGGACAAAGAGAAGAGGTGGAGGGAAGGTGAGGGCAAAGGAGGAGAGGACAGAAGAGGAAAGAAAAGGGTCAAGCAGAGCCGAGTGTGGTGGTACACACTTGTAATGCTAACACTCAGGAAGCTGAGGCAGGAGAGCCCTGAATTCCTCTAGCTACCATTGTGCAGCTTTTAAACAAAACCCCAGCTCAATAAATTAAGCTGATGTTTTCCTCCGTATTCTCTCCAGTCTCTCTTCCTTCTTCTGTACCTGGGGCCACAGGCTGTCCCTTCCCTTTCCTTTCCATTGTTCCTCTTTTCCAGTCTTTACCACTCCTAGGAAATGGAAACTGAGACCCTCACATTAAATCTTCATGTGGCCTGGGTTGTATCACTGACAGGCTTCGGCACCTGGGAAAATTCCGGCTATAAATTGTAACCGGAGGTTGTGGTTCCATGATGTGGGTAACAGGTTGGTTTAGTACAATCCAGGAGAAAAGTCAGCCAGGCTTCTAATCGGATGTGACTAAGATTTCATGAAGCAACACTGGAAATCAACTTATAATTTTGTTTTGTTTTGTTTTTTGGTCAGTCATGGGGCTTGAACTCAGGTCCTGGGCGCTGTTCCTGAGCTCTTTTGCTCAAGATTAGCACTTTACCACTTTGAGCTACAGTGCCATTTGTGGTTTTTGAGTGGTTAATTGGAGATAAGGGTCTCAAGGGGACTTTTCTGGCAGGGCTGGTTTCAAACTGTGATCCTCAAGACCTCAGCCTCCGGAGTAGCTAGGATAACAGGCATAAGCCACCAATGCACGGCTTCTCTTATAATTTCTGCTCTCTTTCGTTAAAATTGAAACCACTGTGTAGCAGAAGCACTCCTTTTGCATAGACAGATAGATAGATACATAGGTTGATTGATTGGTGGAAGGGTGCTAGTACTGGGGCTCAAACTCAGGGACTGGAAGCTGTCCCTGAACTGTTTTGCTCAAGGCTAGCACTCTACCACTTGAGCTCCACTTCTAGCTTTAAAAAAAAAAAAAGAAAAAGTTAATTGGAGATAAGAGTATCATGCACTGTCTGGCCTAGGCTGGCTTCAGACCATGATCTTTGGATTTCAGCCTCCTGAGTAGCTAAGAGTACAGACACGGGCACCGGTGCTTGGCTCATTCATTGGTGTTTAATTCCTACATTTGGTCTCTATGCCTCATCAACTAAATCTGAATACTTGGAGACAGACTGGTCACTAGTAGATTTTAGGGGAACAGGAGATAGTCAGATAGTCTGATGTTAAGCCAATGCTTAGAATGCGTAATCTAAAACCCTTCTCCAACCCTGATTGACTATTATACTAAATAGCTTTTCAAACTTGTCCAAGTATTTTCACAGCTTAGTTCAGTGAGACAAACTCTAAGAAAATTGCTCAAAGCCGGGCGCTGGTGGCTCATGCCTGTACTGCTAGCTACTCAAGAGGCTGAGATCTGAGTATCACAGTTCCAAGCCAGCCCAGGCAGGAAAATCCATAAGACTCTTTTTTTTTTTGTCGGTCATGGGGCTTGAACTCTGGGCCTGGGCATTGTCCCTCAGCTCTTCAGCTCAAGGCGAGCGCTCTACCACTTGAGCTACAGTGCCACTTCCGGTTTTCTAGTGGTTTATTAGAGATAGGAGTCTCACAGTCTTTCCTGCCTGGGCTGGCTTTGAACCGCGATCCTCAGATCTCAGCCTCCTGAGTAGCTAGGATTACAGGCATGAGCCACCAGCGCCCGGCCCATGAGACTCTTATCTCCAACAAACCATCAGAAAGCCCGAAGTGGTGCTGTGGCTCAAGTGGTAGAGTGCTAGCCTTGAGCTGAAGAGCTAAGGGACAGAGCCCAGGCCCAGAGTTCAAGCCCCACAATCGACAAAAAAGAAAAAAAATTGCTCAAGAGTTACAGGAGGAATCAGAGACAAAGTCAGGAGTGAGCTCAATGATAGGCAGCGTGTGTGTGTGTGTGTGTGTGTGTGTGTGTGTGTGTGTGTGTGTGTGTGTGTGTGTGTGTGTGTGTGTGTGTGTGTGTGTGTGTGTGTGTGTGTGTGTGTGTGTGTGTGTGTGTGTGTGTGTGTGTCATGGGGCTTGAACTCAGGGCCTGGACACTGTCCCTGAGCTTTTTCACTCAAGTCTAGCACTCTACAACTTTGAGCCACAGCACCACTTCTGGTTTTGTGGTGGTTAATTGGAGGTAAGAATTTCACAAACTTTCTGCCTGGGCTGAATGTTCAGATTTCAGCCTCGTGAGTAGCTAGAAGTACAACTGTGCGTCACCATGGTGGATAGGTAGCATATATTGAAAATCTGAGAGGGACTTTTAGCATCCTGGCTTAGCTGGGAGAGAGAACTTCTTCATGCATAAGCTGTGGGGTTTTAAGAAGATGAGCAGAATAGAACTCATAAAGGTTGTAGACCATGATAGACAATTTGCCCCATGAAAGTTAGAATATGTTTATGACTTTAACTAAGCATCACGATCCCACAATACTGTGAAATTTGGGAAATTATGTAACCACTTAATCACAATAAAAATTTTGAAGAAAAAAAAAAAAGAAGAAGGTGGTGAGCAGAAGGAGCAGGAGTGAGGCTGTTGGGGGAGACAGAACTGTGGCTGACTGATGTGTCTGGGAGTCGTTTGTTACAGGAAACTGAGACTTTGGTCCAGTTGTGGTGAGCGTTCCCAGCAGTGGAAAGTCCCTAAAGTGCCTATGGTGGTGAAGCCTGGTGTCATAAGGCGCTTGTTCAGGTCTATAGAGAAAGGGGTGACATTGTCCCTCTAGCTGGGTTTGGGCTGGAGAGGCCTCTGGAGTCTGGGATAAATGCAGCAGGGATTTCCTCCTTGAGCTATCCAAAGGTGGGGGCCTTTGAAATGGCTGTCATTTGGTGTTGTAAAAATTCCTGAAGGAGGTTGATTAAGCAGGGCAGAAAAAAATAAAAGAGAAGAACTTGGAAAATAAGGGGAATTATAAAAGGGGCTGTCCCATGGGTAGAGGGGATGTATAGAGGCCTATATTCTGTTGAGGGGTGAATGTTCTGTCCCTGTCCTGGAGCTACTTGATCCCTTCCCCTGACTAGCCTGGATTTGTTGTCATAGGAGCAGCAGTCTTTCCCACACAAGAGGCATAAAACCAGCCAGGCACTGGTGGCTCACACCTGTAATCCTAGCTAATCAAGAGGCTGAAATCTGAGGATGACAGTTTGAAGCCAGCCTGGGCAGGAAATGGTGAGACTCTTATCTCCAATAAACCACTCAAAAAAGCTGGAAGTGGCACTGTGGCTCAAATGATAGAGTGCTAGACTTGAGCAAAAGAAGCTCAGAGACAGTGCCCAGGCCCAGAGTTCAAGCCCCAGGACTGGCAAAAGAAGAGTCATGAGGAATTCGAGACCTTGTCTGTTTTGTAGCACAGCTGGCTGCCAAGTACGTGATTCGGGCCTGTAAGGCTGATAGTTGGATTGTTGTGTCATTTTGGTTGTCCTTTAGAGCTTCCAAGAGGCATTGGATGTGGTGGATAAAGTCTCCAAGACCAGCCAAGCTGGGGCCACCCCTGCCAGAACACCAAATCCTAAAATTAAGAGGGACAGGCAGGCTCGGCTGTCCGTGAAATCTGATGTGCTGAGTGAGGGGAATGGGGATGGGGTCTGGGCTGACAGTATAGGAGACAGGCCAGAGCAGGACGATAAGGGTACAAACACCCATCCAGTTTGTGAGCAAGCAGGCGTAAGACTGGGTTCCACAGAAGAAGAAGACACCCTTGTGTGGGGTACGAAGCATGCAAGCGGGTCAAAATCAATGAAGGACTGAATCCTATATGCATGTACCTGTACTCTTTCACAGGAAGGGAAGGGGGACGATGGTCATACGATCGTGAGGGGTCAGAGCTGGAGGGAGGCAGATGATGGGACGGGGTTTCCCACAACTTGAGAGTGTGATGAAAACTAAAGGAAGACAGATGTTGGAGAAAGAAGTTGACAAGAGGATTGCTAGGATGTTTTGGATATTCCCGACAGACATGGGAAAGACCAGAAGGCAGCCTTGACAGAAGGCACAGAAGTGGTAGTAGAGGAGCTGGTAAGAGAGAAGTATGAAGTATGGGTGATGGGGTGTATGGGGACTAGGGTAGGACATGTTGGGAGCTCCCCACGGCTCGTGGTTGTGGCATCCGAGTTTGAAAGGATAGAAGGAGGAAGAGATAGAATTTGCTTGCAGGAGGTAAAGAGGATGCCCACTGGAACAGATGGAGGGAAGGGGGGGTGCTGAATATATAAGGGGGCACAGGAGATTAGATCCCCTGAAGCCAGAGGCCCCTGGACAAGTGAAGGAAGGTGGGCAGGGGAGGAGATAAGAGGTTTGAGCTGTTGTTTTAGTGAGAGAAGGGCCTTCAGCACCCATACCGAGTTGTTACTCTGTGAGGCCCGAGAAGAGACGACGTTGCTCAGCTTAAATTTGGATTGATACAGGTCAACCAGATGTATTGGTCCAAAAGAAAAGAAGAGAAGGGTGAGCTAACCAATTTCTGTCCAAGAAATAAATACAGGTATGTAGCAGGAAGAGAAGTTGGGGTTGGTGGTGGGGAGACGATGAGCTCAGGTCTTAATCAAGGGAAAATAGAAATTGAAGGGGGGGGTATGTATCAGGGTCAACCAAGCGGAAATTAAGGAAATCATTGTGGTCAGAAGGAAGAACAGACAAAAGGTAAAAAAGCTTATTTAAGAGAGGTTAAACTCTATGAGGTAGTTCTGATTATCTGGAGGAAATACTGAAATTTCCAGGTAGTCAAACTCATTGGCTTCCAGAACAGTGAGGAGACCTGCTGTAAGGATAAAGGTTGGTCTTGCTATCTGGGAGCAAGAGTAAGAGGGAACCACCTGTAATCGCAGCATCTCAGGAGGCTGAGATCTGAGGATCACAGTTCAAAGCCAGCCCAAGCAGGAAAGTGCATGAGACTCATCTCCAATTAGCTATCAAAAATCCAGAAGTACAGAATGCTAGCTTTGAGCAAACAAGCTCAGGGACAGTTCCCAGCCCTGAGTTTAAGCCCCAGGACTGGCGCATGCACACACACACACACACACACACACACACACACACACACACACACACTAATAAGTGAAGCTAATGAACAGTAAGCCTTTATTTCTTGATAAATAGCTATTTCTTTATATTGATGTAAAGTTATCGTTAACCCCTTTGGCAGACTCATTTCCATTTTGTTAATTCATAGAAAATTCTAGAAGAAAAAAAGTGCAGATCCTTAAAATAGAATGACATGTTTTGTCATCATCTTCTTGACCATAAGAATGAATAAGAAGCCAGAGGAAAAGTGGTTTTGGGATGTTGGAGGGTAGAGCAGGGAGGTTGGGGAGACTCAGGAATCTTCCACACAAAGCCTCAAACTGGCTAATCATTCGGGGTTTATAGGGAAGAGCCCAGAATTTAAGCAGGGTCAAGAGTAGAAGCTTCATCCAATTAAGTTGAACAGACAAGGCATTTTTGAGGCACCTTGAGGATGGTTGATGGTGTACCCTTCAGCAGAAGTAAATATTGCCTTGTTAAGACAATAGTTTATTTTTGCATCTATTGTTGTGACTCCAGTGGTTCTTGGAGAGCACATGTATCACATAGAGAGCCCCTTTGGTGGTTAGGAAGCCACACTCCTGCCCTAGGTGGGCATGTGACTGAATGATGTTACAATCCTACTTTAAGTTGGTGTAGATATTGACTACCCTATCTCTGGCTAAGGTGGAGTAGGGTAAAGACTCCAGTTGGTGCTATGAGTTCTACCAGCCATGGGGCCATTTCCAGTGGTAAGAATTGTGCCTCAAGGGTCTGTCACAGTAGTTGCTTTGACAAATAGGTAAGAAGGAGGCAGCAGTGGTGTAGGCCTCAAGTTCTAGAGCTTGTTCTTTGTCAGAGTGGATGTATAGATGAGTGGTTTTGTGAGGGGTGGGTAGAGATAGGGCAGAGGGCTTAGATACGGCTTGTTTGAGAGAGAAGGTGGTGTTCAGAGATTGTGGAGAGGGGAGAGGTTTACTAGGGTCCCCAATGGGGGCCTCAGACGAGGGCTTGGCTGTTAAGGAATAGTTTGGGATCCAAATTCTGAAATAGCTAGTGAGCTCAAGAAAGGACAAGACCTCCTGTTTTGATTTAGGAAGAGGTTATTTTTTTGAGAGTGCTATTTTGCATTCAGGTGGACTCAATCTACATCCCTGTATTTAGGTGGAAGTCTAGAGATGTGACCCACCAAGAAAGGAGTTGTGGCTTTTTCTTAGAGGCCTTTATAATCCCAATCAGAGAGAGGATTGAAGAGGAGGGTGAGGTGCTGTTTACAGAGATCCTGCGACACGCTACAGAGGAGGAGGCCATCAACATATTACTCAGGGCTAAGTTTAAGGAAGTCAGATCCTTGGGGAAAAGCTGACTAGGTAAATTGCCAGGTATAATGTGAATCTGGGTCCATCCAGGTAAAAGCAAAAAGGGGTTGCTGAGTGGGATGTAAGGGAATAGAGAAAAAGACATCTTTGAGATCCAGTACTGCGAGGAAGGTGGTCCCAGAATTAAGGATAAGAGGATGTGGGAGTTTGGAACAATGGGGTAGATTGGTTTGATGCCCACATTAATTGCACATAAATCTTGGATCAAATGGAAGGATTTGTTTGGCAATTTTTTATGGTATGATATTATGCAGGTATTATGGGGAGGGGGGAGTGGGGCGTATCATGGAAAGATGAAGAGACTATCCACAGACCAAGTGAAACGCTTGGAGTCCCCGCCAAAATCTGAGCACCCATTATAGGTTTGCACAGTCAAGTTTAGATGGGGAGGGGGGATACAGGAAAGCAAACATGAGAACAGAAGTTAATGGCCAAGTTCATTCCTGTGGCTGGTTTGCTTATCTCTGGAACATTCCCTGAAGGGGAGGGGGTCCTGGCTTATTTCCGATTTCTAGGCCTAATGTCAGCCAGATCAGGCTCCTTGATAAGTGGGATTCATGAGAGTTGAAGAGACCGTCAATTGTAGGTTTAAGGCCTCGCCGTCCCTCTTGGTAGAGGGGATACTGCAGGACAGCCATGATTTCGGTGGAATCTTTCAAGGGAATGAGAATGGGAGTGTGGTGTGATGTAATGGAAGGGTTAAAGGATGTCCCTTCCTGATGGGTTAATTTGTGACTTGGGATGTTTTGGTGGTGGGAGGTCTTGACTGGGGAAGGATATATCGTTTTGGGGTGTATACCTTGAATTGGGGCGGGGGGGGGGGGAGGGGAAGGAGAGGAGATAAAAAGGGCTGCTCCCAAGTTGTGAAGATCACAACCCAATAAAGGGAACCAGCAGTGGGTGGGGGGTAGGGGAGGAGAAAAAATGGATCCCCAAAAGTATCATATGATGGAGGAGTTTTAAGGGGACACCTCCCAGGTTCCTTTCATTCCAATTATGGAGAAGGAGACCTTTTTAGAGAGGCCTGGCAAATTTTAGTGAGAACAAATAGACTGACTCTGGTGTCTATGAGGAAAGAGATTTTTCTCCCTGGTGCCATCCCAGTAACACTTGTATTGGTTCTGTCCGCTGCTTTGATGGAAAGGCAGTCTGGGATCGGCTGTCTCAGTTAAGGGGCATGGTAACTGTGGTTGAATCCAAGGGTGGGATCTGCCTCCTGTAGGGGAAATCCATTTTCCAGTGCCCGCACTATGCATAGAAGGGGCCAGGTTTTGATGGTGGTCTAGGGTTAGGGCAGGCTTTTGTTCAGTGTCTGGAACTGACTGATTCATTTAGGGACACCTGAGTTGGGCCTATAAGGATTTCTGGTTTGGGATTCTGGTTGCTAGCATCTGATACTTTAGCTTTGTTTGCCAGGCCTGTTGTATATGGGCCTCCTCTTTCCTGTTGTTAAAAACCCTAAAGGCTGGGCTGGGAAGGTGGCTCAGTGGTAGAGCACTTGCCTTGCATGCATGAGGCCCTGGGTTCGATTCCTCAGCACCATATAAGCAAAAAGAAAAAAGCCGGAAGTGGTGCTGTGGCTCAAGTGGTAGAGCGCTAGCCTTGAGCTGAAGAGCTGAGGGACAGCGCCCAGGCCCAGAGTTCAGGCCCCATGACCGGACACAAAAAAAAATTTAAAAAAAAAAACAAAAAACCCTAAAGGCTCTATTAACCAGATCCTGTTGTGGTGTCTGGGGGCTGTCTTCCAATGTTTGAGATTTCGCTTTACTATCTGGGGCAGATGGGTGGATAAAGCAGAAAAAAATTAATCCCTCTTTTGATGTAAGGTCCATATTAGTATATTTAGTCATAGCCTCACTGAGGTAGATAGATTTTAGAGGAGCAGAAATAGTCTGATGTGAAGCCAAAGCTCAGAACCACTCATCTAAAACCTCCCCCAAAACCTGATTTCAGACTATTATCATCCTAAACAGCTTTTTAAACTTGTCCAAGTAGTGTCATTGCTTAGTTCAGTGAGATAGGCAGCTTAGATAACTGAGCAGAGAAGAAAGTGAGGAGAAAGTCAGCCATAAAAATGTTGAATGAGGGGCTGGGAAGTTGGCTCAGTGGTAGAGCGCTTGCCTTGCATGCCTGAGGCCCTGGGTTCGATTCCTCAGTGCCACATAAGCAGAAACGGTGCTGTGGCTCAAGTGGTAGGGTACTAGCCTTGAGCTGAAGAGCTGAGGAACAGCGCCCAGGCCCAGAGTTCAGCCTCCATTACAGACAAAAAAAAATGTTGAATGAGTCCCAGGCACCAGTGGCTCATGCCTATAATTCTACCTACCTACTCAGGAGGCTGAGATCTGAGGATTGCAGTTCAAAGCTAGTCCAGGTAGGAAAGTCTGAAACTCCAATTAACCACTACAAAAGCTAAGAGTGGCTCTGTTCAAGCCCCAGGAGGACCAACACACACACACACACACACACACACACACACACACACACACACACACACACACACACACACACACACACACACACACACACACATTGAAGGAGTTGGCCAAGGTTACCCAACTAAAAGCAAAGACATACTGCAACCTTACTGGAAGCAGTGATATTAAGTTTTGTTTGGGTTTTAATGAATGATATCCACAGATAACTAATGGTTAGTGAGAAGAAATGAAGTTTATTGAAGGATAAGAAACAGATAGCAAGGGGCTGGGAAGGTAGCTCAGTGGTAGAGCACTTGCCTTGCATGCCTGAGGCCCTGGGTTCGATTCCTCAGCACCACATAAGGAAAAAGAAAAAAGCTGGAAGTGGCGCTGTGGCTCAAGTGGTAGAGCTCTAGCCTTGAGCTGAAGAGCTGAGGGACAGCGCCCAGGCCCAGAGTTCAGGCCCCATGACCGGACCCCCCCCCAAAAAAAAAGAAAAGAAAAGAAAAGAAAAGAAACAGATAGCAAGCTACTGGTGAAGGTCTAGTGCATTTTATCTGGAACCCTGGTTTCATTAAGTTATACCCTATGTAAATAAGATATATACCAATCAACCAATCAGAAGACACCTATCCTGATTCAGGTCCATGGGTGGGGGGTGGGGAGATTAAGCTTTGCTCCTACCAGGGACCAAGGGAGCTGCAAGTGGGTTGGAACTGGGGAAACTAGGCTGGGGTGGAGGCAGGAGGTTCCATGCCCGCACTCAGGGCTTTTTGAGTATTTTGAAATGTTTAGCTTGGCCAGCTTTTATGTTTGGGCCATTTAAGTTTTAGGAGAACAAACAGCAGCTAAGACCCTTTTTGTTTTGATGTTTTGCAGGGGCAAAACACTAAACTTATTCCAAAGTCTCTTCACTGCAAGAGTGTAACCACATGGCCAACCTGTTATTGAATTCCTCTACTATTACTGACTAATCAAGAGGCATGTTATCACTAAAGAAACAATGACCACAGATCCAATTCTAGAAATGAGTATAATGTGTTTACTAACCAAGACCATTTAGTTGGGTGCCAATGGCTCCCACCTATAGTCTTGGCTACTCAAGAGACTGAGTTGTGAGAATCAAAGTCAACACAGACAGACAAATCTGAGACTCTCAGCTCTAATTAACCAGCCAAAAGCCATCAGCAGAGGCCAGACCAAGTGGTAGGTACCAGCCATGAGTAGAAAAGCAAGCCAGAAAGTGTGAGGCTCTGTTTAAACTTCAGTACTGGAACAAAGAAAAGGCAATGTATGGTCAGTGTACCAGGATTCCATATGAAGCTCACCAGGCTGTTTTGAATGTGTTTACTTTATATACGTACTTCCTCTATCCCTAACTAACCAGAGGCTGGCAACATTTAGGTCATTTCTACTAGAATATTCCTTTCAGAAAAGCTTTTTTATTTTTGGGGGGGGGAGTCCAGTTATGGGGCCTGAACTCTGGGCCTGGGCGCTGTCCCTCAGCTCTTCAGCTCAAGGCTAGCGCTCTACCACTTGAGCCACAGTGCCACTTCCGGCTTTTTTCTTTTTGCTTATGTGGTGCTGAGGAATCAAACCCAGGGCCTCATGCATGCAAGGCAAGCGCTCTACCACTGAGCCACCTTCCCAGCCCTGTCCCTAGCTTTTGATTGGTGCTCTACCACTTGAGCCACAGCTCCACTCTCAGATTTGGAGGAGTTAATTGGTGATAAGAGTCTCACAGACTTTCTTGCTCAGATTGGCTTCAAACTGAGATCCTCAGATCTCAGCCTCCTATGTAGCTAAGGATTATAAGTGTGAGCCAAAGGCACCTGGCTTAGAAAAGCATTTTTCAAAGATTAGTCACAAAAGTGCAACCGTAAAGGAAACTTTACTGATCCACTTTCTCCATCTCTGAAAGATGAGGAACCTGAAATCCTTTTTTTTTTTTTTTTTTTTTTTGGTCGGTCGTGGGACTTGAACTCTGGGCCTGGGCGCTGTCCCTCAGCTCTTCAGCTCAAGGTGAGCGCTCTACCACTTGAGCTACAGCGCCTCTTCCCTGAAATCCTTTTTAATTTAATATATATGAAGTGCTACTAGCACGGCGCCAAACATCTCACATCCATTATCTTAATTAAATCATCAGGAGATATATATATATATATATATATATATGGTGAGTACTACCACAATCATCACCAGCATCATCATCTCCATTTAACAAATGAAAAACCTGTAACTTGGAGATGTGAAACTACTTGCCCAAAGTCCCTGAGCAAGAAAGTTGGGATGTAGTTTGAGTCCTTACTCAGAGGCTAACTTGGCCTCTGCCTCCCACCTCTCAGAGTGCCAGTCATGCAAAAAAGTAAAGGGCCAACTACAAATCCATCTGAAAATGACAGTGAAGGTGGTCAGTGAATGGTGGACAATGGAAGGTGGTCAAGGGAGGGGGAGAGAGACATCTGCGCTAGGTTGTCACAACTATATAGGATTTCAAGAGGAATCCAAAAGCCACTAATGGCAGAAAAGGCAGGGAAGGTACAGTGCAAAAAAGACCGACTGAGAAGCTGTGCCTCCTTCACCCCTTACCACACTTGCACCTTGCTCTCCTCACTGTCAGATTCTTCTAGGCTCCTCTACATCTGTTTCATATTTTTTTTTATTTTGCTAGTACTGGGGCTTGAAATCAGGGCTTTGTTTTTATGGTCAAAGCTGGCACTCTAAGACTTGAGCCGCACCTCTACTTCTGGCTTTTTGCTCTTTCATTAGAGATAAGAGTCTCCTATTTGTCTCCCTGGGTTGGCCTGCTTGGGACTGCGATCCTCAGATCTCAGAGTCCTCAGTAGGTAGGATTATAGTCATGAGCCACCAGCTCCAGACTTGCTTCATTTCATGATTCTTCAATCCCATTCAAATTGCTAAGTTTAGATCAGCTGATAGGGACCAGAACTTGGGCAGAGGGAATGGAGACAAGAAGACAGACTTGAAGGGGCCTGGGAAGAATCTGGCCTCTGCCAGAGAGTTGAGCAAGAAAAGCAGAGCAGAGAGAGTACCAATGGTTACAACGTAAGGAGGGGAAAAGCTAATAGGAAATGGACTTCAAAGTCTGCTCAACAAGACTCTAAAGAGAGGAATGAGATGGCTTGGCCAACATTTCTTCCCAACAAGTATTTATTAAGCAACTAAGATGTGCTGGATATTAGAGGCACAATAAGCAAGATCAGGTTCTTGCTGATCACCAAAGGGGATGTTTCAGCTATCACCCAAGGGGAGGCAAAGGCAGCATAGAACAACCAGGCATCAGTCTTAGTTCATGGAACAACCTCACCATTGCAGTTTGAAGCCAGCCCAGGTAGTAAAGTCAACAAAACTCTCTTCTCCAATTAGCCACAAACACTTGGAAGTGGAAGGGTAGCACAAGTGGTAGCGTACCAGTATCAGAGCAAAAAAATTCAAGTGAGAGCTCAGGGTGCTGAGTTCAAGCCCCAGTACCAGCATACCCACACACACATACACATCAGAATATGCTTAAAGAATGGTGAATGGGCCGGGCGCTGGTAGCTCACACCTGTAATCCTAGCTACTCAGGAGGCTGAGATCTGAGGATCGCGGTTCAAAGCCAGCCTGGGCAGGAAAGACCATGAGACTCCTATCTCCAATAAACCACCAGAAAACCGGAAGTGGCGCTGTAGCTCAAGTGGTAGAGCGCTCGCCTTGAGCTGAAGAGCTGAGGGACAGCGCCCAGGCCCAGAGTTCAAGCCCCACAACCGACAAAAAAAAAAAAAAAAAAAGAATGGTGAATGGTAAATACGTGGCTGAGCAGTAAGACTGCCTGCTTAGCAAGCATGAGGCCCTGAGTTCAAACCTCAATGCTGACAAGAACAGTAAATACCTTTCAACACTATTCACCTCATCTGCTGAATTATATTACAGTCAAAGCAGAGGATAATAGGTACTTGCTGTTCCTTCGGCAGGACTTCTAATTATTCAAAGAGTTGAGCCTTTCTCATTTATTCAGGTTTCAGGACAGGTGTCAGTCCTCACACAGCCCCTCCTAGTGGACTGCCCAATGGCAAGTATTCTCTACAACACACCATATGGTTCTATTTCTCCATTGCCTTGATACCTGGCATATATTCACACACGCATTGCCATGGGGTTATTTTGTTGTTGTTGTTGTTGTTTGTTTGTTTTTCATTGCCATGTTTTGTATCTCCCACAAGAATGGACCTTCACAGAAGCAAGAACTTAATCTCATTAGTTGGTGCCAGCCACACAATAAGCCTGCCCTGAAGGAAACATTTATTGAATACAGAACAATTAAAGAGGGAGGAAAAAGGCAAAAAAAAAAAAAAAAAGACCTCAAACCAAAACATACCAAGAATTAAAAGACCTTGAAGAGCCCACGTTTGTCATCCTAGCTACTCAGGAAGCTGAGCTGAGACTTACAGTTTGAAGCCAGCTCAAGCAGAAAAGTCGGTGAGACACTGATCTCCAAACAACCAGCAAAAAACCAGAAGTGAAGCTGTGACTCGAGTGGTAGAGCACCTGCCTGGAGTAGAAAAAGCTTAAGGGACAGTGCCCAGGCCCTGTGTTCAAGGCCCAGTACCATCCTGCACTTACACACATGTACACACACTTCCTCAAAGCAAACCACACACACACACACACACACACACACACACACACACACACACACACACACACACACACACACACACACACACACACACACACACACACACACACACACACACACACACTTCCTCAAACCAGTCCTGTTTCCAGTTCCTCAGAACAACAGAGAATTAAGACAAGGAAGAGCAAAGCCATGTTAAGGGAGAGATTAAACCGAAATCCAGAGGAGTAGCAGACACCACAGCAGATCAGGGCCCAGCTAGATCAGGAGGGCACCCACCCAGTGTAAGACATTTGACAATGAGGCCAGCCAGCTGCCAGAGCTCAGGTTTTATTTCCGTTGTCCTTCTGACGTCAGAAAAAGCACGAGTTGCTGCTTAGTTTTTTTTTTTCTATCAAGGTGACAAATTACAGCCCAGCTGGGCCCTGAATTCAGCAAGCCATAGATTTCTTTCCTCCTACCTCTTATTTTGAAAATTGCAACAACGACGACCACGACCACGACAGAAACCAACCGCAAGGCTCGCTTTAGAGGTGTCTAATTTCCTTCCAAACGCAAATGCATTCATGGTTTCTTAGGGGCAGGGCTTTCCGCCCCCCCCCTTCTTTCTACTCTAGTCTACACACCATTGATCACTCTAAGAAAAAAGGGTCCCCCGCAACAGTTTTGCTTTCCATGGGAGACACAAGCTTCTGACACCCCCCTCCCCACTACACCAAGCCACCGGGCCCTTCTTCCCCCCAGGTCCGCACCGCTGAGAGACACAAAGGATTCAGACGATCGCCAAACTCTCCCCAGCTCATGAAAGACGCGCAAAGCGGATATCGGAAATTCTCCCCCCCCCCCCACTCCCAATGTGCGTCCTTGTAAAACCCGAGTGGCCTGGGCCAGCACCCGAGGAGCCCAGGGTCCCCTCAAAGGTCCTCCTTCGTGGGTGCTGAGAGCCCTGACACGTGGGGAGGTGATGGATGGTTAGGGGGAAGAGAGGGGTGCACCAGAGATCAAACTCACGCCTGGCATCCCAGCCACTCGGGAAGCTGAGATCTGAGGATCGCTGTTCGAAGCCAGCCTGGGCAGAAAAGTCCCCGTGAGACTCTTATCTCCAATTAACTACTCAAAAAAAAAAGCCTAAGTGGATCTGTGGCTCCAAGTGGTTGCGCGCTCGCCTCGAGCGAAAGCAGCACAGGGGCAGCCAGGGGCAGCCAGGGACAGCGCCCAGGCCCAGAGTTCTAAGCCCCAAAACAAAACAAACAAACAAAAAACATTGGGGGAAAAAAAGAAAAAAGCGCGTTTTCCTCCAGGTGTCCAGCCGGCTGGCTGGAAGGCCATCTAGGGCCAGGTTTAGGCACGTGATCCCGGACCCCAGGGTGAGGGAAGAGGGGCGCTCAGCCCTGCGCCCCCCGCGTGCGCGCGCGCGCGTCCTGGGCAAGCAGAGGCCTTTGTTCACCGACCCTGCGGATCAGGCTGTAGCAAAAATACCAAGAAAAAAAAAAAAAAAAACTTCCCCTTTTACTGCCTTTCCAATGATCAAGCACCCCTTCTGGCGGGAAAGGCCAGTGACATGCCAGCATCCTTTAGTATCCCCTCATCCCCTACCCCTCAACCTGAGGAACAGAGATACGCGATGGGGAGGGGGGAAGCAACGTGCTCCTGTTTAGTCCTGCATCGTGGCGCAGCGCCACCCTCCCTCCCACCCCCCTTCCCCGGTTAGCCCCCTCCTTATCTCCCCCCCTCCCACCCCAAACCCTCCGGGTCAGGGACCCACCACTGGCTAGATCCTGGGAGCTGCGGACTCAGGAAATTCTCCCCCCCGAAATGGGGGAAGGGGGGAGATTCGGATCCCCTAGACGCGTGCTTACGCGCTCCGCTCTAAGAAAAGATACTGTGTCTTTCAAAAGATGATGGAGAGCCAGGTCTCTTATCTCCAGTGTAATTCTTTTCCGTGGCTTCCGCGGGGCTGGTCTTCTTTGGTCTCTCCTTCAATGGTCTCTGATCACCTCTGGCTTTCTAAGCCTAAGTCTCATTGAAGATTCATGAACCGCCACGAGTTCGTCCCAGAGGTGCTCAACTTCAAGTTTGGGGTCCAACCCTATCCCTGACTTATGACATCTTGCCGGTGTGGCAGGCTAGGATCTGAAGCTGGATGCCCGTGGCCAGGCGCCCACGGCGTCCCCACCGTCCTTCTCCGATGTTCCTCCCCGCAGTCGGATGTCCTTTGTGTCACTGCCCGGTCGTGGGTGGGGGCGGGGAGGGGCGGAAGGTCGGCGTGGCGGATTTTCCCCAGAAGGTGGAAGGGCGCAGGTTTCCAGCGACCTTCAGGAGCAGGAGGAGTGGCGTGGCGGCCCAGCCCGCGCGGCTTCCCTTCTACTTTCAGGGCTGATCGCAGGGGGGGGGGGATCTACCTTACCACCTCCTCCCCCTCCCCCCCCACACCCTACACACACACACACACACACACACACACACACACACAATCCCCACCCACACGCGGCTCTCGGGCCTCCCAACTTACATACAAGACACGCTCTGGGCGCTGAGGCTCTGGAGTCGCAGGCATTTCAAATCTACTGGGGCGGGGGGGGGATCGCGGTCCTGACACCTCCGTGGCTCTCGGTGGGATTAACCGGGCATGGCACACGCCATGCCCCCGCCTCCAGCGCGCCCTTCACCACCACCGCCACCCCCCTGGCCGCGCGCCCGCTCTTTCAACCCAAAGCCGCGTGCGGCGCCGCGCAGTCCCTTCGCATAGTGTCCCCGCTGCGGCTGGCGCCCCGCGCTGGGTGCGGGCTCTGACGGAGCGGCCCCCGCGGCGGGTGGACACCGAGCATCGGGGAAGGAAGGGGCGAGGGAGGAGGGGGACGAGGCGCGGCTGGGGCGCAGGGGAGGGGGGTG
Organism: Dipodomys merriami; assembly: GCF_024711535.1. NCBI lineage: Eukaryota > Metazoa > Chordata > Mammalia > Rodentia > Heteromyidae > Dipodomys > Dipodomys merriami. The sequence goes on from NW_027202271.1 coordinate 11,164,550, forward strand.
GATTGCGGGGCGCAGACGAGGAGAGCGGAGGCTGCGCACTGCCTGGGCACCGGTTCCCCCCCAACCTCCCCCCTCCTCCCCTTCCTCCTCCCGCGTGCCTTGTAAGAGCCGCGGGCAGCCAGCCTGTTCCGATCTCAGCTCGCCGTGACCGCTGGAGAAGAATGGGGGACCTCCCCTCCGCTCCCCCACCTCCCAGCACCCCCCCCCCAGGGTGGAAGGTGCGGCGGGAGGACGTGGCCCCCGGGGACGGGGGGGGGGAGGGAGGAAGGCGGGCTGGCGTGAGCCCAGGGCGGCCCGGGCGGGAGGGGTGGGGGTGGGGTGGGATGCTGCATTCCCGGGTGCGCAACCGAAGGAAGGAGGGGAGTTGCATTGTGGGAAGGGCGTCTGGTGCGGGTGGCCGCGGGAGCCGCTGGCTGGTCGGAGTTTTTTTTTGGGGGGGGGGGTCTGAAGATGAGGGCGCGGATGGAACCGCGGGCTGGCTCCGGCCACAGCATCCACAGACTCGCCCCGGGTGGGCCGGAAGGCGCCCCAAGTGGTGGTGGGGGAGTGCCGATCGCGCGGACACCTTTGGAAACGCTTTGTCCCTGATAGCCCGCAGCGGGGCGCGCTTCCCCTCTCCCCCACCCCTCACTTCCCTTCCCCCCCCATCCGAGACCCGCACCCCACGGCCGGCCGCCGGCCCCCTCCGCGCACTGGCCGGGCGAGCTCACACCTGCCCGCCTGGGGGGAGGGGAGGTACGAAGGGACACCTAAAGGGCCTGGCGTCCCCGGGGTTGGGGTGGGGGGGGGAGTGAACTGGAAAGAGGGGGACCCAGGTGGAGAGTGGGACCAGGGGCGACTGGACCCCATTTCTCATTTCCCTGTGTACGCTTTGTTCCAGACGCAACCCCTTGTCACTGACTGGGCGCACACTTCCTCGCCGAGGAGTTGGTGTCTCCTTAAAATGGCGACAGGAACTCCCACCTGCGCGGCAGCCGGTGACACTGTCACCAGCGCGCGGACGCGCAGGGGGGGAAACCGGAGCTTTTTTATTTTTATTTTTTTTTAATTGTCAGGGTGATTCAGTCTTCATGTTCCACCAAAACAGGAAAGAGAAGGTGAATCATAATTCATACGTTAATCCACCTGGAGTCTTTTTAAGCCGGCTGAGTGGTCACTGTCATGCAACTGGCCGTAGCTTTTGTCCAAACACATTTTGATGGTTATTATTAGGGTAATGTAGAGATGTTTGTTTGATGGTTCATAAATCCGGTACTGAGTGCATTTCTTTTGGGGGCCAATGTCAACCCTTCTTTCTCTCTCTCCCAGTGGCCATAGCTTTAAAAAAAAAATAGTTAGGCGTTAGCTGTTTAATCACCTCTGGGTGATTACAATTTAGACCACCAAATTTAAACTCTTTTTTTACTAAAATGATGTCATGGAAGGGCGGTAAATGGTTAGATCAACAGCAGCTTTCTGAAAGAACCCTTTTTTGCCAGGCATTCATGCTACCATTTGAGGCACAGAATCCTTTTTGTAAGGCAGATTCTTGTCCATACCTGAGAAACCCAAGGTCAATGCAAACAGAAGGGTAAAATAGACAGCCTTGCTCTGCAGATAAACAATCTTGTTTTTTTTTTTGCTGGTCCTTGAGCTTGAACTCTGGGCCTGGGTGCTGTCCCTGAGTTCCTTTTGCTAAACTAGAGCTCTACCACGTGAGCATAGCACCAAGTCCAGCTTTTTCTGTGATTAATTGGAGATAAGTATCTCATGGACTTTCCCCAACCTGACTAGCTTTGAACCATGATCCTCAGATCTCAGCCTCCTGAGTAGCAAGGATTGTAGGTGTGAGCCACTGGTGCCCAGCTCACAATCTTTTTTTTTTTAAATTCAACATTTTTATTGTTTCTTTTTTCTACTTAACCTTTGTACCAGGGCAGGGTTCCTAATTCCTTAAAAAAAATGGGGAGGGGTTGGGAAGGTGGCTCAGTGGTAGAGCGCTTGCCTTGCATGCCTGAGGCCTTGAGTTCGATTCCTCAGCGCCACATAAGCAAAAAGAAAAAAGCCGGAAGTGGCGCTGTGGCTCAAGTGGTAGAGCGCTAGCCTTGAGCTGAAGAGCTGAGGACAGCGCCCAGGCCCAGAGTTCAGGCCCCACCACTGGACCCCAAAAAAATTGGGGAGGAGTGGGTTTTGCAGGTGGTGGCTAATAGGACAAACAAAACACAAATACTCCATAGGTCACCAGAAAGCTGGTTCATCTTTCTTTCTTTGTAGAAGCAATGAATGATTTTAAGTAGGATACATCATGTGTAGGATGCATCTTGTCTAAAATGCATCTTACATAAGATAGGAAATCTGGGTAGGTAAAACAAATAAGCCTGTAGAAATGTTTGCTTTATTAAAAAATACATATATTCTTCATGGCTGGTGCTCTACCACTGAGCCACACCTCCAACCCAGCATTTTGCTGGTTAATCAGAAATAGTGTCTGGGAAGACTTTTCTGTCCAAGTTGTTTTTGAGCCATGTTCCCCAGACCTCAGCTTTGAAGTCACCAGTGTCTGATGCCCAGTTACTCAGTCCCCTAAACCTAATGTAGAGGTCTTTGAAAAAATATCATAAAGATGATTTCCTTTTGTGTTGTGTGTTTATTCAGATAAAGCGACAGACTGTATGTTTTCCACATTGTCTATCATTTAATCCTCTTAACACACTTCGAAGGACACACCATCCTACTGTGTGATTTCAAGGTTAAAAAACATTCATCCCAGCCCAGTGCTGATAGCTCATGTGGGTAATCCTCAGGAGGCTGAGATCTGAAGATCCTGATTCAAAGCCAGCTCAGGCAGAAAATCTATGAGACTCTTAATTCCAATGAACTACTCAAAAAAAAAAAACAAGCCTGAAGTGGCTCTGAGGCTCAAGTAGCTAGCCTAGAGCCAAAGAAGCTCAGAAACAGCACCCATGCCCTGAATTCAAGCCTCAGAATGGGAAGAAAAAAAAAATCATCCCAGGTCCACTCAGCTCTAATGGACACATCAAGAGTCTTGTGCTCCTGGATTCTGGAACACTTGTCTTTGGAAGGCCATGGGAAGGATCCTAGGTTACTCTGCCTTCAACTAGGAACCACAGAAGATGGACTCACTACACAATCTAGGGAGTCCTTTTGCTCTGTGTTTTATTTGCAAGTGCCAAGGACATTGCTTGCTAAGATTGAATAGTATTTATAGTCATTTCCTAAATGAGTAGTTTATCCAAAATGGTATTAAGATAGGTCATATGAAGAGGTCTTATTGCAGACAACCCTAAAGAATTGGGAAATTCCCTGTAGCTGCTCTGAAATTAAGCCTTTAGAATAGGAACCCATATTGTTAAAAAAAAAAAAAAAAGACTGAGATAATTTCACCTGTGCATTTTTTCCAGAAGCCTCCATAAACTCTTTTCTGTGTGGTTTCAGGAAGGTGAGGCAGCTTTACGAAGAGAAACCAATTGTACCCCTAAGAGGATTGAACCCCAACTTAAGCCGCATCTGCTCCTATCCTAGTTTGCCTGGCTTCAGCAGCCAGCTGTGGAAGGGGCCACTACCAGCTGCTTACCCAAAATACGTGCAGCCTTCCACGGGGGCTCAAAGCCTTCCAGACACATCTGGTCCAGTACCTGCAGACTTCTTGTGTAGTAATTTTGTGTAATAAGATCAAAACTATTTGCCAAAGATAAATTTGCTTTTTTTCCCCCATCTACAAAGGACTGAGAATAACCTAACTTTTTTTTAATTGCTATTTGAAAGGTGATGTACAGACCGTTACAGTTACAAAAGTCAGGTAAAGAGTACATTTCTTTTTGGACACTGTCACTCCTTCCCTGGTGCTTTCCCAGTTTTTCCCTCCCATCTCCACCCACAAGTTGTGTAGATCATTTTCCACATAGTGTCCAGTGAGTACCACTGCTGCATTTGTTCATCCTTTGTCCCTCCATTTCTGGGCCTTCCCTGCTCTCCCAAAGACAGATAAATGAACAAACAATACAAAAAGAAAAAACAAAAACATCAACAAAGAAAAAAAAAACCTTTTTGTTTCCCTTTCCTGGAGTTCATTTTGATAAATATTATTTTGTCTGATCGGAGGCACATAGAATAACCTGAATTTTAACCATGATTATCAAGTAGGAGGGCTGGTAGCTCAGTGGCAGAGAGCTTACTGAGAATCACAGAGCCCTGATTTTGATCTTCAGCACCACAAAAGAAGAAAAAAGAAAAATAGGGAGGTCTATGAGTGAGGTTATTTTGGAAGAAGTATCCTACACATTTCCTAGGTGGAACAGATGCACAAATACCACCTTGGTAGAAAAATAAGTTGCTTATTCTGAAATCAGACTTTTATTCCTGTTTGTATAGTCTCTACCCTAAAACGGCCAGATGGTCCTTAAACTGGGTTTTGTTTTCTTGATTAATGATTCATATTTTGTTTGTCTGATGAACCTGTTTTTTCTTTCTTGTTTTGGCCATCCTTGAGATTCTTTAGCTTTCATTCATTCATTCATGACCATATGTGCACACTAGACATAGTGAAGTAGTCACAGTGAAAAGTAAATACTTTGCAATGAAAGAAAACCCTGCTGTAGATACCTGACATGGTGTGGCCTGAGCTTCCTTGGTGGGTGGCATTGTGATAGGTTTGCAGCTGTTGTTGTAACAATGTGTGTGTGTGTGTGTGTGTGTGTGTGTGTGTGTGTGTGTGCATGCGTGCACACGTGAGCCAATCTTGGGGCTTAAATTCATGACCCTGGGCACTGTCCCTGAGCTTTTGTGCTCACTCAAGACTAGTGCTCTACCACTTAAGCTGCAACTCTACTTTTGGCTTTTTTTTGGGGGGAGGGTGAGGCGGTTAATTGGAGATAAAAGTCTCATGGACTTTCCTGCCCAGGATGACTTTGAACCTGGATTCTCAGATCTCAACCTCCTGAGTAGTTAGAATTACCGGCATGACCGTGACCCTTAGATCTTTTTGCTCAAGGTTGGGAGCTGGAAGCTATCAATGTGCTATGTGATACTAAAGTCATTCTGGGAAGAAAGAACATTTTGTATTTTCTGCTGGGAAGGCAATGTTTGGGGGTAAAAAGTTGTTTGGGGTTTTACTTGTCTTTATAGCTGATGGTATTTGAAGAGACAAATCCTATTTCTAAATACTCTATTTTCAAATACAGTAACATGATTTACTAAGCTAAGCTTTCACTCTAAACAATTGTTGTTAAAATAAGAAACAAGATAATTTGCAGTGTATTTGATTTCTGTATTTGAGACTTAGGAAGCTGTTTCAAAATCACCAAGGGGGGGTTTTAATGAGATTTTAAAATTTCATAGTCTGTTGATCTATATTTATGGTTGTTTATATATATATACACACACACTTACATATTTTCTAAAATGAAATACTCAAAGTTTGCAATTCAAATGTAATATACCCAACATTGAATCATTCTTTTCTCTCCCCCAAATCCTCTTCTCTAACAAACTTCACCTTGGGAAAGTACATCACATGTGCACAGTTGCTCAGACTACAAGTTCAAGGTGCCTTGGCTCATTTCATTCACTCTTGGCATCCAATTAATTCTGTCCTTTAACACTACATCTCGGGCCTTCTGTGAGTCTTTTGTAAAGTCAGGGTACAAGAGCACCAAGACTCAAATAATTTTACCAATGAACCTACAAACCAGGTGTAAAGAAGAGCTTTGAGGGGAAAAAAAAAGTGGGCTCTGGGAATTACCAAGGGATATGAGGTTACCTGAGGACCATAGAACTCTTCCCAGGAAAGCCCTGATGGACTTTTACCTTTTTGTCTTCCCCTCCTGCCTCCAACTAGTACTAAGGCTTGAAATCAAGATCTGGGCGCTATTCTTTAGCTTTTTTGCTCAAGGCTGTCTATACCACTTGAGCTGCACAGCTCAACTTCTGTCATTTTTGCTGATTCATTGGAGATAAGAGTCTCATGGACTTTCCTGCCTGGGTTGGCTTCAAACCATGACCCTCAGATCTCAGGCACCTGAGTAGCTTCTATAATAAGGATGAGCCTCCAGCACCTGGCTTTTTGTGAGGCTATTAATAAGGAGTGGTTGGTAGACATGATCTAATATGTATTTTCTTTTTTTGTTGTTGTTGTTGGTCATGGGGTTTGAACTCTGGGCCTGGGCATTGTCTTTTAGCTCTTTAGCTTAAGGTGAGCACTCTACCACTTGAGCCACAGTACCACTTCCCTAATGTGTTTTCAAAGGAAAATAACCAGCCTTATTACCCCCACTCCTAAATCTGTTTGTCTACTCCCCTTCCTCTGTCTCTCCAACCATTGCTAGCTACTTATGCTTCTCCATCAACTCATTCCTGAGTGGACTCTTTCAACAAAGCATTGATAGCACATCTCATTATTCAAAACGTCTTAGTTATTAAGGAGTACTATACACCAGGTGAACTCAATCAAATTGCCTCATATGCATATACGTAAGTATCAGAATGAAATCCCTTTATACAATTATTTATGCTAATAAAAATTGATAAGGGGGCTGGGAAAGTGGCTCAGTGGTAGAGTGCTTGCCTTGCATGCATGAGACCCTGGGTTCCATTCCTTAGCACCACATAAGCAGAAAAAGCCAGAAATGGCACTGTGGCTCAAGTGGTAGAGCACTATCCTTGAGCTGAAGAGCTGAGGGATAGTGCCCAGGCCCAGAGTTGAGGACCACAAAAATGATAAGGGCTAGGTGTATGACTTAAGCAGTAGAGCTCCTACCTAGCAAGCAGGAAGCCCTGAGTGCCAACTCCAGTACTGCCAAATACAATTTTACAAAGCTCAGGGCTGGGAAGGTAGCTCAGTGGTAGAGTGCTTGCCTCACATGCATGAAGCCCTGGGTTCATTTCCTCAGCATTACATAAACAGAAAAGGCTGGGTGTGGAGCTCTGGCTCAAGTAGTAGAGTGCTAGCCTTGAGCAAAAGAAACCCAGTGCGTAGACCCTGAGTTCAAGCCCCAGGACTGGCAAAAAACAAAAAACAAAACAAAACCTCAAAAATTTAAAAAGTCTAAGTTATACCTAGTATGGATTGAGAAGAATATATTTATGCTATTTTTTTTTCTGGTCATGGAGACTGAATTTGGGGCCTGGGCACTGTTCCTCAGCTTTTTAGCTCAAGGCTAGCACTCTACCATTTGAGCCACAGCACCACTTCTGGCTTTTTCTGCTTATGTGGTGCTGAGGAATCAAACCCAGGGCCTCATGCATGCAAGGCAAGCGCTTTACCACTGAGCCACCTTCCCAGCCCTATACTATTATTTATTAATACATTAAAGACATTCGCAAAAAATAAAAATGCAAAAGCTATAGTGTTACATTTTAGATTTATTTGTCCACAATACTTTATTCTAATTCCCCATTTGAATATTTTGGTAAGAGAAATTTTATTTAGTATACTTTACTATAAATAAAATCTTTTTTTAACACTTGCTATAGCAATTCACAATTCCAAACTGGTCAGTGGTGACTCACTCCTGTAATTCTAGCTCTCCAGGAGACTGAAATTTGAAGATCACAGTTCAAAGTCAGCCTGGGCAGGAAAGTCCATGAGACTCTTATCACCAATTAACAAGCAACAAACAAAAGAATGTAGGTGTGGCCCAAGTGGTAGAGCGCCAGATTTGAGCCAAAAAGCTGAAGAACCCAGCCTCAGTACCTGCACAAAAGAAAAAGCAAAACCCAAATGAGCTTACATGTTTCTCTACACTGAAATTATTTACAAAGACTCCCTTCCCAGTGACAGATGCCACATTTGAATGGTTTTCATATACATAATGGAAGCTTAATACATGCTTATCGATTGGAATCTCTATAAGTATTTCTTGATTGACTGAGTAAATCAAATATTTACAGTTACATAGGGCTAAATCTTTTTATATTTAATTTACATTTCATTATGTGTTTCTTACACAAACTATCCACTTTACATTTAGCGAAGCTCTTAAAGTTTAGTAACCTATATAACACAAATCAAAGTATGTATTAGCTACTTTTGGAACTTAACTATTTGCTATAACCTCATGTAAATACATTACAATTTTAAAACTTTGGACATGTCTACTGAATGTCACTTTTATATGTGTGGGTCCTGGTGTTTGAACTCAGGGCCTGGGCACTGTACCTAAACTTTTGTGCTCAAGGCTAGCTACCACTTGAGTCAAAACTTTACTTCTGGCTTATTTTTGGTGCTTATTTTTGGAGATGAGTCTCCTTCCTCACAGACTTTGCTGCTGAAGCTGGCTTTGAACCACGATTCTCAGATCTCAGCCTTGTAACTAGCTAGGATTACAAGCATGAGCCACAAGTGTCTAGCCTGATGTCTTTTTTTTTTTTTTTTTTTGTCAGTCGTGGGGCTTAAACTCTGGGCCTGGGTGCTGTCCCTCAGCTCTTCAGCTCAAGTCTAGCACTCTACCACTTGAGCTACAGTGCCACTTCTGGTTTTCTGGTGGTTAATTGGAGATAAGAGTCTCATGGAGTTTCCTGCCCGGGCTGGCTTTAAACCGCGATCCTCAGATCTCAGCCTCCTGAGTAGCTAGAATTACAGGCGTGAGCCACCAGCATCCTGCCTGAATGTCATTTTTTAAAAAAAGAAGTAAGTGGATACAATCATTATATTCAATGTGCTTATGTGAAAATGGAATCAGGTAATGTGAGGGGAGCAGTGGGGTTGGGGGAAATGGGACAGAATGGTGAAAGGGGTGACATTCATCAAGATGCATTGTTCTCATAACCTGACATGTTGAATTGAAATTCCTTTGTAAAGCTACTTAAAGATAATTTTAATGTGAAAAAGGGAGTTTGACCTGAATTTTAAAAGTAATATATTTAGTGGAACAGTTTTGTAATTTATGCAAATTACCTACAGAATTCAGAACTCCAACCACCTACAAATCACCCTTTCTTAATAGCATGCATGAGTTTTGCTTCCAGAAGTACCTGGATACAGGCCAGCAATTCCCTAAGTCATATTATTGGTATGAAATGAACATTTGTAGACTCCATTTACAAATGGAGTCTAATTAAATGTTGTGCTTTAAAAGAAGAGTTACAAGTTAATTTGTTCTGTTATTTCTGCTTGCTCTTCTTATAACAAAGAATATTTAGGCATAATCCAGTAGTTCAAATACAAGCCACTTAGTAATATTAATTTAAGAATTAGCTCAACAATTCTGTCCCTCTATCCAATATTCTTACTCAAATTAAAAAAAAGAAATGCACCAATTTTTCCTTCTCAATGTTAAAAAGGAATGGAATGGTTAAAAACAAAACCTATATGGCCATTCATTATTTCATTCACTCATACAAGGCATATCCTCCAAATTAATTGCCTTCATGTCATTTTTATCTTAGTCTCATCAAGGAAACTTGATCCTATGTGTTGTTTTGTTGTTGTTGTTGTTGTCTTAGACAAAAGAGTGTCTTAGACTTTTCTGTCCAGGCTGGCTTTGAAGCTTGATCCTCAGATCTCAGCCTCCGGTGTGGCTAGGATTACAGCTGTGAGCCACTAGTGCCCAGCCTACATTCATTTTATTTATTTATTTTTTTTGTCGGTCGTGGGGCTTGAACTCTGGGCCTGGGCACCGTCCCTCAGCTCTTCAGCTCAAGGCGAGCACTCTACCACTTGAGCTACAGCGCCACTTCCGGTTTTCTGGTAGTTTATTGGAGATAGGAGTCTCACGGTCTCTCCTGCCCGGGCTGGCTTTGAACCGCGATCCTCAGATCTCAGCCTCCTGAGTAGCTAGGATTACAGGCGTGAGCCACCAGCGCCCGGCTCATTTATTTACGTACTTATTGATTTTTTTTTTTGTTAGTCATGAGACTTGAACTCAGGGCCTGAGTGTTATCCCTGAACTCTTCTTGGTGAAAACTAGCACTCTACCACTTTGAGCCAAATCTCCATTTCTGGTTTTCTGGTGATTAACTGGAGATAAAAGTCTCACAGACTTTCTTATCTGGGCTGGCTTCAAACCATAAGCTACTCTCCTGAGTAGCTACGATTACAGCCACCACCGATGCCCAGCTCTACTGTTACACTAACGATTCTGTCCACTAATGTGCATATTATTTTATTACCTACATAAATTTATTTATAAGTCATTTGTTATGTGTTTTACTGTCACCCAGGGCCCAAGTCTTTTCTTATTTTTCTTAGCTATTTTTGTCTGTTTATTATTCCAGATAAATTTTAGAATCATTACTAAGCCAATAAAACACTGGAACTGGACTTTTGTTATGCCTGTAAATCAATTTAAATACACACATAAAACATTTGCAACAAAAACACATAAAATATCTAAGAACTCCCTGTCAAGAAATGTACTTGTCCTCTTTCTGGTTTGGGGTTTGTTTTTTTAAATACAAAACTTTACTGATATGTAAATGAGGATCTGAATACATTTGGAACCACTCCATATTCCCAAGTAGTTTGAAGATGTCAGTTTTTCCTACTTAATTTATAGAACTGTAATTTCACATAAAATCCTATAAATTGTTTTAACTAAAGTATGCTGACCATGTTCAGCTAAGACAATCTCTTTTTGGTAAATCATATTTTCCATATTAGGCAGATATAACATACCAACTGTGTGCTTTGGTTTTGGGTTGTTTGAGACAAAGTCTCACTCCGTACTTCAGACTTCCTACAAACTCTCAATCTTCCTGCAATAGGCATCAGAGCACTAGGATTACAGGTGTGAGCCACTAGGCCATTGTATGTATTTAATTTGTTTTGTGTGCTAGTACTGGGGCTTGAACTCAGCACTATTCTTTAGCTTTTGCACTCAAGGTTGATGCTCTACCACTTGAGAAATGCCTTCACTTCTGAATTTTTCCTAGTTAATTGGAGATAAGACTCTCACTGACTTTCCTGCTCAGGCTGACTTTGAATGGTGATCCTCAGATCTCAGCCTCTTGAGTAGCTAGGAGTACATATCTGAACCACTGGAGCCAGGCTACATACATTACTATTATTATTATTATTATTATCTTGCCAGACCTGGTGCTTGAACTTAGGGTCTGGGCACTGTCCCTGAGCCTCTCTGTGCTCAAGGCTAGCGCTTTATCACTTGAGCTACAGTGCTACTTCCAGCTTTTTCTGAGTAGTTTGTTGGAGATAAGAATTTCACGGACTTTCTTGCCTGGGCGGGCTTCGAACCGTGATCCTTATATCTCAGCCTCCTGAATAGCTAGGATTACAGGCGTGAGTCATCAGCAACCAGCTACATATTTTACTTTTAAATATCACAATATAATTGCTAACATTCGTGTGTGTGTGTGTGTGTGTGTGTGTGTATGCACCATTCCATAGGGCTTGAACTCAGGGCCTGAGCACTGTCTCTGAGCTTTTTTTCTCAATGCTGGTACACTACCACTTGAGCCACAGCTCCACCTCTGGTTTTGTGTGTGTGTGTGTGTGTGTGTGTGTGTGTGTGTGTGTGTGTGTGTGTGGTTAATTGGAGATAGGAGTCTCAAAGACTTTCTTGCCTGGGCTACTTTCAAACTGCAATCCCCAGATCTCAACCTCCTAAGTAGCTAGGCTTAATTTTTAACATTCTTATTCCATAGGTAAACAAATAAAAGATGCCACTTGTGTTTTCTAAATGAAACGGGACATAGTGTTGGCCTAATTTACCACCAATATTTGAAAATCAATCAATTAGGTATCGGTCACAGATTGCAATCTCTGGGAATTGCATTTTGAGGTCTCAAAGTTTATGAGAGAGTGCTCTTGGAGGCTTCACTTGAAGGGAAAGAGGAGAGCAGCATTGAGAAGGGGGAGAAGCTAGGCTGAGATGCAGTCTCCGCTGAGGGAGCCCAGCACAGGAAGCCCAAGGCTGTGATGGCCTAGAGCAGTTCTGACTCAAGGGGAAAGGTGACGTATTTTACTCCCCATGATTTGGTCATTGGATGTAAGTTGCTAAAGGAATGTGGCCTTAAGCTCACAGCTCTTCTAGAGAGGGCAGATAAGGCAGGCCTTTTTCCCTGTAGCCAGGCCAACAGCCGGCCTAATAGAGACAAGCAGTGAGTCAATGTCCACTCTAGTAAACACTAAACAGGCCTTATGGTTTCCTCATCATCAATGCCTTCCTTCTTGGTAAGTATCTGTAAAAGTCAACAGCAATTATGGAGACTGTATTTGTATTGCTAAATACACACAGTGAAGTTTTATGTCGTAAATACAAAGCAATAAAAGCAGCACGTGTAGGATTCTAATTTGTCTAACTCTTGAGCTTGCAAATGGGGGATAGAAGAATTTGAATCTCATTCCCTAAGCTTTCCTTTGTGTGTGTGTGTGTGTGTGTGTGTGTGTGTGTGTGGTCCTCCCCAACTTGAACTCCGGACCTTACACTCTCTTTGGCTTTTTTGTTCAAATCTGAAGCCACTTGATCAACAGTCTCCTTCCAACTTTTTGATGGTTGATTAGGGATAAGAATCTTGTGGACTTCCCTGCCCAAGCTGGCTTTGAACTGCAATCCTCAGATCTCAGCCTCCTGAGTAGCTAGGACTACAGGCATGAACCACGGTGACTGGCTATTTAGTTAACTTTTTTTATACTCTCTGTTGAAGTCAGTGCAGCTGGGGATTAGGGAATGGATGCTGGAACTAGGAAGCCTGGATTTGACCCCAGTTCTGCCTAGTGCTGTTTCTGGAAAGTTACTTAACCAACTGGTCTTTGATTTCCTGGTCTGTGAAGCAGGGATCATAACATTTTCTGTTCAGTGTTGTGAAAATGAGGTGAGTTAATATATGTAAGGCCTTTAGACAAATACCCACCACCGTCTAGGAAGAACCATGTGAATATTCATCACTTAGGTTATTAGAGGAATGGACTGCCAGACCATCTGATGCTATAAAACACACAAGGATGGTTCACATCTGTAATCCTAGCTATTCAGGAGGTGGAGTTCTGAGAAATGCAGTTCAAAAAGTCAGCCTGGGAAGAAAAGTCCATGAGACTCTCACCTCCAATTAAGCACCACCACCACCATCACCACCACCCCAAAAAAAGTGGGAAATGGAGCTGTGGCTCAAAATGGTAGATCACTAGCCTTGGGCACAAAAGCTCAGGGACAGTGGGGGGCCTGAGATCAAGCTCCAGAACTGGAACAAAATAAACAAAAACAAAAGAAAACAACCAAGCAACAGCAACAAAAACACATGCGCTTGCGTGCACACATGTGCACACACACACACACACACACACACACACACACACACAAGTAAGCTTAGTGCTAATGGCTCAGGAGGCTGAGATCTGAGGATTGCCATTCAAAGCCAGCCTGGAAAAGAAAGTCTGCTAAACTCCTATCTCCAATTAACCACCAGAAAACTGGAAGTGAAAGTGGTAGAGCAGTAGTAGAGCACTAGCCTTGAGCAAAAAAAAGAGCTCAGGGACAGCGTCCAGGCCCCAGTGTCCAGCTCCATAACCAACAAACCAACCAAAGAGTAAACACAAGTACTCTTCCTTCGGCACACATAAACACAGTGATAAATGCATAAACACACACACATACAATAGTACAATCAGCTTCATTCTTCTCTCTAGGAAAGCAACTATGCACTGCCCCCTGGTGAAATCTTTTCCACTTCAGCTCTTTCACTGGGCAATGGAGGGATTTTATTTATTTAGTTAGTTAGTTAGTTATTTGTGTGCCATTACTGGGTCTTGGACTTGGGACCTGGATACTGTCCTTTTTTTTCCATTTGAAAAATATTTATTGAGTATAAATAAAGTACTATACCTTAAATATCAAGAAATATTCATTGTTGATTACAAGTTAAGCTGTATTACTGAGGAAACTACAGAACCAAAATATCTACTCATGATACAGTAGTGTTAATTCATTATTTCAATATTGAACACAATAATGACTTGTTCGCAAATCACAGGACACAACAAATCCTGTCAAAAAGCCATCACTCTAACCCACCTCTAATACAAAAGAAATTGGTTTTGAATCATAATATTGTCTCAATAATCTCATCTTTATCTCATCAATATCAGGTCACATTGAGACTAAGAGTTACACTGTCACAGAATTTTGTTTGTGTGTCTGTATGTGTGCTGGTACTGGGGGCTTAAACTCAAGGACTTGTGCTGTTGCTTAGCTTTGTTGCTCAAGACTGGCATTAAATCAGTTGAGCCACAGATCTACTTTTGGCTTTTTGCTGGCTAATTGGAGGTCAGAGTCTTATAGACTTTTCATAGACTCTTGTCTGGTCTGCCTTTGAATAGTGATCCTAAGATCTCAGCCTTCTGAATAAGTAGGTTTACAGGAGTGAGCTACCAGCACCCAGCCAACACTGACATAGAATTTAAGAGTCTAATATCCATGGTTTTATTTCAAATTATTATTAATGAATGAAAACCAATCATATAAAGTCTAAGATACTTTTTTTGGGGGGGGAGGTCCTGTCGTGGGGCCTGAACTCTGGGCCTGGGCACTGTCCCTCAGCTCTTCAGCTCAGGGCTAGCGTTCTACCACTTGAGCCACAGTGCCACTTCCGGCTTTTTTCTTTTTTGCTTATGTGGTGCTGAGGAATCGAACCCAGGGCCTCATGCATGCAAGGCAAGCACTCTACCACTGAGCCACCTTCCCAACCCCTCTAAGTTACTTTTAAGGTAGTTTTTCCTAAGAGAAAAAGAATCATATTTTAATACAAAGAAAGCTTCCCCCAAGTAATAAGTTTCTTAATGGAAAAAAATGAATAGGAGCAATGTAATTAACCTTTCTTTCAAAAAAAAAAGCAAAGAACCCTAAATTTGTTATGGCAAATTTGGAAATAATTCCTAATCCCAGAATATGTGTTTATTTTACATGATATGCTTGGATGATGCAAGTCTATGAAGCAGAGATCTGTGGCAATCCAGATTCATCCACCAGGACTCCCTCCTTGTTTTTGTGTCAGTGGGAACACCTTCTGAAATGGCAGGTGCAGATGCTGCTTCATCCAAGGAAGAACTACCTTCATCAGCCAGAAGCTCATCACTGAATGCATCCAACTCTGCTTCTAGGTCATCTTCATCTAATTCTGGGGTGCCATAACTTCGACTTAGTGCTCCTTTGATTTTATTTGCATCTTCCATTGTATCTTCCAGCTGGTCTTGTAAATTCCCAGTCTGGTTGATTTTCACTTGCTTATATGACTTCTTTCATTTCCTTTACTCCTAGCTTCTTTGCATCCACCGTGGTCTTGGTGTCTTTTAATGACTGGATGGTATATTTGCCTTGCTCATGTTGAAGACTGTTGGGCAAGGGTATCCTGCTGATGCTTATACATTTGCTTTTGCTTTAAAAACCCATGGGGCTTTCTTCTTCACCTTGGTCTTGGCAGAACCCTCTCTCATCTTTTTGATTTGATCCTTATAGCTAGCTATAAGCATCCAGCTAGCTAGCTCAGCAGCCAGCCAGGAAATCTTTTTATCAATGGAGTCTGTTCTATCTATCTATCGTGCCAATGCAGTCAATCAGGCTGGGCGGCAGAGCTCTGAATTTCGCTTTCCCGAAGAATCAGTTCATCTTGAGTGGCCGACAAGAAACCCAAACACTCTTGGTGCTGTCCTTTAAGTTTTTGCTCAAGGCTAGCGCTCTACCACTTGAGCCACAGCTCTACTTCCAGCCTTTTTTTTTTTTTGGTATTTAATTGAGATAAGAGCCTCACAGACTTTACTGCCTGAAGTGGCTTCAAGTCATGATCCACAGACCTTAGCTTGTTGAGTAGCTAGGATTACAGGCATGAGCTACCAAGTGCCTAGCTTGAAGCCAACTTCTGTAAGAGACTTTAAGGACAAGATAAGACTGGAGAAATGAAAGGCCTGGGTCACAGCCAACTCTGCACAAAAGTCATCATGGTGCACTCCTTGTTTCCCTCATCCTGTCTCCTTCTGCCTCACCCATCCTTCACTGCCACTTGGGGCCTCTCCTATATCCACAGCCTGTGTTCAGTGAATTTCAGCAACCAGTCCTTGCTCAGGTATGAACTCTAATGAAGGGCTGTGCTGATAAATGTGGCTATGCAACCTCATAGAGCCATGCCCACTCTATTACTCCCCACTCTCCAGCCCTCCTCTTCTTCTTGGTCTATCCCCCATGGGAGTGAAACCTGCAGCAGGCGGCGCAGTGGGACTCTACTCTACCTGCTTCTCCTTTGCAAGAGCTAGAATTATATAAGCCAGGCTCCAGGGACAGAGCCAATGATAGCTGCTATGTTCTCATCTGGCATTTATTCAATCTCTTTGAATTCTGTCCCACAAGAAACTTTCACACTTACAGATGAAATAAAAGGGGAAGTGTGTGTGTGTGTGTGTGTGTGTGTGTGTGTGTGTGTGTGTGTGTGTGTGAGAGAGAGAGAGAGAGAGAGAGAGAGAGAGAGAGAGAGAGAGAGAGAGAGAGAGAGAGAGAGAGAGATAGGGGGGCGGTTAAGTCCTGGTGGCTCATGCCTGTAATCCTAGTTACTTAAGAGACTGAGATCTGAAGATGGAGGTTTGAAGAGATCAAGCAAGGCAGTCTGAGACTCTTATCTTCTATTAACTACCAAAAAGCTGGAAATAGAACTGGGGCTCAAGTGGATGAGTGCCAACCTTGAGCAAAAAACCTAAGGGGAAACCACAAGTTTAAATCCTGGTACTGGTCAGGAGAAAAGGGAGGAAGAGGAAGAAGAGGAGAAGGGGGGGGATAAGGAGGAAGAGAAGGAGCAGGAAGATGTGGAGGAGGAAGTGGAGGAGGGGAGGAGGAAATGGAGGAAGAGGAGGAGGGGGGAGTAAAGGGAAAAGGAGGAGGAGGAGAGGGGAGAAGAAGAGGAGGAGGAGAAGGAGGAAGAGGAGGAGGAGGGACCAGAGGACACCTTAAAGCATTTCAGTAAGGTTAAAAGCCAGGGGCTGGTGGCTCACACCTGGATTCCCTTGTACTCAGGATTTTGAGCTCTGAGGGTTCATGGTTCAAACACAACCTGGGGAGAAAAGTTCATGAGACTCTTTAGCTCCAATTACCCAATACCGAGTCAGAAGTCAAGCTGTGGCTCAAGTGGTAGAATGCCAGCCTTGAGAGAAAAGGCAAGAGTGTGAGAACTTGAGTTCAAGCCCCAGCACTAGCATTTGAAAAAGGGCACTAAAAGGAGGTTTATGTAAGGACTTGATATTCCCAGGAGGTTTAATGAGGTCCTTGAATGGACTGAATTTGCCAGTGACACGTACAATGTCAGAGAGACCAGTGGCCAGCATGCAGGGCTAGGATGCTGGGATTGCCCTTCCCCCATCTCCTCCCTGTGACAATTCTGTCATGACTTCAGTGAGGGCTTTTCTAGTCTCTTGACACTAGTTCTTTCATTTCAAGCCATTCTGTACCCCTGCCCTGTCCTTCTCTTCCTGCCTGCCTGACTTCTACCTCCATTGAAGTCTGTGCCATTTGACAGGCATTCTAGATTTGGGGAAACAGCTTCTCATACAGTCGCTCTGGAGCTCCTCTGCCATGCCTGGGTAAACCCTTGACAATCTCTTCTTCCCTTTCTCAATAGAAGTGTTTCTTCTGCCCTCAATTATTCCCTGCATGTATGTTGGGGATATGTCCTAGACTTTGAAATTGCAAATATCTTATCTGTTCAGTTGGGCTGTCCAAATGAGACTCTGTGTCCCCGTTTTTGCTTGGAGAAGGTACTGTTCTTCTAGAAGACACTCTGAACCCCAAAGTCTCTACTTCAGACTCTGGATCTTGTTCCCTTCCTCCCTGCTCACCCCATCACAACCTCATAAATACTTCAGTGACCTCGGAAGGCCATGAGGATGGACTACAGAAGGGATAGGCAATACCTGACCTGGAATACAGTGAGGAGGGGATATAAATAAGCAATCATAAGCAGAGCATCTGGGGATCACATCTGTGATCCTAGCAATTCAGGAGGCTGAGATCTGAGGTTCGCAGTTCAAAGCCAGCCTGGGCAGGCATTATCAGTAGACAGAAGAAAGAGAAGAGAGCCCAGAGAGGGCCTATAATTAATATGAAATTGGAAAAAAGGACTCTGCTCAAATTTATCCTAGAATTCCCTGCAACATTGGATCTTCCTATTTATTGACAAATATTTATCTTCTGATTTATCTTCTGCAGATTATTTTTTATTTTCTTTTGCCTTTCATTAGTTTTTCCCCACATCCCCCACCTCTTTTTTTGTGGTACAGAGGTTTGAATTGAGGCAAGAGATCTACCATGTGAGCTATACCCCTACCTCAATTGACTTTTTTGTTGTTGTTCTTGGCTTTTACTTGGGGCCTGAGCATTGTCCCTGAGATTTTTCCCTAAAGCCTAGCTCTCGACCATTTTGAACCACAGCATCACTTCTGGTTTTCTGGTAGTTAATTAAAGATAAGAGTCTCATGGATTTTGCTGCCTGGACTGACTTTGAACCATGATCTCAGCCTCCCTGAGTAGGTAGGATTACAGGTGTGAGCCACTGGTACCTGGAATGATTTTTATTTTTATTTTTTTAGAGACAGTGTTTCACTAGGTAGCCAGGAACTCATAATCTTTCAGTTTTGGCTCCCAAGATTACAAATATGGACTACTATGTCTGGCTAGTTTTGTTTCTTTCTTAAGAATGTCTACATCAGCTGCATTGGACATTGATGAAAGTGAACTAAGCAACTCAAGGGCAGTGATGGGAGGGAGGGAATGAGATAAAAAGAGGGAAGAGCTGACACTAAGCAAAAAGAAAGAAATGTACACATCACCAGATTTGTAAGAAATCATTTTATTGTTAAAGGTCATAGAGTTCATAAGTTATGTAGATTAAGATAATGATGACTATCATTGTGAAGATTAAAAGGTGTTTGTGACTTTAGCTAAGAATAACTCTGCCACGGTTTTGTAAAATTTATGTAGTCACCTAATCTCAATAAAGAAATATTTGGAAAAAAATAGAAAACAGAATGACCCTCAGGCCACATAGGGCTCTAGAAATCATTTGGTACAAGATAGAACAGTCACACACTTCTGGTATGCTTCTCATTGGTTCCCGTGGCGATCTGCCTGCATTGATAGTTTTGTATGGCCTGTGAATAATATTATAAATATCCAAATGGCCCTTGTCAGGAAAAATAAAGTTACCCATCCTGGGATGAGATGAAGAACCTCATACAGCATTGTTCATCTGTTTAGCTCTTCTTGTCTCTCTGTGTGGTATATCTTTTATATTTTCTTCCCTCATCTGTACCATTAGCCCATTCACATCTGTCTAATCACATGTCTGCAACTGCTCGTTCTTCATTGATTCTAAGCATTAAAGTGGACAATTTCCCTAAGCTTGTGGGTCTTTGTTTACCAGGCTGTTGTATCATGCAATCTATTGATGAACTGGCCCTACTTAAAAAAAAAAAATGAATGTCTACTCAGCTTTTGCTCCTCAAGAAACAATAACACAGCTGTCTGGTGCTACTCATGCCTGTTCACCTCAGCTATTTAGGAAGCTGAGATCTGAGGATTGCTGCTCAAAGCCAGCTTCAGGCAGGAAAGTCTTTGAGATTCTTATCACCAATTACTTACCAAAAATCCAGAAGTAGAGCTGTGGATAAAGCGGTAGAGTGCTATCCTTGAGCACACACACACACACACACACACACACACACACACACACACACACACACACACACACATCAAAAATTTCTCTGAGTGCTTGCCTAGCATGCATGAGGCCCCGAGTTCAACTCCTCAGTACCACATTAAAAAAATACAATTAATAAAAGGGGAAAAAAACATTAAATTAAAAAGCAAATTCCTCTGAGCTGAGGAGCCAGAGACACACAAAAATGGTGCTGCCTGAGAAAAGAGGTTTTCTATTACACTTCATATCCTTGAAATATTTAGGGTCTGATCAAAATCTCTCAGGTCAATTCACAAACTATAAAAATTCATGTTGAAAAATGTGGTTGTGTTTGCCCTTTGAGCAAAGAACACTGCGATCTGATCATTCACCTGAAGCCTGTGTGTCCAGTGATTAGCTCTGTACATAAGTGAGCTTTCCTGTCGACAAGTAGCACAGATCAAGCACCTTTTTTCACAGCTCATTTAATTGACACTGGTTTGGTCTCCCTGTACAGATGGTCCGTTTATCCTTTTCCAGTGCTTAATTCCCACTGAAGCCAGAGTGTGTTCAATGCCCGTAAGAATTCCACTGACTACAGGAACACTAGTGCAAATATTCCAAGCCCACTTTGGAGGGGTGGTTTTGAAGTTATAATATCATGAAGAACACATTAAAAAGATTATTTGCTGAATAGTCAATAGGAAGAGTCAAATAAGGTTAACTGAAAATAAATTAGGAAACTAGTATACCAGATTCTCATACATATATATAAAATACATATGATATATAAAAGAACATATAATATATGATATATATGATGTTATATATATTAGATAGATATAACATCTTTTTGTTTTATTTATGCTGGTTCTAGAGCTTAAACTCAAGGTCTGCGCACTGTCCTTTAGCTATTTTACTCAAGGCTGGTGCTCTACCAATTGAGCTACATCTCCACTTCTGGTTACTGGAACCCAGATCCTCAAATCTCAGACTCCTAAGTAGCAAGGATTACGATTGTGAACCACCAATGCCTGGCTTCTTTTAGTTTTGTTTTATCTTTTTGTTTTTTTCCTTGGCAGTACTGGGTTTTTAATTCAGGGCCTCACACTTACCAGACAGGTGCTCTACTGCTTGCACATACCCAGTCTGTTTTGCTTAATTTGTTTTGACTTATAGGATCTCATAAGTTTTTGCCTAGGCCAAACTACAATCTTCCTATTTACTTCCTTCCATATATACCACATCTAGTTTATTGGTTGAGATGGAGTCTTACTAATTTATTGCCTACACTGAACACAAATTACCATCCTCCTGATTTCTACCTACCGAATAGCTAGAATTATAGGCATGAGTCACTGTACCTGGCCCTATGTCTCACATCTTTTACATTCTAGGAATTTCTGAAAAAGATATTAATGATTATTTTTGTGTGAAGAGATTTAGAGTGATTCTTGCATCTCTTTCAACTGAGTTGCAATTTTCACTTCTTAAATACCAAATTTTACGGGTTGTTTTGGTTTGGTTTTTGGTGCTGCACTGGGACTTGAACTCTGGGCATGGGCCCAGCCCCTGAGCTCTTCATCTCAAGGTAAGCACTCTATCATGTAAGCCACAGCACCACTTCCAGTTTTCTGGTGGTTCATTGGAGATGAGTCTGATGGACTTTCCATCTGAGCTGGCTTTGAACCAGGATCCTCAGATCTCAGCCTCCTGAGTAGCTAGGATTACAGGCGCGAGCCATTGGCACCCCGCTCACTCTGGCTTTTTGATAGTTAATTGGAGGTAAGAGTCTCACTGACTTTCCTATTGCAGCTAGTTCCAAATCCTGATTTTCAGATCTCAGCCTCCTAGAGTAGCTAGGATTACAAGGGACACATTTTTCTTTCCTGTGAGCTGTTTGGATTAAAGTTGCAGTTTTTACCTGGTGGGGGCAGTGTTAGTCCCTGAGATGAGTGGAATTGTTTTATTCCTGGAAAGCCTTCAATACTGGCAAGACGCAAGGAGCTGCAGTGGTCAGTAACTGTTTATTATTTAGCATTAGTAAGTAGAATGGCTCCTCCTATTAACCAGAAAAGGGACACGGGAGGGTGAAGGCTTTATAGAGGACCCTTCTTTCATTTATTTATTTATTGTTTTTTTAATTGTAAAGGTGATATACAAAGGGTTTATAGTTATATAAGTCAGGTCATGAATACATTTCTTTTTGAACAGTGTTACACCCCCATTTTTCTCCCAATTTTTCCCTACCAACCCCCCAAGTTGTATAGTTCATTTTCTTTTCTTTTCTTTTTTTGGGGTCATAGGGCCTGAACTCTGGGCCTGAGCACTGTCCTGCAGCGCTTCAGCTCAAGGCTAGCACTCTACCACTTGAGCTACAAAGCCACTTCGGCTTTTTTTGCTTATGTGGTACTGAGGAATCGAACCCAGGGGCTCATGTATGCAAGGCAATTACTCTACCACTGAGCCACCTTCCCAGCTGTATAGTTCATTTTCAACATAGTATCTAGTGAGGATCATTGCTGAATTGCTTCACCCTTTGTCCTACCTTGTCTGTGCTTCCCCTTTCCCTCCCCAAATCAGATAAACTTATATGCAAGGCTAAGGGTACAGAAATCAAAAACAGTGACAAAGGGGGAAAAAAACGGAAGAAGAAGAATTAAAAAGAACTGCAAACATTACAATAATAAACCTTTCCATCTCTTGGAGTTCATTTTGATAGCATTTTATATGACCGAATGTACATAGCTATGGAGCCCATGTGATCTAGAGGACCCTTCTTCTTCAGCATTTTCCAGGGATGTTTGTTGGAGAGACTCAGCCAGCTCTAGCCTGCAAGCTCCATTTCTAGCTGTGCCTGAAGTCATTAGAAGGGGTCTACGTCAAACCCTCTCCCTTTTCTTTCTCAGGCATGTAGTCTAGTGGGTAAATATAGGGTAACTGGGCTGTGGCTACACCACAACTTTAGAGCAATGGCTTTCTGGGTAGTTCTAGATTTTTTTTTAACCTTTTAGGCACCAGAAAGAGCAAGTGAACAACTGAATATAAAACTGAGAACTCAGCCCGATGCTGGTGGCACACGCCTAGGTACTCAGGAGGCTGACATTTGAGGCTGACAGTTCCAAGTCAGCACAGGCAGGAAAGTCTGTGAGACTCTTATCTCCAATAAACCACCAGAAACCCAGAAGTAGAGCTGTCGCTGATGTGGCAGAGCACCAGCCTGCAAAAGGTCAAGGGACATTACCCAGGTTCTGTGTTCAACTCACAAGACTAGTACCAAAAAAAAAAAAAAAAAAAAGTATGAGACCTCTGAAACACTATCTTAATGAGTTTACATGAGAAGCGTGATTTCTCTGCTTAAGTTAAAGCTTTAATTTTTATTCACTAGACCCAGATACTGGGGACCTTATGGCCTTCCACTCTCACTTGGCTTTTTTGCTCAAGGTTGGTGCTCTACCACTTGAGCCATGCTTCCCTTCTAGCTTTTTTTGGTGGTTCTTTGCCTGGTTTGGCTTTGAACTTCCATCCTCAGATCTCATCTTCCCAAGTAGCTAGGAATACAGATGTAAGCCACAAGTGCCTGGTGATCGAGACATTCTTAAAGGAAGCCTTCTCTACTTTTGAGTGCTTGCAAATCATCTCAGAGTCTGACGTGGAGAGTGATTGCATGGCAAAGGCCGACAGAGGGCTGGGTCTGGGATGGGTTCCATCTCTAATACAGGGAACACTAGTGGCATGGCTAGATTCAGAAACAAACAACAACAAAAACACACATGGCTCCGCCCTCAGGGAGCTTCAGTGAGGAGCAGGCTGAGCAGAAAGGCTCAGCTTGATTCAGGGATTCCAAGACTGTTCTTGGAGGAGGACCTGCATGCCTTTAGCATCTGAGTGAGATTACCAAGCAGCAAGACAAGCTCTTATGTACAACAGCAGCCCTAGAACAAGCCAAGATGCAGGGCCGAGATCTTTCCTTATGTGCCCCTCTGTGTTCGTTTACTTATTCAGAATCCAATGCAATCTTCTCCAATCGAACTCCATTGAGGGTTTTGGTTTTTGGTGCCAGTACTGGGGCTTGAACTCGGAGTCTGGCAAGTGTTCTTCAGCTTTTCGCTCAAGGCTAGCAGTCTACTACTTGAGTTACAGCTCCACTTCCAGCTTCTTTGTGTCTAATAGTCTCATGTTCTTTCCTGTTCCATCTGATATCAAATCATGATCCTCCCATCTCAGCCTCTACATTAGAATTACAGACATGAGCCACCTGTGCCTGGCATGTTTTTTTGTTGTTGAAAACAGTGTCTCATTATAGGTCAAACTAGCTTAGAACTCACCTTTTAACACAACAGGCCGGCCTCAAACTCAAGATCCTCCTGTATGCTGTGCTTACATTATTAAAAGAAATGAAGAATGCTTTTTAGAAGGTATAATTCATGAGTCTCTTCCCTGCCATGAAGAAGGAATGTTCTATTTGCTTCATTGCCTACAAACCAGGCCATACAGACTCAACATTTCTTTCTGGAGCAGTTTGTAAGGGAAGAATGTTCTGAGTTTACAAGGCCCTCTGTGCATTTTGAGAGGAGATTTTCATATTCCACGTATTTCCTTCTTTGGATCTTTCTATTTATGGGTTGATTTAAAAATAAAACTCTCTGTAGCAGAAGGGCTGTGAACCGTGAGTTCCACATCTTGAGACATCAGTCATTTTAAAGGGAATATTTTTTTAAAAAGGAGAGGAAATTAAGAAGAACATAGTTTGGTTTTAAGATGACAGGAGTTGCTGTTTACCAGAACTTAAGAGACACATTTTCTCTTAAGAAAAAACTAAACCAGGTGCCAGTGGCTCATGACTAATTCTAGCTACTCAGGAGGCTGATCTGAGGATCAGAGTTCAAAGCCAGACCTGGCAGGAAAGTCCATGAGCCTCTTCTCTTAGTTAACCATCAAAAAGGCAGAACTGGAGGTCTAACTCAAGTAGTAGAGCATCAGCCTTGAGTAAAAAAGTGAATAGCACCCAGTCCCTCAGTTTAAGTCCTAGTATCCACACAAAACAATCATTCCTTCTTGAAATTTTTCCTTGAAGATAGGCATCATCAACGTATTGGTTTCCTTTCATGCTGACACTGGGTTCCAGGTGTTTTGGGTAGTTAATTGCAGGTAGGTGTCTCTTAAATCTGTCCAGACTGGCTAGAAACCTAAGATCTTCAGATCTCAGATTCCTGAGTAGCTAGGATTACCAGTGTGAGCCACCTATGCTGGGCTCATCTTCACTTTGAATGATTGTCATTCTGATTCTTTTTAGTATTACTTAAAAATTGCAGTATCTGGGAGTGAGGAAAGGAGGCAACATTGTCCAAAAGAAAATGTATTCTTTGCCTGACTCATGTAACTGTAATCCTTAATAAATTTATTTTTGCCATTCCTGGAGCTTGAACTCAGGGACTGGGCACTATCCCTGATCCCCTGTGCTTAAGGCTAGTGCTGTACCACTGGAGCCACAGCGCCACTTCTGGCCTTTTCTGTTTATGTGGCATGGAGAAATCCAACCCAGACCTTCATGTATCCTAGGCAAGCACTCTACCACTAAGCCACTTTCCCAGCTCCTTAATAAAGATTTTTTAAATAATTAAAAAAAAAAACTGCAAGTAAATAGAGTCTGTTAGAGGCTATGTGATGCATAACCCTTCTATCATCCCCTTGGGCTTTCTTAGTCAAACACACAGCAGGTGCTATTAAAGCCTTTCCTTGGACTTGAGAATTCCTCCAAAGGCCTTTGCTTTTCAACTCCTGACTTTTGTACATGCTTCTGCACTTCATAAGCACAAGTTCTTCTCTGCCATCAGTAGCAACTGAAATGAGCTTCGATTTGTCTCAACCATTCTTAAGGTCTCCTGCGGTCCTGAGGTATTCTTCCCTCTTGGCTTCCAGCTTTGGTGATTTCATCTTGTAAGCTACTTTTTAAGACTATCAGGTCACAATCCTGAGTATTCCAAGAATCTTAGCAACTTCCTCATTTAGTCATTTAGGGGGTGGGGAAACCCTCATCAGCTTGCCCATTTAATCCCTCTCCTCTCCTGCAGGTGGTCACCAAAACAATTCTTCAGACACCCATAAGCATCTGAGCTCCTTAATATTAGCTGTTTACCTAACAGAAGTTAAGTCTGAAACAACCCAGCCAGTTCCATGCAATCAGATCATGAAGGCATATTCTAAAAAGCTCCATTAAAATAAAATTAAAGAGAGCCAAGGGGGAAGTCTACTTGTCCAGGGGCCTGTAGCTCACAGCTATACTCCTAGCTACACAGGAGGCTGAAATCTGAGGCTCTGTTCCAAGCCAGCCCAGGCAGGAAAGCTTAGGGGACTCTAACTCAAGTGGTAGAGCACCAGCCATAAATGGGGGGGGGGGGAACCATGGGACAGTAAGTTCAAGCCCCACATTCACACACGTGTACTCATACACATACACTCCTGTTAATGGTATTGATGTATTCTATAACCAAGTTATTAGCTTGCCAGGACCTTCTCAACTCAACATACCTTCAATCTCTCTTGGTCAAGGTGGAAATCTCCGGCGAAACGATTTTGTGGATAGTCACAGCTAGGTGGTATAGTTGTTCTAGCATCTTCATCCCATTTGCTCAAAGAAAACATGGCGTAGTCAGGATTAAGCATGTATTTATTTTAGTTCAGTTAAAACAAACATTGTTTCATTGAAACTGGTGTAAGCACTCTTCGCCAACAAGCCACACTGGAATTGTCGGACCTAACAGTACAGTGGGACCTATTTACACTATATACACACCAAGCTGACACACCCAGGACTTCCAAGGGCTTTATCACACTACATCACATTTGATTTCACTGTAGGTCACATTTAGGTAATTACTGCATTTTGAAAAATTTAGACCAGACTTAAAATTTTTGAACTCTCACCCAATTTTCATGGGATGGGGAGGGGCGATCCAATATTCAGTATATCGCCAGATAAACAACTATCTTAAATGTTTAGTATTGTACTCAATGTTGATTTGTTTTTAATATGAAATTCTCTGTACAAGTACTTTTTTGGGGGGGAGGTTGAACTTCAATGTCAATTCGTCAAAATGCAGTTAAGTTACATGTATATATACACTCGAACCCAAGACCCAATCCTGACATTATATACAGCCTATTTACAAATACACAGACAAGACAATGTATGTACATAAGGTTATCATAAATATTGAAAAATAGGTTAGCTTTAATGGATTGATGCTGTTCTATAAATAACATTACAGTTACAACTGAGACACCTATGGAAGACAGTAATGCAAAATGAGGTGACTGCTCCTTAGTGGAAATTCACTGTTTGGGAAATCTCAAGGCAGACAAGACAGCTCCAAAAAAAAACCTCACAGCTTGATTTTGAACCTCAATGAACCAAGATTAGGGGAAGCTTCTCCCATGAAGATGATTCTGTTGTTTCATTCCTTCTCGGTTGCCATTGTACATTCTCCCATACAAAAGGATGTAAACTGTAGAGAATTGTTTTCCTCTTGCAAGATCTCTTCAGGAATTCTTTCCCAAGAGTTCCAGCAGAAGTGCCAGCTCTCAGAGAACTGCTGGACTAGAACAGAGCGCACACAGCCCCATCACACGGAAAGCATCACACGGAGTTGAGGCAATCTGTCTGCTCACAACGGTTGGAAGATGGTCCCCAGTTCTTTGTAGAAACAAAAATGCACCACTGCTTTCTTTTTAACCCAATGTAGCACTACAAGACGTCTTCCAGTTCCGCAAGGGTGTTCATCAATCACAGACACAATTTGTCTGTCAATCGAGTCACATATAATACAAGAATGTGTAACAAAAACCATGTTTGCCTCACTTCTGGCCCTCACCTCCAAGTACAAAACGTTTAGTTCAAGACTAACCTTAAGAGCCAGACAATCAATTGATTCCATTACTTGCTTCCCTCAACCATTTAATGGAATTATGTATATTAGGTCTTAAACATTACGCCGGATGGGCAAAGTACCACATTATTGGAGAATATATTCACCAGTCACCATTAACATACAGTAAATGTGCTCTGAAAGCCAAAGTAATGTTTCACCTCTCACTGCAATTGAAATGGAAAGGTGAACATGCAGTTGGACCAAGATCTAAGAACCAGGTTTCACTGTTTTTCCCCCAGGTAATCATTTGCTGGATGTAAACAAATTATTTCTGTGTTGTACAAGAAGGAAATTACAGTCCTTTGCAAAGATTTTTTTTGGGGGGAGGAGGGGGGATGAAGAGGGTGCTGGCACTGGGGTGCTTGAACTCAGGGCTTGGGTGCTGTCCCTGAGCTTTTTCACTCGAGGCTGATGCTCTATCCCTTGAACCACAGCTCTACTTTTGGCTTTTTGTTGGTTAATTGCAGGTAAGAATCTCAAACTTTCCTGGCAAGGCTGGCTTTGAGCCATAATCCTCAGATCTCAAGACTTTGAGTAGCTAGCTAGGATTTGATTATAGGCATGTGCCACCAGCACCAGGCCAAATTGAGTCTTATTTTTAAAAGCTTGCTGTGTAAGTAACCCAATATCCTGATGAACAGAACTTGTACTATACCAAACATCGGCGTAACCAATGAATAAAGACCACTACTGTGAAGACAAAACACATACACAACTAAGCCGCACATTGTCAAGTAAATCACACTTCCAGTAAATGAGCATTTTGCAAAGTTGTACTCTGGATATTTGGCCTGTTGCCATCAAATGCCCATTTTCCACTGCTAGAAGCAATGTTTTTTTTTTTTTTTAAAAAGGGCTGGCCCAGAGCTGTCAATACAATTCTGTAGACAGATGCAACTGAATAAACCCTGTTTTACCCAATTGCACTCTATTTGGTACCTCAAAAAAATCAGTCATTTTTATTTCCCATAGAAATATCTTCCCTTGTGTCCATCCTCACATTTCAATCTGAATAAACAAAATTATTTGCAGACAGAATGAACAGATTTTAACCTGACTTGGTGTAGCAATCATCAAATACTCTTTTAAACGAATTTCAATGGGAAAAAAAAAAGCTCCTAATTCATAATACAAGGTCTTTTTGCTTTGTTACATCATTTTCTCTAAAAATTATTTTGGGTAAAAAAGTATTTGGCTTATTATAATGCCTACAAAAAAGGCAAATCATTTCATAATACTAACATTTGTTTTTAAATACCAATGAAGTCATTTTACGGAATTTATTGTCAACTGTGGAGAGTTCAAAAACAGAAAGTAATTTCTTAAAAGTAAAATAGTGCTTCTGAGGTCTTGAAGTATCTTTTTCTTTTTGGTACAAAAAAATAATAAGCATTTTTTCCCCCTCAACGGTTTTCTCAATACTTTGCTCTAAATGAACATTTGTTTCTCACATCGAATGGTTCCATTAGGCACATTCAAGTAAAATCATAAAATATCCAAGTTAAACAATGACACAGCCAAGCATGTGGCTTGATAAAAGTTAAAGAGTCTGTCCATTCTCTGGAATGGAATAAAATTGTCACTTCCCTTAACCCGAGACTCGTGGTTTTGTTGTCAAGATTCCTAACATACAGATTAAGTTTCTTTAAAAAAAAACAAAAACAATAACAATAATTAAAAAATTAAAAAAAAAAGTTCACTTATTCTGCATCCAGAAGAACCAGCGAGGAATCTGCACTTCAAAAGGAAGTGAACGGAAAACATCAGGTGAAATTTCATAGTAGTTGAGAATGACTCAACACTGGCACATCATCCAAGGGATGATTTTGAGTTTCAGCGGTACCAATTAAGGGCCACCTGCAGGGGGGTTGTGTACCCAATCCAGGACAATCAGAGCCATGCTTCCAATCATCACCACCACACCACTGATCAGGAAAAGCAGAGCCTGCAAAAAGCATAGAGAAAACCCATCAGTAGGCAGAGGGCAAATGCAAAATATCTCTCTCTAAGGTAGTTGATGTATTTTACATGTCTACATAAAAATGTGCAAGTGGGGGAATATGCCTATACTTTCCACGTGTTCGGGGAAATTTCCCTTTGTATTTGGTTGCCTCAAATATAAAGCAAATTTTCTTGCTGAACAAACTGGGCTTCAACTCAAGAGTCTGCACACTGTCCTTTAAAGCTGTTTCACTCAAGGCTAGCACACTAACACCTGAGCTTTAGTACCATTTGCAGCAATTTGGTGGTTAACTGGAGATAATCTCACTTTCCTGCCCAGGCTGGCTTCAAACAACCCTCAGATCTCAGCCATATGAGTAGCTAGGATTACAGGTATGAGCCACAGGTACCCAGCTTAAACTGTTTTATATAAAGCTGGCACAGCATGTGTTTTTGTGCTGGTACTGAGGTTTGAACTAAGGGTGTCCCAAAGCTCTACCATTTGAGCTTCTGGCTTTTTGCTGATGAACTGAAGATGAAAGTTCTCACATTTGTCTACCTGGGCAGGCTCAGGAACCATGATCCTCAGATCTCAGCCTTCTGACCAGCTGAGATTATTTGCAATTCTTGCACAAATCACAAAGGTCAAACTTAAGTCAACTTAAGTGAAAAGCCAATTCTTCCTGAGAGCCATGAATTACATTTCTTGTCTCTCTCTAATTACTAACTCTGTATATATACTCTCTATGAATAAAACAAGATGGCACTTGCTAGTTCATAGCCACGTGCTTTTTAATCAGACCAGAATGGTAGTGACACATTATAACTGAAAAGCCGTCTCTCCCCCTAAATATAGCCAGTAGGATTTTGCTTTCAGAAGCATGTTTTGTGGTTCACATATACTGTATGCCACCAATTCTTGTTACACTGTAAACACACAATACTGATCTTGCTTTGAGGGCTGTCACTTCTCATTCCACTCAACTATTCTTGTTTTTTCTACATTTCTTGCCTTTCTTGCCCATCACACAGGAGGCTGGCAAATGTTGAAAACTGGGTAGTACTTTTATTATCCTTCTCCTTATCTCCAACTTTCTTGCAATGAAGTACTTGGATGGCAAACTACACTCTCAATCCATTTTCTGTCAAGTTTATTGCTTCAAAAATGTTTACTAGGAACTTCAACTGTGAAACTGTAACACTGACAGTCAGAAAACTTTTAACACTCGTAATTCCTTAGCCACTCAGGAAGGCTGAGATCTGATCATTTTCATCTGAAGCTACCCCAGCAGAAAGTCAGAAGTGATGGTGGTGTGGCCCAAGTGGCAAAGCGCCAGTGTAAGAGGCCCTGAGTTATAGCCCCAGTATCTAACACCTAACATGAATATCAGATGGGAGAATTTCTGAGTTAAAGGGTCACTGCTGGTTCTATAGTTGTCTTTCACTTACCCCCATCTTCTGTACAGTTTTCATTGGTTCCTTCTTTACCAACTTGATATAGAAGGCAGATGGGAGAATAAAAATCAGCATAGCAGCTGCCGATGCACCTGTAAAAAACATTTACCATTTCTTGAGTATGAGTCATTTCCCTTTTGTTAAGCATTTCACAGCTCTAAGCATTTGAACCTAAACTTACCAATGAAACCAAAGATATCTCTTATATCTGGGACAAAGATGACAAGCAAGTTAGTAAATCCCAAAATGCACAAGGTAATGAGAGTATGCCTCCACCAAGAGAAATCTTTTGCTGCACATAGCAATTGTGTCACAGAGCTCCGGATCTGGGGAAAAAAGAAAGATGGAAATACATAAACGACACCCAGTTTTAAATAACACAAAGATTTTTCCAAATGATAAGGCTTCAATTTTTTTTTTAAAAGAAAAATGGTACCCTTTCCTTTGCTGTTAAAGATCACCAGTTACAGAGAACCTTACACTAGTCTTTATACTAATGGCTTATGCCATTATCATGGTTTGAAACTAGTCTAGACAAATAAATTCAAGAGATTCTTAATTCTAATTAACTAGCAAAAAGGTAAAAAAAGTAGAGGCGAGGCTCAACTGGTAAAGGCCCAGTCTTGAGCAAAAAACAAGTCAAGTGAGAAAAAAGAGGCCCTAAGTTCAAGCTCCAGTATTACTGATGTGTGTACACACACACACACACACACTCTCCCTACTAAAAGAGTAGGTAATCATACTTACTGGAAAAATAACCACTGGTACTGTCAGGGTGACAGCCATCAACACAGCCAGACGGACAATAAGAAGAAGAATATCAGTTTTCTTGACAGAAGAGTAGGTATGAAGCAATTCTGGCTCAACATGTTCTAAGGAGGGAAAACCAGAAAAGCTGTCAGTGTGCGGTTTTCTCTGGGGATCAAATAAATCTAACTTACAGTAAAATCAGTACTAAAATTATTAGCTACTCAGAAAATGGCTATGAACTAAGAGGCTAATAAGATTAATTTGGAATTATGGCTAATGCAATTAAACTAACATTGAAGGGAAATTTTTCTAAATACCAAGTAGAGATTTAGCCACATGATCTCCATTAAAAACAACAGAATCAAAATAGCTAAATCCCATGGTTTGGCTTAGTTTGTATGTGTTGTACAGTTAGAAGGTGATAAGAAACTGGTATGATCAATTTATCAGACAGAGCAAGGATATTGAACAAACATGTCCTCCATCCTGGTCTCTAATGTGATCTATGCCAAATCAGACGGAATATTTAAATGGTCAACCTATGCCCAATTTCTACCAAGCACCTGTGGCTCACATCTGTAATCCTAGCTAATCAGGAAGTTCAGATCAGGTTTGCAGCTCGAAGCCAGTCCATGTAAAGTTCATGAAACTCTTATCTCCAATTAAATACCAAAAAACCCGGTGGTGGAGCTGTAGCTCAAATTGGTAAGAGCACTAGCCTTGACTGAAAAGTCAAGCAAGAGTGTGAGGTCCTGAGTTCAAGCCCCAATTATCAACACCACATAGCCACAAAAAAAAAAATCTAAAAATAAGCCATCAATTTCATTATTCTTAAAAGACTAAAAATAAACCATCAATTTAATTAAATGATTTAAAAACATCATTTACCATAAAATGTCAGGTATCCAAAGAGGGCAGCAAACAGGTACATGAGGAACATTGCGAAAAATGAAATCTTAGACACATTCATCATTCTCCTCCGGCTTCGGCTATATAAATCCAAAGGAAAACAAATGTCATCTTAGCAGCAGTTATAAAACTACTATCTAGTACATTCCCAAAAAATTTATATAAAAATAAAGCACCCTTTCAGCTCCTCATAGATGGGAAGAACAGCAGGGTGGCAGACGAAAGAAAACGTCAGAATTGGCACTGCATACACAGTCTGCAAAAAAGAAAAGGCACCACTTAATCTCCTGATGTAATATACTGAAGTGACTTTCTCACCCATGCCTTATGCTATCTTGGAAACAAAGCCTACAATTAGTTTCCCTCCATTCTCCAGCATCTATTCATTATGTGGGGTCAATCTCCTCACTTTAGTGTGAACTGGTGATTTTGGTTTTCTTGTGTAGCAGTCCTGGGGTTTGAACTCAAGGCCTGTGTCCCTGAGCCTTTTTTGTTGTTGTTGTTCAAGGCTAGAACTCTACCGTTTGAGCCACAGCTCCACTTCTGGCTTTTTGGTAATTAACTGAGGATAAGAATCTCATGGGCTTTCCTGCCTGGGCTGGCTGTGAATTCTGATCCTCCTATCTTAGCCTCCTGAGTAGCTAGGATTATAGGGAAGAGCTACTAACATGACTGTGACTAAGTTTTATTCTGAAACAAAGCCACACTTGCTTTACAGTGGTCAAAAACTAAACTCTGTTGTGCTTTTTTTTTTTTTTTAAATACGCCCTTCACCTTAGAAGTTATTTAAAAAAAAAACCTCTAGTGGGGAGTTTCCCACTTTCCTTCCCTAAATCTTTTTTTTTTTTGGGGGGGGGGGTCCGGTCATGGGGCCTGAACTCTGGGCCTAGGCACTGTCCCTCAGCTCTTCAACTCAAGGCTAGCACTCTACCACTTGAGCCACAGCACCACTTCCGGCTTTTTTCTTTTTGCTTATGTGGTGCTGAGGAATAGAACCCAGGGCCTCCCTCAGGCATGCAAGGCAAGCGCTATACCACTGAGCCACCTTCCCAGTGCTCCTTCCCTAAATCTTATAGATTGAATAGTTACCTGAGAGTTGAAGATAAAATATCGAGGTTTGCAAGTGTCTGCTCCAGTGGCATTTAAGCCCAATTCAGATGCAAAAGTTGTTGGGTGTGTTAGGGTGTTGTTCATTGTCTCATTAAGTATCAAAGCAAATTCCAAAGGACAAGGAATCTGAAATTTCTTGCAGATCACCTGAAAACATATTTCGTTTGCATTTGTTCAACTAAACAGTGTAAGAAGAATTGTAAAGAATATTTTCTATAGAGACAAAGGGTACCTACCACAATCAGAAAGAACACCATGCACAATAAGGAAAGGCCACTGGTATATCCCAAATATCCTACAAGGAGAGGAAAAAACCACCATTAATTAAATGTAATATGGGAACATGGGAGCAAATGTCTTTATGTGAGTTTCAATGAATAATGCAATTCTTCAGACTTGGGGCACTTCCTGAACAGAATATCCAATTCTATTGAAAGGGGGTGACATGGATCAAAATATATTGCATTCATAAACTGCTCTGTTAAATGTCAACTCCTTTACACAGCTTCTTAAAGACAGTTGTAAAATAAATAAAAAAGGAATAAAATACAGGCTGAATTCTAGTCCGCTAAGGTATCTATTTCCTGTAACCAAAACCCTAATAAAAACAAAAACTATCATCCTGTATTATTTACAAAGCACAGGCTGTAACAGTTGTCAATGAGGTACTCTGGGTCTGGCACAGATTTCTAAAGATAAACACTTAGAGGATGACCTTTATTTAAGCTACCAGAGTTTCTAATAAGAGTTATCCAACCAACTGGTATGGCATTAATGGAGTTTGCTATGAGATGCAGGTTGTGGCTCAAGTGGTACAGGCTATGAACCTAGAAAATAAAGAAGGGAGAGAGGGAAGGTGTTACTCACCTAAATTTCTTAGCAGCGACAAAGGAAGAATAAGCACCAGTGACACCAGCAAAACCAAATAGTCCCCTTCGAGATACCATTCTCTGAATTAAAAAGAAACAAGGTCAAAACTAGTTAGACTATATGCACATCTTCTAATAGTAGATTCATTTTCTAGACAAAGTAAAACAGTAAACACACAAAGAAAGAAAAATTTTGACACCAGGTGTTGGTGGCTCATGCCTGTAATCCTAGCTGAGGAGGCTGAGATCTGAGGATCATGGTTTGAAGCCAGCCCTGGCAGGAAAAGTCTGTAAAAGGCCAAAAGTGGTTCAAGTGGTCAAGTCCCAAGCCTTGAGCTAATGGACAGTGCTAAGGACCTGAGTTCAAGCCCCAATACTGGCCAGTACACAGAAAAAAATAAAGCACAATTGTGGAGACACTATAACTTTTTAACTCTGTTTGCTGGATGAATATGTATTCAGGTTAAAAAATGGGGTATGGAAACAGTGGGACTTTTGTTTTGTCCCACTGTTTGCTCTGGGAAGAGAGCCAGCAGATTCATAACATGAAATGCTTCATAAAGGCTAGATATGAATGCCAGGCACAAGGCTGCATTGTGAAGCCAGGAAGCCCATCTTTAAAAATGTATGCCAACTGAGTTATAGCTTTAGCTTACCATTTGTAATAACACACTAAACATAAGGCAATGTTGCAAAAGATTTTTGGATTGTTTTTTTTCCCCAATATTTGTTAGCAAGTATACTCACTAAACATTTCAATTAGAAATGGTCTCACACTTAAGATTAAAATGCATAGGGAAAACCCCTAAAAAAAAAAACCCACCAAAAACCTAGTTATCAGTTGTGATGCGTTGATTCACCTTGACTCATTGTGATGGCTTCATTCACCTTGACTCCAGAGACAAAATAACCACACCTGTCCACTTGGAAGTAAACAATCTACAAGGTGGAAAGTAAATCAGCCCTGTGTTTACTTTCCATTGAAAAAACAAAAAAACCCCTAGACCACTGGAATGAGTAAGTTTGCTAGAGTATGATTTCTATTCTACAGCATAGCTATACATTTGATATATTCTACATTAAATATACCTCAAGGATTTTGGTTGTTTTTTTGAGATAGGGTCCCTGTAATCCTAGGTACTCAGCCTCCTGAGATCTGAGGATCTTGGGTGCAAACTAGCCTGGGCAGGAAAGTCCCTGTAAGTGAGACTTTTATCTCCAATTAACCACTCAAAAACTGGAAGTAGTGCTGTGGCTAAAGTGGTTGAGTATTAGCCTTGAGCACGAAGAAGCTCAAGCGACAGCACCCAGGCTGTGAGTACAACCCCTACAACTGACAAAAAAAGATGAGGGCGATTTAGAGCTTTCCTTAAGGGTGAGGTCCCTCTGTTCAACAGTGTGAATAGTAACAGAAAAGCTCTAAGAAAACCTGTTTTCACATACAGGTTAACTATTTAAATCATCTGAAGTTCTCAGAGCTCTCTTTGTGGTTTTTTTCCTCAAAAACTCAAATCTTCTTCCAGGGGGATTCTTGGTCGGTAATTTCTTGAAAATTATTATTTGTGTCTATCTCTGACAAAATATACGGAAGCCATTCCAGACCAGGAACTATTCCTTACGAGTACCCTTACTTAGCACCTACCCATTGGACTCTCCATCGTTCATTAATGCCTTGATCACCAAAGGTAACTCAGATTTCACTATGAAGAGGTAGCTTGACATAGCTGGAGGAGAAACATAATTAGACTATTACAAGCTGCAAAATGAGGCCTTGTCACCTTAAACAAAAATAAATGAATAAATCCTTACCTCCAATGTTCTGCATTGTGATTGAACCAGAGGCAGCTAGCTTTCCAACTATTCCAAATGCCTTATGCCCCAACTGCTCATATGATAAAGACCCTACAATAAATAAGAACACAGAAACTTCATGAAGGAAGCAGTTCTGTAAGAGGGAAAAAAACATCACGAAGAGGGAGAAATTACTGAAGAAAAATCAAGAATACAACATACCTCCTTCATTGGCAGTCTTTAAAAGGAGATGTACAGAATAGAGGGAAAATATTGACACAAATGTCAAGAGAATTCTGGTGAGAAAAGGGAAAGGCAGAGTTATATACAAGCAGGGCAATTCATGACAACTAAGACTTTGTTTCAGTAACATTCAATAAGGATATCTTATTTGTGTCAAAATGATCCCCCAAAACTAGTGTGTTCCCTTTCCTACTAGTTGGAATAACAACTTCATCTTTCTGTGTCAAGTGACAGTTGTAGTATTAAGTAGTAAGAGGAAGGATTCACTGTGTAAAAAAACTGAAGTAGCTGAAGACCCAATGTCCCTGCATAGCCATGAGGCATATTCTAGTTTTGGTACCACAACAGCTATCTATATACTTGTCATGTCTCTCTACACTTTCCATTTTGTTTCTTTGTCTACATTCTGAAATGTCTTCATCTGGAAATGCTTGGTAAAAAAAAAATCTGCCGTTAAACCCAGTTCACAAGGCTTTTTTGGGTGTGAAATTCACTTGTGACAGGAAAGGTCTAGAAACTAAAGGAAGAAGGGAAATGATACTATCATTTCTAGTGTCAGATACTAACAAACTGTATTAATGGAGCACAGTCAGACAAGGAACCACTGTGAGGCAGTCCTACACTGCACTCTGGGGAGAAAGACAGGCAGCTGTGTTGCAAATTAAGCAATGCTGAGCTGTTGCCAGGGGCTTACAACTACAATCCTAGCAACTCAGGAGGCTAAGATCTGAGAATCATGGCATGAAGCCAGCACAGTCTGAGATTCTTTAAACATCACAAAGCTGGAAGTGGAGGTGTGGCTCAAGTGGTAGAACGCCAGCCTTGAGCAAAACAACTAAGGGACAGTGCCCAGGTCCTGAGCTCAAGCCCTAGTACTATCACAACAAAAAAGCAAAAACATGCCTGTGTTAGACCAAGTAGGCTATTAGCTTCATCCAGTCAGCTGTCCCTTACTGGAGTAAGAAAAGGGAAAAAGAGTTCAGGGTAGAACTAAAAAAACCCTAGTGCCACTTAATTCTCCTTTAATGTGACTTTTTTTTTCTTTCCACTTTCCTTCTAATCATGAAAGCAGACAAAGGAAGTCAGGTCTGATGGTGCATGCTTCTAAGGAGACTGAGGCAGCATTGTAAACTTTCAGCTACACTATTATATAGTAAGACCCTGTCTCAAAACAAGGGGGTCCCCAGGCACCGGTGGCTTATAATCTGAGCTACTCAGAAGGCTAAAATATAAGGATCATGATTCATAACTAGCCCAGGCCACAAACTTTGTGGCTTTTTAATTAACCAATAAAAAGCAGGAAGTGGAGCAGTGGCTCAAGTGGTAGAGCAGCAATCTTGAACAATAAACTTAGGGGATGGTGTGCAGGTCATGAGTTCAAGTCCTAGTATAGCTACACAACGGGAATCAAAGGAAGGACTAAACAGTAAAAAAAAAATCCAAGTAAAAAAAACCCAAAACACTATCACAATCCTTTGAGTTTTGATTCTATATGGCCAATCTGCACACCACATGTAACATGCCAGCAAAGGAATTCATGTCTAAAGACAAAGGAATTCATGTCTAAAGACTGAAATGTAGGAGGCAGTCCTGAGCTACAACATATATTGGTTTAACTAACTCCTTTCATGTCTTACTCAAAACCGAGGGACAAATGGACTTCATCTTTCATGGTTACTTTCAACTTAAGATAGGTTCTACTTAAGCTGGAGTGATTTAAGATAAGCAGTCTCGTGGCTTTTGCCC
Source organism: Dipodomys merriami (assembly GCF_024711535.1). NCBI lineage: Eukaryota > Metazoa > Chordata > Mammalia > Rodentia > Heteromyidae > Dipodomys > Dipodomys merriami. The sequence continues at coordinate 11,202,897 of NW_027202271.1, forward strand.
CATCTTACCTCTAAATACAATGCAAATACAAATGAATAAAAAACTCACGCAATGTTGTTATCATTTAGCCATTTATTAAAATGGTTAAACACATAATAAGCTTAGTAACATCAACAGTTTTGCTTTTGTGACAGTTTCCATTGAGTCTCCTTCAAATTCTCTAGTCACACTTTAAAAACTGCTTCTAGTTTTGATACCAAGAGTTAAGGGTTTCAAATAGTGACAGAACTCACCATTCAAGTTTCCCACTAAAAAACTTTGAAATTCTAGGACTCTTTCTGTGTAAATAGCTGCCCTTCATCTAAGCTCAATTAAACAAGCTCCAATGAATCCTGCCTTCATTCAGTTCTCCAAGCTAGGCTTAAAAAGTCTCAGTGTGGAATTTCTCAAAAAGCAGTGACTTGCAAAGGTGCTTGCTTTTGGATAAACAGTCTACTGTGCTCAAGAAAATAACTTGAGATGGCACCAATCAGCTAATAAAAAAAAACAACAGTCACAAAAGGGACAGTTGCATGCCCAGTTTTCCTCAACTGTACCGTGAGCACATTAAGTCAAAGGGCTATCTGCAGAAAATGATTTAGCTGACAGTCCACAGGTACTTAAAGGTTATAGCTACAGCATTGACATCATTGAAAAAACACTTGCTCAGAACTACATGTACTTTGGTGCCTACTCTGCTAGAAATAGGGGTGGCTGGTTTTCTTATTCTACAACTAGCCAAAAAGTCCAAAATGTTTGTTAAAAATAACTCTTCTTATACCTTCAATAAGGACAGCTAATTCTTAACTAGGTTAACTGGAGGGAAAACGTTTAAAAACTGGTATTTATTACAATCATTTGGGAATCTCAGAGCTTAAAAAAGTGCATTTGAGAAAATATGCATGTAAATTACTTTTCAGTTATGACTCATTTGTCCTAAGGCAAACATGTTCCAGGTGAGTTATATATCACCACACCTCACACATTCAGAATTTTCTTTTCCTTACGCATATGAGGCCATAGGTCCTAGGGAAGAACTTTTCAATTATCAAACTCATCTGGAGGCATCAAGTTACTAGCAATGTTTGGCTTTTCCTCCACCAGTAGAAAAATCTATTGTTACCCTAGACTTACCCATTTTTGTAAAACTTGTTAACTATTTCCATTTACTTAGCAAGACTTTGGGCTTCATTTGTCAGTTGTTAAGTAATACCGGATGTTCCCTAATTGGCTTCCTTGGCATTATACAGTATGTAGCAAAATAAAGAGATTTAGCTGTGTCATACTTTCTTTTAATGTTAAGCAATTGTTAAGTCACTATGTGAACTTTTAAATTCAGTTTCAGGAGCCAAAGTACTATGCTTTTAATCATATTAACTACCCTGCACAACAGACTCACTTACACATACTTACATAAAAAGAGCAATTCCAGTATTAGCCATGGCAAAAGAAAGCCCAAGGATTCCACTGCCCACAATCGCATTGCTCAGATTAAATACTGACATTCCAAAGGAAGTAGTACCTGGATTCTATACAGAGGGAAAACGATAACCAAACATATAACAATAATTAAATGGAGAACACCAGCTTTGGGCAAGTTAGATTTGAAATCTAAAAGTACAACTATGCTTTTTACTCCATTAAACCTCAGATACACAAATGATTATGGTTAACTTACAAAGTCTGATTCATACTTCTTCTTCCCCAAATTTGATTCAAGTAAAAAGTTCTGGTTTTCAGGATCGACATCAACATAATGGCTGTTAAAAAAACACAAACACACACAATAATTTTAAGTTGCCTTTCTGAGCTGGACATAAATTAGCTTTTTTTTTGTTGGTCCTGAGGCTTGAACTCAAGGCCTGGGCACTGTCCTTGAGCGCCTTTTGCTCAAGGCTAATGCTACAACACTTGAGTCACATCTCCACTTCCGGCCTTTTCTGAGTCGTTCACTGGAGGTAAGACAGATTTCTGGCCTGGCCTGGCTTCAAATGCAAATCCTCAGACCTCAATCTCCCGAACAGTGAGGATTACAGGCGTGAGCCATGGGCACCGGGCTAGAAATTATCTTACACTCACTGCACTAACTCAACAAATGGGACTCTTCCAAATGCCATGGTCACCCAGAAAAACAGAAGCGAGGTCCTCAGATGTGTGAAAGCCTGTTAGTTCACTATTTTATGTCTGTGCTGAGGCTTGAACTCTGGACCTCATACTCTCCTGGGTTTTTTGGTGTGTTTTGTTTGTACCCCAGGAGGCACAATTCTACTTTGGCATCTGGATGGAGAGTCTCACAGACTTTCCTGCCCCTGGGCTGACTTTGAGCCACGATCGTCAGATCTCAGCCTCTTTTTAGGATTACAGACGTGAGCCACCAGGGCCCCCCGTTTTCATGTATTTAGTGACGGTAAGAGCCCAACGTCTCCCACCTTTTCAGAGCAGCTTGCTTGGTGGGGTAGGAGTAGTTGAAGTCGCTGTTGGAGCTGTAACTGCTGCTGTCCTCATCGGGGGAAATATTGAACCTTCCCATTTGGGTTTTCTTCATGCTGAGCATGGACGGGAATGAATCCGGGTGCGGCGGAGCTCAGGCGGGGCAGGAGAGAGCAGCGCGGGGGGCTCCTTTTGTCCTTGGCTGAAATGCAGCGGGCCCTCGAGGAGGCTCAGCCTGGAAGGTAGAGGCGGCGCGTCAGGACCGCAGCGCCCGCCCCGCCCGGGTCACGTGACGCCCGCCGGGGCGGGCGCCGCGGCGGCTGATTCATCCCCGGCCAGGCGAGTGGAAAAGTACCAGCCGCGCGCGAGGGGCGGGGGCGCGCGCCGAAGGGCGGAAAAGTACCGACGGTGAGGGGCCGCCACCGCCGAGAACAAAGATGATCCCACCACGGTGCGGCGCCCGCCCGCCCGCCCTGCCCAGGACACTTCCACAGGGAGGTCGGGCACTTCACCCTCTCTCCATTGTCCCGTCCCAAGGGGTGGACGGGGCGGGCGGGGGAAGGGCACGAGGGAGGAGGGGGAGGTTCTGCTCCTGCTGCACCCCTGCGGCCCCGATCGTGCACAGGCACGCCAGGCGCGCGCACACACACACACACACACACACACACACACACACACGGCCCTGGCACCGGATAAGCAGGCATGCACTCCCCCCCACCCCTCCACCAGCACGGGGGGGGGGGCGCAGCAGTCCCGCCCCGGGGTTCCTTCTGGCTCTGCGCCCCCCACCCCCGATTGGGGAAGTGTCTCTGCGGCACCGAAGCCCCCCGGAGACGGTGGGGAGGTAGAGTCCCCCTCCCGACCTCCCCCCCCGTCTCGCGCGCTACAGCGGGTTTGTTTACACACGGCCTCCCCCCCCGATCCCCCCCACCAGAGTCCACCAGCGCGCGGGGCGCCGGCGCCCGCGTCTGCCCCACCTCGCCCCTCCTATACCCGGAAAGAAACTGATGCAATATCGATCTCCGATTGTCAAACGTTCCCGCTTCCCCCCCCTACGCACACACGTCTTCCTCAATCTGGGGTTCCCCGTTACAATGAAAAGTCCACCCACCCACGACTCCGGGACCCCCAATTAATTTTTTTTCTCTAATGAATGCACATCCAGTCACAAGACTAGCCGCAACGGAGCCGCGGGCTGGGAGGGCTCCCTTCCCCCCCCTCTCCCCAACCCCGTCCAACCGCGAGACGCGGGCGCCCGGCCCGCGTTCTGCACCCACCCCTCCATCGGCCACCTTCCCCCTCCCCGAGAACACCCGCCCGCCCTCCGGGAGGAAGTGGGGGGCCCCCCGCGCCGCCTTCCCGCCGCGGCCGCTCCCGCCGCCCTCCCCCCCCCACCCCGCCTGGGCCCGCGCGCCCGCCGCACCGACGTCCCCCATTACCTCGGTGGTCTCCGGATCCAAAACAAAACCAAAACTCAAGGAAAGGTCTCCGACGTCTCGATCAAAACCAAAAAAAAAAAAAAAATCGTTTACGATAACAACAAATCTTAAAAAAAAAAATCCCTCCCCAAATCCGAAGACAGGCAGGAAAAACGATTTTTATTAAAAAAAAAAAAAAAAAGGTCTAAATGGCCGCCCCAGTCCTCCGACGGCCACCGGGTCCGGGGAAAGGCGCGAGTGTGCGGGGACGCGTGGTCAGCCTGCGCTCGCGGCGCTGCAGGTCCGGCTGGCGGGGCTCCGGGGCGGCGGCGTGGCGCGGTCTGGAACCGCTCGGGGAGCGAGCGCGGATTATAGCGGCTCCCGCCGACGCGTCAGTGGGCGGGGCGCGGCCTGGGTGCGGAGTCTTTGTGTATCAACACCACCTGGGCTCCGCCCCCTGCCCGCCCAGCTCCGGGAGCGGGGGGGGCCGCCCGCCCCGAATCCCACCCCCACCTACCCGGCGCCCCGCGCTTCCCCTGGCGGCCGCCAGGAGCAGGCCGTCCCGCCCGAGGCGCCCGGGACCTCCGTGTCCGGGCCGGGGCTCCTCCGCGTGCGCGCTCACTCCTGCCCGGCCGGGTGCCCACCGGCACGCGGGTGTACCCACGGTGCGTGCTTTTCGGGGGATCCCGTCCATCCGAGGCCAGCGGGGCCGGGCAGGAGAGGGGCGCGGTGTGTAAGGGGATACATCCGAGCCCTCCACCTCTTCCTTTGCTGCTTGTGATGCTTTAGATGGTTAAGATGGGAATCTCTCTCGCGTAAACTTAAATCCCTGCAGCAGTATTGTCGTCCCCACCCACACCCCCACACTCCCCACGTTTTGTGGGTCCGTTTCGGTTCGAAGTGCTTGACTTTTTGCACCTTAGATCTGGGTTCAATCCTCCAACTGAGCCTCCTGAGGTCCCGTTGGCAGCCACGTGTGGGGATACCATGTTTGGAAAACCCTCCAAGGGAACCAGGAACCTTGAGGGGACGGGCTGGGGTTAGGCGAGCTGGGCGAGGAGGGAGAGGTGACCATGGGCGGTGGTGACACGCATCCGGCGAGTGGTACCCCTAAACTGGCGTGTCGACACTGAACCCCCCCCCCCTTTGCACAGCTGCTTCGCCAGGAAAAACTTAACTTGTGAGGGGAGGCGAGCTACATTCGATCAGCGAGGGGAAGTCGGGGGACCGTGTTGCGAGGAGGTGGAACGTGGAGGCCCAGCTCTCCCGAGCCTTCCAGGAGCTCCCCAGTTTCCCTTCATTCCACCTTCCCACCCCCGGCTGCACAGAGTACTTGTTCATCTCAGTTCGCCTTTTCCTCGCAGGCATTCTATTGGGGAGCTCCTGGGTTGGAAAGCTAATCCGTGGCTTCCTCCCCAGCCTCGTTCTTTCCTTCCAGGGTGGGGTGAGACTTGAAAATCTAGGGGCCCCCCTTCAAGTGAAGTGCATGGGGCTGCCCGGAAAAGCCTGAGCCCTTCCCTAGAAGGAAACAAAAGACCCCCCAAGGAGCAGAAATGTTAGTTGAATGAAGGAATAAACAAATTGACCCTACTGATCCCTTCCTTTTGGAGACGTGGAGGACCTTGGGCAGGGCATAGAGGAAAGGGTTGGGTGTAATTACAATTTTTGCTTTCAATGTTTTCCTGAGGAAATCTGTACAGCTGCCTATTTCCGTGGCACGTGAGACTTAGGGTGCCTTCAGCCGCGGTGCCAGTGTTCTTGATTGACAAGGGGAGGACTCGATTTCCCCTTTTATTCTCACAGTTTGTGCTCCCCACCCTAAACCTATTCTGGTCAGACCAGTCACACTGAAACAGCTTTAGGTAGGGCCAAGCGTTTCCCCTCACCCTTCTCAAATGCCACCAGCCCTCAAGGCTTAGTCATGGAGCTCCAGGAAACCCTCGATCTACCTGCAGTAATACCTTCCTTTTCAGACCTCTTTTTTTTTTCCAGGAAAATGTGCACAGGACTCTTAAAAAAAACAACCTGTATTGTCTTGTATGGTACTCAGATCGTTCAAATTGTTTCTCTAGGGAGATTGTGACAGCTCCAAAGGCAGGTTTTGAATTGACATACAATTAGGGCTGAAAAATCTTAATTATCTTTCTTTCTACATACATTGCTTAGTAAGACCAATCAAATAATTCTTGTCAGAACAATACTGGTGATGGGTTCAAAAGGATTCCAGGGGGGCTGGGAATGTGGCTTAGTAAACCCTTGGGTTTAATTCCTCAATACCAGATACACAGAAAAAGCTGGAAGTGGTGCTGTGGCTCAAGTGGTAGAGTGCCAGCCTCCAGCAAAAACAGCTCAGGTTTAGTTCCCAGGACCTGAGTTCAAGCCCCAGGACTAGCCAAAAAAAAATTTCCTGGGAAATTCCTTTATACTAAGGGTCCACTGACTAGATGATTTGCTGGTCATTTTTCTGTCCAGCCAGAAATGAAGGTTTGTGGTGATGGGTCGTAGACTTATTGTCCTTAAGACTTTCTGGTGCTTTGGATTACAGTACATATTTCAGAGACAAGTAGTTTGTGTGTGTGTCCGTGTGTGCCTATATAACAGGGGTATATAACTGAAAGTTCAGGACCTGAACAATAAATAAATGACCATTTTTTTAAAAGCACCCATTTGATTTGTCTTTTCAAGGGCTAAAGTGCATACATTAACACAATTGATTTGCAACTGAGGTTTGATGTGCTTTGGATTTTCACTGTAATACTTCAGTTACAATGTATGAGACACAGTTCACTCAGTCAATTACTGGTACAACCAAATAAGGTGATTATCAGAGTGCTAGGATTTTGACTTCTAGTGTTCTAGAAGTTTTTCAAACTGCAGAAAGGGAACAAGTAGTAGATTGATGAATTCCTACCAGCTTATTTTATTTCCTTTCCCACCCTCCCTTTCTTCTTTCCTTCCTCCTTTTCCTTATTTTCTTCTTCCTTCCTTCCTTTCCTTCCTTCCTTCTTTCTTTCCTTTCCTTCCTTCCTTCTTTCTTTCCTTTCCTTCTGTGCCAATACTAGGGCTTGAACTCAGGGGCTGAGTTCCTTCCTTTAGCTTTTTTGCTCAAAGCTAGCTAGGGCTCTACCACTTCCAGCTCTTTGGTGGTTAATTGGAGATGAAAACTGGTGGACTTTCCAGCCTGGCTGGATTCAAGCCTCCATTCTCAGAACACAGCCTCCAGAATAGCTGGGATTCTAGGCATGAGCCACTGACACCTGGCTTATTATCATTATTATTTTCTTTACTGCATTAGAATGGAATAGAAAAAAAATACTACGTTATTCTGTAGAACTGAATAACTATGGGGGGAGGGAGATTCTGCGTTGTGATGTAAAATGTCTTCTTGCTGGATGCTGGAGACCAAAGAATTCTGAAAGTTGAGTTTACTACTTATCCTGAGACAGACAGTCACAGAGAAGTTGTTCACTCTGACAAGGATGCATTGTCAAGGGAGGTTGTTAAGTTGGTTTTAGTGAGAGCAGATAACTATAATACCATTGTTTACTTATTAAAATAGAGTGTTTCTCTTTCCTGGGGCTATTTACTAGTTGTTGCTAACTGTCTCAGCTTGTTAAATAGCTGGTCTTTAGGATAACCTTTAAAATTCTGTTTATTCAGTACTTCAGTATGCTCAAAGGGTAGTTAAATGTTAAATTTGCTTCTCTTTACTCTTCCTTTCTAATTAGTCTCATTCTTTGATTGGTTTCCATGACTTTCCTTGATCTGGCTCAGCTTGTGTTTCCATTATATAGGCACCTTCTTAGAGAGACCCCCCAAGTAACTCTGCCTCCAGGTCTCATACCATTTTATAATCCCTTCTCATTGAATATGGATTGGACCAAATGAGGTACTACTACTAGGCAAAAGTTATGGCAGGTGACTTCTGAGACTAGGTTACCAAAAGACTGTGGCCTCTTCCTTTGTCTCTAAGTTGATATCTGGCAAAACTGAGCAGCACCTGACCAATCAGCTGGAAGGCTGATCTTGCTCAGACATTCTAGGTAAAGAAATGATAATACATGTTTATTATTTTAAGCCACTGTTTGGGCACTCTTTGCAACTGATTGATAGACAACTAATAGATTCTGTAAGATATGCTTTTGCTAAAATGTATTGTTCAGTGTTTCAATAGAAACAACTCAAATTGTTCCCACTGCTTAGAATATTAGTTATGCCTCCATTTCTCTGACATTCTAAAATATCCCAACTCTATTTTCCCTTAGAGATTCAACTTAAAAACATCTTTCATAAACTTCTTTATTCGACGTTTCCCATTTGAGACTGGTTTCATTCTCCTTTCAGCTTACAGCTTTGTAAATACCTTTTTCTTCCTTCTTTCTTTCCCTTCCTTCCGCCTTCTCTTCCTCCTCCCTTCCTTTCTCACCCTTTTTCCTTTGTTTGTTCATTCTGTGCTGGTATTGGGGCTTGAATTCAGGGCCTTGAGCTCTGTTTAGCTTTTTCCAATTAAAGCTGATGCACTGTCATTTAAGCCACACATCCACTTCTTTTTGCTGGTTAATTGGAGAGAAGACTCTTAGACAATTTCTAACCAAATTAACTTCTAATCGTGATCCTCAGATCTCCTGAGTAACTAGGATCACAGGCACAAGCTACCAGCTCCCATGGCAGGACTTTTTGTGTTGTATATGTACTTGATTTTTATGTACAGGTAATACTATAGAAAGACACTAATGGGCTGGAAATGTGGTTCAGTTGTAGAGTGCTTGCCTGGCTGGCATGAAGCCCTGGGTTATTCCAAAGTACCACAGAAACAGAAAAAGCCAGAAGTGGTGCTGTGGCTCAACTGGTAGAGTGCTAGCCTTGAGCAAAAGAAGCTCAAGGACAGTGCCCAGGCCCCGAGTTCAAGCCCCAGGACTGGAAAAAAAGAACAGAAAAAGAAAAATGAAAAAAAGGTGAAAAAAAGGAGAAAAAAAAAAAAGACACTAGTAGCCTCTATGTGACTATACCCTATCTAGTCACTTGTAAAAGCAAGTTGTTTTTTTTTTGAACAAGGTTATTTTTGAATATATAAATGAATTCAATATGCTCTTCCTTGCCTTTTTAATACTCATTATTACTGGGAAATTTTGTTAAATTTGTTTTCTATTTGTCTCCCTTACTAGAATGTAAGCCCAGGAGAGCAGGAACTTAATTGGTTTTGATCACTATCAGGCCTTAAGTAAATGAAGGAAATTTATAGAATCAGTAGAAACTTAGTAGCTAATATGTCTAAAGGGCATTTATCTTATCTCTTACAGGCCAAAGAACTTCTTGTTTCCTTATTCAAACTGTTCATTTTCTTTCCAATTTAAAAGATTAACACCAAGATGCATAAGGGAGCTCAGGACCCAAACCAGGCAATCTTTTTAGAACTCACAGCCTTGTGTTTGCTAGGCAAGCCCTCTGTTACTTGAACCATACTTCTGGTCTTTCAGCCTTTTAGTTTGTCTTTCAGATAGGGTCTTGTGCTTTTGCCTGTACTGTCTTTTGATTCTTCTGGCTCCTGAGTAGCTAGGATTACAGGTATGTTCTATTACATTCTGCCCCAAGGAGTTGTTTTAAATTCTTATTTTGAATTTTCCTTTCCTTCAGTCCATCAGCATGTCTTGAAGGCTTTGCTTCAAATATATGCAGAATCTTCACACTTTTTGCCATCTTTAATGTAGTGGCTCTAGCCTCAGTGGCCATCAGTTCTTTTCTGGATCACAGTTATGTGTGAACTTCCATGCTTTGTGTTCATAGTCCAAGATCTCAGAACATAAGTGAATTTTTTTCTTCTTTTCCTGAAAAGGACAAATCATTTTCTTTTCTTAAAGCTCTCCAGTAACTTTCTAAAGCAATCAGAATAAAATCAACTCAAACTGGAGTTAGTTATCCTCAGCTTCATCTACGATCCCTTTCAGTGTGCACACACACTGATTTTCTCTCACACAAGCATACATTAAGCTGTTCCTTTTCTGAGGTTTTGCTCCTATGATTCCTTCTACCTGAAATCTTGCCTTTATCTCTGAGTGGCTGTCATCTCATGACCTCAAAAGAATCTCCTTTAACTATTCCAGCCAAAATCTATACTCTGAAATGCCATTTATTCATTGCTTTGATTTACTTTCATTGCATTGCTACGTGACATGGAAATGTAGTGCTTATTTTTTATTTGCTTATGATCTTTTCTTTCCACATACCCCCAATCCCTTTCTTGTTTTATTTTCATATATATGTATGTTGAGAGAAAGAATGTGTGTACACTGGGGCTTAAACTTGGGGCCTCAAGCACTGTCCTTGAGCCTCTTTACTCAAGGCTAGTGCCTTGAGTGTGTGTGTGTGTGTGTGTGTGTGTGTGTGTGTGTAATTGGAGATAAGAATCTCATGGATTTCCTGTTCAGGCTGGCTTTGAACTGAGATCTTCTTCAGATCCTGCTGAGTAGCTAGATTGCAGGCATGAGTCACCAGCCCAGCCTCTGCAGTGTTAATGTCATATAGGAAAAGACTGGTTTTGTTTATTGCTGAAACTTCAGTGCCTAGCACTGGTAAGTAGATGGGCAGAACCAAAGTGTTTGCTGAATTTATATACTTAACTCCCTTAGAACATAACTTGCATTAGCTATAATGACTATACTACAAAAGGAGTGTTTTGCTTTTGTTTCTGCAGACCCAGGCTTCTACAAATTACAAGCCTGAAAATGCATTCCAAGATTGGTTTTCTAATGGCTCTATTTCACCTATTAAGTGACCCTTTCCTATGTATCCAATCTGATTCCTTTGTCTCAAGACAGTGTTATTCAGAGTTCAAGCTTGAACACTACATTATAGAAAGATAATAAAGTTTCTTTTTCTCCCCTCCCTCTTCCTCTAAGCCACACCCTTCCCTCTATTTCCCAGGAGTTTCATATTTTCTTAGTTATTTAACTTTTAAATCATCAAAAATTGTATATAATGTACAATGTTTTGCAATAGGTATACATTTGAGCTAATTAATATATGCATTCTGTTTTTGGTAAGGGCAATTAAAATCTACTCTCAGGATTAAAATGAAATAAATGCTTAATTATAGTCACCACAGCAAACAATGGATCTCTTGAATTTATTCCAGTCATTTAAATGAAATTTCCTATCCTCTAACCAGCCATGCCCTGATGCCCTGGTATCTAGTCTTCATCATTCCACTATTTCTATAAGTTTAAGTAGTTTAAAGTCCACATCTCAGTGAAATCATGTACAGTAATTTGTTTTCCTATGTTCGATTCATTTCATTTAGGAAGACTACTTCCTGTTTTATCCAAGTTGTATTCTAATATTATTCTTTATATTAATCCCTTCATATTAATCTCTTCTTAATACTAATCCCTTCCAGGTTCCTTAATATCTCCTAGGTCCTTTAGCAAATTCCTTTCTCAATTATTTCTTTTTTTTCTTCTTCTTTTGTGCCCATCTTGGGGCTTGACTTCAAGGCCTAGGTGCTGTTCTTTAGCTTTTTCCACTCAAGTCTTGTAGAAGGTCTATGGATAGGCAGGAGGTTCTGGGATTAATTCTTGGCCATGTGAGACCAAAACCTCGTATTTTTTTTCACTCAGACTTCTCCAAAATGCTGGGAATATTTCAGTCATGGTTCCAGTGTTGGGCGTGGGGGGCAGATGTTAGGCAGGGCAGGACCATGTTGGTGGGGGTGGGGAGGCTAGGGAAAAGTGTCAATTCTGTGAGGCAATTGTATTATGAGGTAGTACTTCCTTGAAGTACTATTGTTGCTGTCACATATATCATGATCAGGTATATTATATTGGGAATCCATATGTTTGTAAGAAATCAGTATTTGGCAAATAGGTGCTAATGTTTTTCAGCAAAAAATTTTTGATGCCTACAGAAAAAAGCTTAAAGAGAGCTAGGAATGTGGCTTAGTGGTAGAGCGCTTGCCTTGCATGCATGAAGCCCTGGGTTCAATTCCTCAGCATCACATAAGCAGAAAAAGCCGAAAGTGGCACTGTGCCTCAAGTGGTAGAGGGCTCTCTTTGAACAGAAGAGCTGAGGGACAGCACCCAGGCCCATAGTTCGGGTCCTATGACTGACTCCCCCCCCAAAAAAAAAAAGTTTAGAGAAATATTGAGATAGCTTTACTGATATTTTACTATAATTATATTTAATATTATCCAGAGAACTAGAATTAGTACTCGTCTTTTTCTGATCTTCCCAAATAAAAGGAGAGAAGCAAAGATTTGTGTAAGTTTTTGTTGCTTTAAAAAATATTTCTATACTTACCAATGGTCTTTTCATATAACCACAGTGTGATCTATTTTGCTAGGTAGATTATATACTAATGAATGTAAAAGGAAACAGTGGCAGAGAGATGAAGTATTTATTGATCATGGTTCTTTCTGAATAAACAGGCACCTGCAAATTATTAACAAGCAGGTTGGAAAGTGAAATGTGAAGGAAATCACAGATGAAAGTTCTCATTGTCCTGCTTCCAGAAGATTCAGCATGGGCTAAGGGTTACACTGACATTCCAGAAATCAAGGTGTATATATCTTAGTGAAGATGTCTTACTGAATCATACACTATGTTCCATTACTTTGTGTGTGTATGTGTATCTACTGGGTGTGAACTCCTTGAACTTTTCTCTTAGCTTTTCAGTCAAAGCTAGCACTCTACTACTTGAGCCACAGCTCCACTTGTGGCTTTTTACTGGTTGAGATAAAAGAGTCTCAGGGACTTTTCTGCCTGGGGGGTGGTGGTGGGGCGCTAGGGCTTTGAACCTTCATCCTCAGATCTCAGTCTCCTGAGTAGCTAATGTTAACAACAGATGTGAGCCACCAGCACCTGGCTACTGTACATTGAAAAAATTTTAAATTGCAGATCTTTATCATTTTCCAAAATAAGACGATTTAAAAATATTTTTATTTTTGCAACTTAATTACTAGCAGTTTTATCTTCTTCTTCTTTTTTTTTTTTTTTGTCGGTCATGAGGCCTGAACTCTGGGCCTGGGCTCTGTCCCTCAGCTCTTCAGCACAAGGCTAGTGCCCTACCACTTGAGCCACAGCGCCACTTCCGGCTTTTTCTGATTGTGTGGTACTAAGGAATCGAACCCAGGGCCTCATGCATGAAAGGCAAGCACTCTACCACTGAGCCACCTTCCCAGCCTCAGTTTTATCTTCTTGTCCAAGGAGAAAAAGACAGCCACTGAATCAATCCAAGTGTTCTCCCTACACGGTATATGGTGAACCTACCTTTCTGGCTTTCACTCATTTCCGGATCTTTCATGGCCCAGGGCTAAGATACTGAAGTTATTAACATTAACATACCTGCAATTCTGGTTCATAGAGGGAAAGAATTTAATTTTTGGGCCTGTTCTGAGATCTTCACTCCTGTAAAACTCCCTGGAATCTTCGGCACTTTTTGTTTTTGTAGGCACCTGCATTTGGTTCCTAAGAACCCATTTTGAGACACCTGGGAACATGAATGCCACTTTTCTACCTTACTCCACTTTGGACAAAACCAACCAATCAAATCCATCTGGTCACCAACAGCACACAGTGTGTTTTCTACAGGTGAACCATGAACACAGCACACACTCCACTGGGGGTGAAATAATATCACTTTGTAGCTATCCCCGCCACCCCCAATGGATGAGGCCCACAAAACTCTTCAAAATTGTTCTCTGAAGAATCAATTTTGGCTGGGCATCAGTGGCTGACGACTAAAATCCTAGCTACTCAGGAGGCTGAGCTTTGAGGATAGCAGTTCAAAGCCAGCCCGGGTAGGAAAGTCTGCAGTTAACCAGCAGAAAACCAGAAGTGGCGCTGTAGCTCAAGTGGTAGAGCGCTCGCCTTGAGCTGAAGAGCTGAGGGACAGCGAGCGCCCAGGCTCAGAGTTCAAGCCCCACCACTGACAAAACAAAACAATCAACTTTGGCAGCACCACTGTCATCTTTGCTCCTCAAGAGGTTGAGATCCGAGGATCAGAGTTCGAAGCCAGACTGGGCAGGAAAGTCTATGAGACTCGGATCTCCAAGGAGCCACCCAAAGCCACACGTGGAGCTGTGGCTCAAGCGGTAGAGCGAGCCGGCCTTGCACGCCAAGGGCTGGGCACAGTGCCGAGGCCCTGAGTTCGAGCCTCAGGACCCGCAACAAAGCAGACACACACAGGCATCAACTGGGTCGGTGGCTGGGAATAGAACAACGATGTGGAACGTTATAGACTAGAATAAAAAGCAAAAACAAAACAGAAAAGGCCGATGTTCCCGGGAAGTACCGGTGGGCTGGAGAGGTGCTTTGTGTCAGCCCCTTTTGTCCATCCCACGGTCCATCCACCCCGAGGTGAGGATCCGAGACGGAGGCCAGGCCGCGAGATGCCCCGTGGCCGCATGCAAGGTCGGGAGACGCGCCACCCCGCAGCCCGCGCGCGGAGGGACACGGAGGAAGTGGAGAGGGGAGAGGGGAGTTCGGCCCAGCGCGGGCGGCGCCAGCCGGGGGAAAGGAAGTGGGAGGGCAGGGGAGGGGGCGGGGGGGGGGAAAAGAGTCCTCTGCAGCGGGCGGGGCATGCGCAGAACAGTTCCCCCGCCTCTGCAGTGAAGGGGGCCGGAAGGTGGTGAGAAGGGGCGGGGGGGGGGGGTGAGAGGGGGGAAGAAGACAAGGCGGTGCTAAGGAAGGCGGGCGTGGCCGCGCGCGCGCAGCCGCAGTAGGTCTCTGGGAATTTTCCACTCAGACTGCGAGCGCCCGCGGGAGAGATGCGCCGCCCGCCCTTGTGCTTCCCTGGCCCACGTGATTGTGATTCAACCGGCGCCGCCTTCCGCCGCCGGAGGTGCTGAAGGGCGGTCGATGAAGGAGGGCGGGAGGAAGGGAGGGAAGGAAGGGATGGGGGAGGAGAGGAGCCGGAGGGACGACGGCCTGGTGTGCGCTGAAGCGGCGGCCGCCTCGGCTAGACCTCCGGGATGGGAGGGCTTCGGGACGGGGCCGTGGCGAGCGCGGGAGGCCGCCGGGTACACCGGCCTGCCACGCTCACGTGCGACACGGAGAACCTGCCACGTCCGGGCTGATCCCGGGGTGCTTTGAGGAAAGCCACCTGGGACCTCGGGCAGCGGGTGGGGAGCGCGCGCCCAGGACGCACGCGCGCGCGCCGGGAGGCCCCGCCTGGGCCCCGCAGCCCGGGACGGCCGCGCCCTGCTGGCATCCCCGGGCGCTGCGGACGTGGCTCCGGACGTGGAGCAGGCCGGGCCGCGGGGGGGCGGGGGGAGGACGGACGGGGGAGGACATCGGGGTGCAGCCGCAGCCCCTGGTCGGTGCCCTGTTCAGTCCGGTTGAGCTAAAAAAAGATCCACAAGGAGGAGGCGCCCCGATGCTTCGGGTGTGATACCCCTTCGGCTTGCAGCCGCTTCCAGATGGTTTCCCCGGGCCGGTTTGGGGGGGGGGTGGAAATCGGTGCCTCGCCAACCATCTCCCTTTCTCGTTCCGTGTACCCAGGCATCGCGCCCCTCCTCCCGCTCTGGTAGAATTTAATGCACCTCTCCTGGGCTTTCAGGTCATCCCCTCTCCCTCTTTCAAGTCAGTTCCATCAAAGCCAGAAATACATACATAAGCAGCATCCATCAGAAAGTCAAGATCTTTCTTCGTTTACCCACTTTTCCTGGGAAGAAGATGGAATTGTGGGTCTGCACCGTGAAGATTTCCGCCCAGCTTCGCCTTCCTTAGGTTACCCTTCTTTTCCAACTCTTCTCTTCCCGGAAGGAAATGACCCAGTGGGGAAAACGGTTGCATTTGTTTTTGTGTGTCCCGTTGGTCACTTTTCGTTGTAACTTTTCTGTAACTTGTTGCGTACTATTTTTCCCCCCTTAGTTTTCTCCCATAAGAATCACTGTACTTGATAAGGATAATTAATACCCAGCCCTTTGGGAGTAGACGGTTTCAGATATTTTAAGAAACATATGGATGTTCCGTTCATCAACTTTGTGAACTGAATATCTGAGGAAATAAGAGACATGTAGAAGTTAGATCGCATGCATAAGTTCACCAGATTGTCACATAAATTCCATGCTATGAATGGGTCACTATGCTATTATTTCCTCGTAATGTGATAAATTCGATTGTATTGAAATATTAAAGTTACATTTTGGTAGGACTTGTTCCTTTATTTAGCCTTCTTGAGATTCACTTTGGAGAGATGTTTCAATTTCGTTTAACTAGAAAAACCACAGGATTTTTTTTTTAAAGGACTCTCAGGGAAAACTCATACGTACCAAGGCAGCATTACCTTTTACATGGAAGATTACTGAAATATTTGACTTGCACGCTTATTTTTCTCCAAAGAAGTGCCTATGTTCCTATAACTTTACATCCTTAAACATGAGGCTCCAGGAAAATGACAAAGCTCTTTGATCTCCAGTGTTCAATAAGTACATATTGATTGAAATGTACTCAAGAAGTGAACACCCTTGAAAGCGTCGATGATGTAATAATGCAAGATACAAAGGAAATTTCCATAAGACACAAATATTGTATAAATTAAATAGGAAGATACGACTTTTTTTCTTTCTTTCTGGAACATTCTTTCTCTACTTGAATACTTGAAACCTTCCCTGATTGGCCAGCGTTGGATTAGAAGCCTCTTCTGAGTGCAGGCACCCAGGGTCCATCCTGTTGTGTTTCTTACCACACTCTTCTCACTGCCTGTTCACAGAATTGTACTTCCCTGAATTTTAAGTTCTCTAAAGGACAGAAGCCTTCTTGTGTGTCCTTGGGGCTCAGCAGTTATGTGTCCTGGAGTAGTGACAATACGAGGCTCAGCAATACTTGTTAGAATTGTAAGTTGACACATTCCATACATCGTGGTAGGATGTGCTGAACTGGGATTTAATGGTAACTATGAGATGAATGTACTCATAGTCCTTGTCCCGTCTTGGGCCTGTATTATGCACCCTCTCCCCTTCCTTGTTCTTTCTCTATCCATCATTGCATCCATCCAATTTTACCACTAAATATCAGTTCTGTATATCTCACTGGCCCATACATTATTTTGCCTGTGATATCTTTTTGAAGTTTATTAAAAACAAAGACTATCTGAATACTTTCACGTCTTGTTAGCTAACTATTTCAATATAAATTGATAGTCACAGCTTTCATGGTATAGTCTTAAACTGGGCATTGGAGGCTTATGCCTGCCTGTAATTGCCGAAGACTTGGTTGTAAGTGAATTAAAATTGTAAGTGATAAAATTGTAAGTTCTTCCTTAGCTTCAATTTAAGAGCTCAAGAACCACAAGTGTATATAGTGGCTACTGTATTGCACAGCACAGATTTATATATTATGGCAGAACTGATGAGTTACAAAAAAATAGGTAATAGGTATAGATCTTTTAGTTTTGTGTCCTGGAGATTGAACCTATTGCCTTGCCCATGGTAGCCAAGCACTTACCACCTGAGCCATGTCCCTAGCGCTTTTGTGTTTTGGTTTCACATTTTAAAAATTGTGCTGGGGAGTGTCATTGTGGTATTTCGATCATATTCACCCTCTGTATTTTGTTTTTTGAGATATGATCTTGCTGATTTTGCTCAGGCTTGGTTCAAACTTGAGATCCTCCTATTTTCTCTGGAATAGATGTGATTACCGATGTTTTGCACTGGACCCAGCTAGGAGTACAGTTTTATTTTTGCGCCAGAACCAAGACTTGAACTTGAGGCCTCAAGCTCTCATTTAGCTTACTTGTTCATGGGTCCACTACCACTTGAGGCATGCCTCCAGTCCAGCATTTTGCTGGTTAATTGGAAACAGGGTTTCCAGATTTATTTTGGCACAGGCTGTCTTTGAACTTTACCTTCCAGATCTCAACCTCTTGAGTAGCTAGGATCATAGTCCACCTGATTGTGGACACAGTTTTAAAGATTAAATACATCTCTATTTCTGAAAAGAATCTCAGATTGCTTAGCAGTAGCGTTTTAAGAACATAACCTTAGAGCTGGGCATTGGTGGCTCATATCTGTAATCCTAGTTACTCAGGAGGCTGAGTTTTAAGGATGGTCATTCAAAGTCAGCCCAGGGAGGAGTGTTCATGAGATATGAACTTGTCTTTGTTTTACTAGCAAACGGTAAATGTGGAGTTGTAGCTCAAGAGTTGTAGGCCCAAAGTAAAAACCCTGGTACCAACACAAAAAAGAAAGAAAGAACAAAAAGACAAGAACATCACAATAATATTTCTGATGCCCAGTATTTCATACAGGGTAAAATTTTCTTATCAGTGGTATTTAATGTACATTAAAATGTACTCAAGAGAACCAAGGATTTTTCTTTTAAAGTGAATATCCTAATTGAACCTTTGTGAATCTTCCCCCCCCCCCCCCCATTTAAATCTACTGTAATCAACTTGAGCCACTGCACAAGTTTGACATTCATTAGATTTGGCTGTGCTTTTTAAGCTTGCATGATTGAGAAACTAAAATACTCAGTAATGTTGGTAGAGGACAGATGCCAGATAGTTTTGGACAGACCAAATATATATTTAATGACATCACACACAGAATACAGAGAGTTGTCAGTTTACAGTCTGTTCAGAAGCAATACAAATATAAAACAGATAGGGAATACCTGTTTTCAAACCATCCAGAACACTATATGGCCAAGGCAGCCCTTGCACAAACACATTAGTGAGGTGGAAAAGTGAAAGTATGCCTTGGCATTCTTAGAGATGTATAGGTTGAGCCGTGGTGGCCATGTAGAGGTTGTGAGATGCTCTTAGGGAGTCTGTCAAGGTTATTTCCACAGATTTGCTTATGTGGTAACTCCCTGACAAAAATAATCTACATGTACTTGCCAGTGGTCCCCAGTGCCACTTCCTTCCCTGCTGGAGATCACCACCTTCCTCAGGCCTTTTAGAATTCTCATTTCATTTGTATTCTAGTTTCATTTCTGTCAATTCAGTGTTGTGACTTTGAGTAGGTTTACTAGGTTTATCTGAATCCATTTATTTTCTTTTCCCTCTTCTTCTTTCCTCCTCCCTTTTCCTCTCCTTCTTTTGCAGGTACTGGAGTTTGAACCCAGGACCAAGAGCTTGTTGGGCTTACTTGCTTGCTTGGCAGGTGCTCTACCACTTGAGCCACATTTTCAGTGTGGCTTTTTGGTAGTTATTTTTGGAGATGGAGTCCCATGGACTTTTCTGTCCAGATTGGCTTCAAACAGCTATGCTCTGGGATCCTAGTTCTTGAGTAGCTAGGATTACAGGCATGTGCTACTGGTGCCTGGCCTGAATCCATTTTTGAAACTGTAAAATCAAAATAACATGCTGTGCCAAGATTTAAAGAAAAATTTACATGAAAATATAGGTTAGAAAGTCATATAAACTCAAGGGATTGTAATTACAATTATCATAATCATAATCCTAAACTCTTAAGATTTGTCTCTTCCTCACTAGGTTAAATGTGCACATGATCATGTACACATGATAGGTATCTGCTCCATTATAATTTTTCAGCAAGTTGCTGGCTTGAGGGTTCTTGGCCAGAGGGAGGGTTCTTCTCTGGGAGGTTAAAGAAAATTTTTTTTTTTTGGTTGGTTGGTCTTGGAGCTTGAACTCTGGGCCTGGGCTCTGTCCCTCAGCTCTTCAGCTCAAGGCTAGTGTTCTACTACCTGAGCCATAATGCCACTTCCAGTTTTTTGGTGGTTAATTGGAGATAAGAGTCTCACAGACTTTCCTGCCCAGGCTGGCTTTGAATGGCAATCCTCAGATCTCAGCCTCCTGAGTAGCTAGGATTATAGACCTAAGCCATGGGTGTCCAGCCCAAAGAGATTTTTTTTGTTGTTGTTTGTTTTTGTTTTGTTTTGTTTTTGGTCAGTTGTGGGGCTTGAACTCAGGGCCCGAGTGCTGTCCCTCAGCTCTTCAGCTCAAGTTAAGCACCCTATCACTTGAGCCAAAGCACCACTTCCCAAAGAGATTTTTTAAAGGAGAAGGAAACACAGCACGGTGGCTCACACCTATAATTCTAGGTACTCAGGAGGTTGAGATCTGAGGACCTCAGTTCAAAGCCAGCTCTAGCAGGAAAGTCTGTGAGACTCTTATCTGCAATTAACTCCTCAGCAAACTGGAAGTGGAGCTGTGACTCAAAGTCATAGAGTGCTAGCCTTTTGCAAAAAACAAACAAACAAACAAAAAAAACCCCAAAAGCCAAAAAACAAACAGGGACAGCATTCAGGCCCTGAATTCAAAGCCCTATGGCTAACCAAAAAGAAAGAAAAAAGAAAAAGGAGATGGAAGTCTGTGGAAGAAAACAGTTCAAATCAGAAGAAACTTTGAGTAAATATCACCTTTTCCTTTAAGGAGTGAATGTTATTGCTTTGCATTTTTCTCTAGTTCCTTCTGTGTCATTGATCATTCTTAAGGCTAATGTTTCTTCCTTACATTCAAATTCATCTGACATAGCGGGTTTCTTTCTTTCTTTTTTTTTTCTTCCAAACTTAGCGTTGCTTACTTTGATTTTTCTAGTTGACTTTTGCTGATGGAACTTATGTGAAGGGCAAATTTAAAGTATAGTTGTCTGCCGTAGGATGGGAAGCTGAGGGCTGGCTACATGCATCTATGGCCCTCCTAGCAAATGCAGCTGTAGTTGTATCTAACCTAATCAAAATGAAACCTAGCATAAATGGAAAGAGGGAGGAGGAAGAAAAGGAAATAGAGGAGGAGGCTGAGTAAGGCCCTGAGTTTGATCTCTAGTACCTCAAAATAAAGAAGAAAGAAAGACAGAAAGAAAGACAGAAAGAAAGAAAGAAAGAGAAAGAAAGAAAGAGAGAGAAAGAAAAAGAATAAAGAATGGTACTGAAGAATAATGAATTAAGCATGGCCATTATACTCTGTGGGTTTGCAAATTGCTGCACTGTGTCATAGACCACTTGGAAAGAAGATGAGTGGAAATAGAAGATTGAAGAGTTTTAGTGATAGGAGCTTAGGCCTGTCTCTATGAGGGAAAAATGATATACAAAGAATCTTTTCTGAAGAGAAGAGACCAGATGGACTTTCATGCCTAATTGAATCCTCAATAGATTGATACATTGTTTCTATTTCTCAGTAGATTCACATTCCTTCTTTCTCTTTCTTCTGCTCCCTGCTCCCTCTTGCCCTGCCTTCTTCCTTCTTCGCTTTCTCTCCCTTCCACATTTATTTGAGGTTCAGAGAAGAAAAGAGAGAAACCAAGATAAAAAAATTGGGGATTTTAGAGATTAACTGTTTAACCTTAAATTTGAGCATATGCATCTGAGATCATGCAAGCAGATTGCTTATTGCCGGTTCAACTGCTGGTTAGTGGCCGACTCATTTCCATCAACAGTAATATAAAGTAACATAATCTAATTAGTCAATCATTAGAGAAATCTATTTCTACCAGTGTGCGACCATTAAATTTTCACAATGGCTCCTTCAATGCCATTGTGAAAACTTGTCCCTCTATTCCCCAGACTGCTTTCCCTGCAAAAGTCTTGTTCTGCTTGCTGTTTTGTTGGGATTTATTAACAAATTTCATGCTTGTTGATGGGTGTGATATTGGAAAGAGGGTAAAAATATGAGCTCTTGAGGTTGTGGGACAAGGGAAGACATTGATTGGCTGGTCCCTCATACCTACAGGATCTGCCTTTCTTAAGGATGAACATACTTTGGTCCCCAGCTCTCTAAGACAAGCATATTCCTGCCAACATGATCCCTGGACAAGCTGTTCTGATATTTAAACTTGCTTCTGAAAGAGGTGAAATCTAGGACACACACACACACACACACACACACACACACACACACACACACACTGCAATGTAGAGAGAGCCATAGTTGGCTCATTATACTAACAGTTCCAGGATAAAGTGATTCCATATGTGCTATCAGCAAGTACTTTTGAACCCATTAACTTTGACCCCATTAGCTAAAATTCACTTTCACAATTTTGAGGAAGCCAGGAGTTAACTAAATAGCCATAGTTCTTTCATAAAGTTGGCATTAAGTTGACTGTAATTTACAGTATTTCAAGTTAGAGCATACTGATTATAAGCATTAAAAAACCACATAGAAATGTGTATTTACACTTACATTTATTCTCACACACATACCTTTGACAGTAATGAAGGGATCCCTTGGAGAACTAGTTTAATGATAATGCATTAAGTTCTTTTGTCTGGGGAATTTCATTAAGAAAAGTTAAAAAACACCAGGTTCTGGTGGCTCATGCCTGTAATCCTAGCTACTCAGGATGCTGAGGCCTGAGGATCTCAGTTTAAAGCCAGCCCAGGTAGGAAAGTCTGTGAGATTCTTATCTCCAATTATCCCACCAGAAAACCGGAAGTAGCGATGTGTCTCAAGTGGTAGAGTGCTTGCTTTGAGCTGAAGAGCTTAAGAGACTGCACCCCAGCCCCACAACTGACAAAAAATAAAAAAGAAAAGAAAAGTTAGGAAGGTATGGATCTCAGATAGTAGACTAACTTCCTTTCTCTGGTTGATCAAATGTAGTACAAACAATATGCAAGTATAGTCATGGTGATCCTGAAGAATAAATGGTTACATTCTGGTTAAGGGCCTCCCTCTTTTTGTAATTTTTTTTCTTTTTAGTTTATAAGTTTTGTAACCTGAATATATAAAAAGGAGTTCAAGATAAAAGCTGATGAGGGCCTTTTCTGGTCACTGAAGTTCTTAAGAGTATGGGGCTGGGCACCAGTGTCTCACACCTAGAATCCTAGCTACTCAGGAGGCTGAGATCTAAGGATTGTGGTTGGAAGTCAGTTCAGGTAGGAAAGTTTGTGAGATACTTGTTTCCAGTTAATGAGAAAAAAAGCTGGAAGTGGAGCTGTGGCTCAAGTGTAGAGTGCCAGCCTTGAGCAAAAAAGGAACAGCACCTAGGCCCTGACTTCAAGCCCCAGTACCAGCCAAAAAAAAAAAAAAAAAAAAAAGAGTATGAGATATTTGCCTTACGTGGCCCTGGAATGTGAAGAGCTGAGGATAACCATTTTGCTTGGAAATATTTCAGATTTGTTTGCAGAAGTTTTCTGACAAGTGCAGTGGAAACCTGCTTAACTAGTGTTTACTTGCTTTATTGAGAATATTGCATCCCAGTATGTCCTTTGATAAGATAGTAAAATAGATTATGAAAGATTTAACTATTATATCTGGCTTCAGGAACAATGAAAGGGACTATTGGAAAACATTTATGTTCCTTTGCAACTAGTCAGGCTCCTACAGCAAGGCAGGCTAGCGTGCTGGACTCTGGATCCACAATGCCCAGCTTGATGCTTGCTCTTCCTTTTTCCTAGCTGTGTGCCTCAGTTTCACAATTGTAAAGGATGAAGGAGGCTATACTTATGAAGAAAGCATTTAGGGCTGAGTGTGGGACATACACCTGTAATCTCAGCATGAAAGAAACTGAGGAGGATTGAGGCCACAATCCTCAGTTTTGATGAAAGAGAGAGGAAGGGGGAGGAACTAACAACCATGCTTGGAATACCTTTAGCATTATGTGCATCTTAGCTTAAATAGACAAAAACAAAAAAAGGTCAAATTTTGTCTTTGCCACATTGGAGGTGGCTAACAAGTGACAGGTTAAGCAGCATTATAACTAGCAAGACTTAAAAGAAAAATGTTCTTTGGGTAGAATCCTCTTGCGGTAAATCCTGGAGATGCCTCCATCTCCTCCAGGCTTAAGCTAGAGGACAAGAAGGGAATGATTCAAGACTTGTTTCATCTCAGAACAAATTGTTACTGACAATCGGAGATGAAATCCTCCAGTGTTTCCAATTAGCAGAAAATAAAGTATAACCTGTGAGTAAGATTGTCAGGCATTGGCAGTTTAACAATGTGAAGGGCCCTTTGTAGGGGGAATGAAAAATGGTGATTGAGATGGTTACCACTGAACCAGCCAAGCTGGGCCCAGTGGATATAACAGTTTATATATTTAGATATTTACAATTAGCCCTGTGCTGTTACAGACCTTTAAGGAACTCATGGAGCGTTTCACTCAGAAGATCCCCTGTTCTCCTGACTGACAGAACTTCATTCCAAAGTACAGGCTTACTAAGGTGAATGCAGACTGGATTTTCACCCTCACTACCCTTCCACCCAGGAGTTGATGTAGAACACTGACCACAGTTTGAATGTGGTAACTGTGAGTATAGCTTTTGAAGTTTTCTAAAAAAATTTTACTTAGTATGCTTCAGCTCAAGTGATATGCTGTTTATTCCATTCGGTGTAACTGCCTAAATAACTAGATCTGGGGGAGGAGATGATTGAATATTTTTTGTTACTAAATGTAATGGTTGATTAGGAATAATTTAAGATAATCCTCATTTTGCTAACAATCCAAGAGTTTTCTATTAGATGTTTGGTGAAGCCACTTAATTTAGGGTTAAGGTGAGCCTTACATGAACCTTGTGAGTCTAAACTCTTATATGATGCTATAAATGAGGCAGAAAGTCCCAGAGCATTAGGTACTTTTAGATATAAATTCTATTTGTATAATGATATTGTCATATTTATCCACATGCTCTTGTGATTTAAAATGATGTATTTTATTTCCAATAATTTTATTTGTAAACTGTAACTGAAAGACTAAGTGCTTGTACTTGGCCTTGGCTAAAACTGGTCTATTGACAGAGAAGCATGTCAGGGGTAGTCTCGTGAGATTTGTGGGGCTTGATTTATGTTGCTTCTCCTCTAATATTTCTTTTCAATATTATCACAGTTAAATTCCTCCTCTGACATGTAATAGATTAAAAGCACATTAAATTATGGACTTCAAACATAACAGAAAAGTCATCTTCTGCTTCCTCTTCCTCCTCATTCTCCTCCTCTTCCTCCTCCTCCTCTTCCCTCCTTTCTCCTTCTCCTCCTCCTCCCTCCTTCCTCCTTCCTCCTTCTTTGGTTGTTCCTAGGACTTGAACTCTACCTGGGCACTTTCCCTAAGCTCTTTTGCTCAAGGCTAGCACTCTACCACTTGAGCTGCAGCATCACTTCCAGATTTTTCTGTTATTAATTGGAGATAAGAATCTCACAGACTTTTCTGCCCTGGCTGGCTTTGAACCATGATCCTCAGAGCTCAGCCCTCTAAGTAGCAAGGATTATGGGTGTAAGCCACCAGTGCCCAGTGATTTTTCTTTTCTTCTTGACATTACCTTTCTAAATTCTTCCATTAATGTTTCAGTGTCCTTATCTTTGGTAAATGCGTAGTAGTAGCTTTAGTGTCCTCCATGAGGAGAATGTCACCTATAGGAGGGCACTGAGAATGTTGGTGTTTCAAATATTCTTAAGGACACTGAAAGAGCTCATAGTGCTCTGTTCTTATTATTTTTATTTCTATCTCTTGCACTATCTTTTCTCCATTCAGAAATGGGTAAGAACTCTGTTTTTTAGTTCACTGGAGGTATATCTCTAGTTCTGATAACCAAACTTTTTTTTTTCCTTCGTGCCAGTCCTAGGGCTTGAATTCAGAGCCTGAGTGCTGTCCCTCAGCTTTTTCACTCAAGGTTAGTGCTCTACCACTTGAGCCACAGTTCCACTTCTGGCTTCTTTTGGTAGTTAAGTAGAGTTAAGAATTTCCTGATTTTCCTTACCCAGGCTGGTTTTGAACTCTGATCCTCAGATCTCAGCCTCCTGAGTAGTTAGGCACCTAGCTGTGACAATCAGATTTCTATAGTAAATAACATGCACTCAAATTATTGTAGCTTCTGAATGACTTCAGGTGCATGGTCACATTTAGCCATTGTGATCTTTTAAGATGGCTATAATAATTTTCTCTATTTTCAGAAACTAGAAAACTAAAGCTCAAAGATCCACATATTGTGCTACCCAATGCATATAAGAAGAGAACCATGCCTTCCACATTTAATTAATTAAAAAAAAAGAGCTTTGTCCCATTTTCCATGAGATTAACTCATACTGAAAATATAAAACATCCTTTGCTTACTCAAAGATGTGTTGCATAGTGGTGTGACCTAACTTACGAAATATCTCCATTAGTAGTCATACATAAATTTGTCCCAACTTAGAGACAATCTTTGGAATGATTGAAAATTCTTAGGGTTTTCAGTTCAGATCATATATGGGAGATGATGAGAGGGGGAGAAAATTAACAAGTCCTTGGGCAAAATATCAGAGAACCTTCGAATTTGTTTGGCTTTGTTTCACATGTGCTATATTTGGCATTTTCACTTTTTCTGTGTTTTTTTTTTTTTTTTTTTTTTAATTCCCACAATGTACTGACACTCAGGTTAATTTTGAGCTGCTTTTTTTTTTTTTTTTTTGGGTCCGGTTGTGGAGCCTGAACTCTGGGCCTGGGCGCTGTCCCTCAGCTTTTCAGCTCAAGGCTAGCACTCTACCACTTGAGCCATAGTGCCACTTCCGGGTTTTTTTTTCTTTTTGCTTATGTGGTGCTGGGGAATCGAACCCAGGGCCTCAGGCATGCAAGGCAAGCACTCTACCACTGAGCCACCTTCCCAGCCCCTTTTGAGCTGCTTTTAAGAAGACAGAGGATCTTGAATATTACAGGCATTTTATATATTTCAAATATGCAATTGAATTGCTCATCTGGAAATGTGATTTGTGTATAGTCATCCCTTTGGTATTGTATGGAACAAGGACTTTGGAATCAGAAATGGCCTGGGATTTTATCTTTACCATACTCTGACTGCTGGTGACTATGCCATGCCTTCGTCAGGCAATCCACATAACTGCTGTCTTTAGTCACCTACAAGCTTGGGATTAATGTTGTCTGTCTTGCAGAATGGCTGTAAGGGTTACCTGAAATGCTTGCAAAACCTTCTGTACAAGACTTGATGCCGGGGCTGGGAAGGTGGCTCAGTGGTAGAGCGCTTGCCTTGCATGCTTGAGGCCCTGGGTTCGATTCCTCAGCACCACATAAGCAAAAAGAAAAAAAGCCGGAAGTGGCGCTGTGACTCAAGTGGTAGAGCGCTAGCCTTGAGCTGAAGAGCTGAGGGACAGTGCCCAGGCCCAGAGTTCAGGCCCCTCGACTGGATCCAAAAACAAACAAACAAAAAAGACTTGATGCATAAAAATGTTCAATATATTCAGAATTTAATGAAGACAGAAATAGCTGTTGTGGTTCTAAACTATTATGAAAGATATTTCTGAATGCTATTACATATTAAGCATATGTGGGAAAAATGAAAATGCACTTAGTACTATCCTAGCTCTGTACAAGTCAAGGTTTTAAAGATCTGTAAAGACTAATTTAAATCCCATTTCAAAAGTGTGGGTTAACATTCACATCTTAAGAGTTAGGCATCTTCCAGATCTTAGAGGGACAGTGCTGATGAGGCTGAACAGTTGTCAGTCTGTCCAGCTTGTGATCCAATAGTGGGTTTTTCTCCTGAATCTTCAGGACCTTCAGAAGTTCCTGATAACTGTTGATACTGATGGAGAGGAAGGAATTAGTCATTGGTTGGTGAGGGCAGGATTATATACCAGAATGAGATGGCAAAGTCTTTTTATCATGGAAAGTCTCCAAAGCTGTCAAATGTTCATGATCAACTTGGTCATATGGCAGTCATAATTTCTTTCTCCTTTTCCTTCTTCCCTTTTTCCTTCTTCCCTTTTTCCTCCCTTCCTTTCTTTTCCTTCCTTCCTTCCTTCCTTCCTTCCTTCCTCCTTCCTTCCTTCCTTCTTTCCTTCCTTCCTTCCTTTTTTCCTCCTGTCCTTCCCTCTCTTCCTCTCATCCTTCCCTCCCTCCCTCCCTCCTTCTCTCCCTCTCTTTCTTTCTGTACTAGGGTTTGAACTCAAATCTGATACTCTCGCACAGCTTGCTTGCTTTGCTGGTGTTCTACCACTTAAGCTTGACCTTTTGTTGGTTATTTCTGGAGATAAAGTCCCTTGTACTTTACTGCCTGGGATGGTTTTTAACCACAGTTCTCTGGATCTCATACTCTTAGGATTACAGGTAGGAGCCACTGGTACCCAGCCATACTTTTTTTTTTTTGTCAGTTGTGGGGCTGGAACTCTGGGCTTGGGCACTGTCCCTGTGCTCTTCAGTTCAAGGGGAGCGCTCTACCACTTGAGCCACAGTGCCACTTCCGGTTTTCTAGTGGTTTATTGGAGATAAGAATCTCATGGACTTTCTTGCCCGGGCTGGCTTTGAACTGTGATCTTCAGGTCTCAGCGTCCTAAGTAGCTAGGATTACAGGCATGAGCCACCAGCGCCCAGCCCAGTCAAACTTTTTGATTAGCCTTTTTGTATAAAATTTCAGCTGTATAATGTATAGCATGAAGAGGCCCACAATTAATAGTAGTAGAACAATAAGCCTATTCTACATTTTACAAAAAAGAACAAAGGACCCCAAATAGTTAAGATAATTTTGAAAAAGGACAAGTGCAACTTTTTATTTTATTATGTATTTTAAAACTATAGTAATCCATGAGGTAATGACAAAGCATTGAATATGCTGATTGGAAAGAATGGGCAGATAAAAAACAGATCTAAGCTGGGCATTGCTAGCTCACTTCTGTAATCCTAACTACTTCGGAGGCTGATATCTGAGGATCACAGTTTGAAGCCAGCCTGGGCAGGAAAAGTCTGTGAGACTCCAATCTCCAATAAACTACCAAAAATCTGGAAGTAGGACTGTGGTTCAGGTGGTAGAGTGTTTAAAAAAGAAAAACAAAAAACTAAGCACAGTGCCCAGGCCCTGAGCTCAAGTCCAGTACCAGCACCAAACAAACAAATGAACAAATGACTTTGGTACAATTGTTATTTATATGGGAAAAAATAAAAGCATATCCTTAATATTATACCATACACACAAATTAATGATGGGTAAATTGAAGACCTAAATGTGAAAGCACAATTTTTTTTTTTGGGGGGGGGTTGGTCATGGGGCTTGAACTCTGGGCCTGGGCGCTGTCCCTGTGCTCTTCAGCTCAAGGCGAGTGCTCTACCGCTTGATCCACAGCATCACTTCCAGTTTTCTAATGGTTTATTGGAGATAAGAGTCTCACGGACTTTCCTGCCCAGGCTGGCTTTGAACTACGATCCTCAGATCTCAGCTTCCTGAGTAGCTAGGATTACAGGTGTGAGCCACTGGCGCCTGGCCTAGCTCTTCAGCTCAAGGCTAGTGCCCTAACACTTGAGTCACAGCGCCACTTCCAGTTTTCTGGTAGTTTTATTGGAGATAAGAGTTTCACAGACTTTCCTGCCTGGGCAGGCTTTGAACTGCGATCCTCAGATTTCAGCCTCCTGAGTAGATAGAATTATAGGTGTGAGCTGTCGGCACCCGGCTGAAAGCACAATTTTTGAATATTAAAAATAGTGTTTTAGTAATCCTTAAGTAAAGGTTCTAAAACAGTCCTTTAAAGCCAAGTATAAAAGAAAAGGTGGATAAATAAACTTGGCTGCATTAAAATTTAAAGATTTCTGTAACTTGAAGAAACCTAACCAAATGAAAAGGCAAGTAATAACATAAAATATAAAAATGTCCTATACGAAGTATATAATAAATTCCTATAAGTCAACACCAAAAAAGAAAACTCAATAGAAATATCGGTAAAGAATAGGGGAAAGCCGGGCACCAGTGGCTGTAATCCTAGCTACTCAGGAGGCTGAGATATGAGGATTGTGGTTCAAAGCCAGCCTGGGCAGAAAAGTCCATGAGACTCTTATTTCCAATTAACGACCAGAAAACTGGAAGTGGCGCTGTAGCTCAAGTAGTAGAGTGCTCACCTTGAGCTGAAGAGCTGAGGGACAGTGCCCAGGCCCAGAGTTCAAGCCCCTATAACCACCACCACCACCACCAACAACAACAAATAAGGAGAGACAGTGAATAGAAAAAATTATGAATGGCTAATTACATGCAAACATATGATCAGAGAAATACAAAATTAAAATTATCAGAAAGGAGGATCTTACATCCACTAGAGACCAAGTGTTGGTGAGAATGAAAAGAAGCAGAAATCTTATGTGTAGCCCAAAGAAGTAGTCTGACACTACCACTTTGGGAAGCAATTTAACAAAATCTAGTGCAGTTGAAGAAGAATCTGCTGCATTACCTGTGTCTCTGTTTTCAGCATCTAATCCAACAGAAATATCCCAGACCCTATCAAGCTTTCTATTGTGAAGAAATAGCTTGGTAAGTAAATGTGGAAGGAAGAAAGGGAAGGTGATAGGGAGAGAGGCAGGAAAATATTTGTAGTTATTAGCGTTTTGCTTTACTCTGCTTGGTATGGGGACATTTTTTCCTTACCATGGCAGTCCCAAACCATCCTAAAAGTCTGTCAACTCCAGTGCAACGTTGGGCACTGCAGAAGGTTAGTCTCTACATCTCAGATTCTACTGTGAATGGAAGGAATGCTTTTTTAAAATTGATGAATGAATATTCTGTAAATGTATTTTCTTACCATATTCACAATGGTTTCTCTTCAAATAGTAATCTCTGATTGAATATTACATGAATCTATGCAATGTGCAAAGTGAAATGCACCAGTATATTATGGGTAGCATAAAATATTAGAATTACAATTCTATTGGCAGCGAAAGATGATACCTGATGCTCTGAGAAGATAAAATGTCTTTGTTGGGCATGCAAACAATCAAAATACATTTCACAGATTTATAAAGAAATGGATATTCTTGTTTAATAGTAAATATTCATATGCACAAAGCCAATCCTTTTATAACATATTCCCTGGAGCACAGGACACATGGAAACTCTTTCCATCATTGGCAGAATGTGTGGTTTCCCTGGCAACAGCATCTCAGTTTTTGCTTCCAAGTACCACCTGGTGATTTCAAGTCTAACAGCTGTGCAGCATCTCCATTTCCATTGAGGAAATAAAATGTGTTCAGAATCATCTCATGGAGGATTTAAGAAGAATCACGCTTGCAAATTTGGGGAAGGAGTAAAAGAAATAGTTCTACATGCCAGGAGAGCTAATCAAGATTTTTGGACTGTAACTGAAGTCTTGAAAGCCTGCCCCCGAGTAGCCAAGACTTCTGCGCCAAGACCTCTGCTTTAGGGCTACAGGATCATGAGACAGATTTCCTATCAGAACATAGAACATTCACATAGGCCCAGGAACCTAAGCACACTTTCTTACCCCTTATTTGAAATGTAAAATTGTAAGTGAGCATTGGCACTCTCCATTCTAATAAGTATTTAAACAAAAACAATTGGGTCTTTATCACTAGGAAAATAGGAAGAGAATGTAGGAGAATAGAAAGAGCACAGTGTCCTTAATTTCAAGATGGCTTCTCAGTGCTCCTAATTTTACTCATAGCTTTGAGATCTTATATGTAGTCCTATTTTCAAACAGCCAAATTCTTCAGTCATTCATTCCTAATCAAATTAGCTTCATGGGAATGAGTGAATTAGGTAGTTGAATTCTTAGGGGAAGAATAATATTGCTGGGCCCCAGGTGGACAACAGGTAGGGATGGATTTCTTGTCTTTTGAGAGAGAAAAAGAGACAATATGAATAGTTTAAGACATATATTTATTATGATTCTACAAGTATATAATATATAAATATACATGTGTTTATACAAATATTTTGAAACAAGGTCCTATTATGTAGTACAGGCTGACCTTAAACTCATGATCCACCTGTTGTAGCCTCTCCCAAGTGATAGAAGTACGTGTGTATCACCTCACTCAGCTCTCTACAAGTATATTGTTGAAAGTTAAAAAAAATAGAAAATATATAGAAACAAGAAAAAATTATTCATAATGTTAACATGGTCAGTATATTGAAAAACTTCTTTTGATCTTATTTATGCATTTAGAGGAGATACTTAAATTTCATCCACATCTTTACTGCCTCAAAAGAGTACTTTACATTTGATACAGCATTTTGTAATAAATAAAATGCATTTTATTTATTAAAATGGCTTTTTGTCCTTTTTCCTTTCCTCTTATTCTATTCTCTCTTTTTGTTGTTGTTGGTGGTGGTCGTCATGGGACCTGAACTCTGGGCCTGGGCACTGTCCCTTAGCTCTTCAGCTCAAGGCTAGCGCTCTACCACTTGAGCCACAGCACCACTTCCTGCTTTTTCTGCTTATGTGGTACTGAGGAATTGAACCCAGGGCCTCATGCATGCAAGGCAAACACTCTACCACTGAGCCACCTTCCCAGCCCATCTATTCATTCTTAAATTGCCTTTTTCTCTTTCTTTTTTTCTTTGTTCCTCCCTCCCTCCCTCCCTCCCTCCCTCCCTCCCTTCCTTCCTTCCTTCCTTCCTTCCTTCCTTCCTTCCTTCCTTCCTTCCTTCCTTCCTTCCTTCCTTCCTCTCCTTCTTCTCTCTCTCTCTCTCTCTCTCTCTCTCTCTCTCTCTCTCTCTCTCTCTCTCTCTCTCTCTCTCTCTCTCTCTCTCTCTCTCTCTCTCTCTTTCTTTGTTCTGGCAGGGATTGAACTCAGGGCCTGAGCTCTGGCCCTTAGTATTTTTTTTTTTCCTCTACCACTGGAGCTACAGCTCCACTTCTGCCTTTTTGCTGGTTAATTGGAGATAGGAGTCTTAGGGATTTTCCTGCCTGGACTGGCTTCAAATTGCAGTCTTACCTCCCAAGTAGCTAGTATTACAGGCATGAGCCAAATGCCAACGGTGCATGGCTTCCTTCTTAAATTCCTTCATCTTTTTTTATAGAGATGGTACTTTTGTACGCATTTCTTTAAGATCCCTATGAGGTACCTATTGAAAGTTTCTTTGGCCTTGTGGGATTTTTCAAAGATACCATGTGGGCTTTGTCCTATGTAATCTGAAACACTGGACTTTCCAGTCCAATATAATTAGGATATACTGAGTATCCTGGCACTGTCCCCTTGACTTCTGGCTTTTCTCTCAACAAAAGATTGAAGGCTGTTTATGTGAAAAACTTCAATTCAATATCCAGGAGTTAAGATTTCTGAATCTCTGCCATGGGCTCAGAATATGGCAGTGGACAAACTCAACATATATAAAACAAGTGAATCTGTAATTGCATATTATAGATTATAATAGGAAGTTTCTGGGTAAGGAGCTAGGAGTTTTAGGGAGGTTACTTTATATGGGATTCCAGAGAAAGACTTGAGCTGCCAGAGGGGCTGAGTTCTGTCACCTGGAGGAGGAGCATTCCTAAACTTAGGATCAAAGAAAGCTTTTTGGCTGGATGCTAGTGACTCACTCCAGTAATCCCTCGCTACTCAGGAGGCTAAGATCTGAGGATCAAGGTTTGAAGTCAGCTCAGGCAAGATAGTTCTTGAGACTCTTATCTCCAATTAGCCAACAACAACAACAACAACAAAAATAGAAGTAGAGCTGTGGCTCAAGAGATAGAACACTAGACTTGTGTGAAAAACCTGAGAGATAGTGCCCAGGCTCTGAATTCTAGCCCTAGTACCACCACACAAAAATTGAACAAGGAAGAAGAGAATGAGAAAGAGGAGAAGAGAAGACAAGGAAAAGAAAGTGGGAAGAAATTGTCCAGGGTTCTTGGAGTGACATCCTAGACATCAAGAGAATCAAGTATTTTTAGAAAGTGGAGTGATCACGTGGACCAGGTATGCTGCCACGTGGGAGAAAGGAGTCCTGAGACCTGATACAGCAATATGGAAATCACCGGTGATTTCAACAAGAACCAACTCCAAGAGGTAACAAGGATGAAAGCTGTTAGAAACGAACTTCATAAGGAATGTGAAGAGCTAGACTGAAGGCCGCTAGAGCCTACTCATTATGACAGTTTGCTCTAAAAAGAAGAGAAATTGGGTGGTAGCTGAAGACGGATGTGAGTCTGTGTGTGTGTGTGTGTGTGTGTGTGTGTGTGTGTGTGTGTGTGTGTGTGTGTGTGTGTGAGAGAGAGAGAGAGAGAGAGAGAGTTCTCAGAGCTTCGATGCTGTGTCTGAGCTTTTTTGCTCAAGGCTAGTACTCCAACACTTGAGCCACACTCCACTTCAGGATTTTTGGTGGTTAATTGGAGATAAGAGTCCCACAGACTTTCCTTTTGAACCACAATTCTCAAATCTCAGCCTCCTGAGTAGTTACAATTATGGGTTTGAGCCACTGGAGCCTGGCTGTGAGTTTCTTCCTTTTTCTTTTCTTTTTCTTTTCTTTTTTCTTTTGCTGGTCCTGGGGCTTGAACTCTGGGCCTGGGCACTGTCTCTGAGCTCTTTTGCTCAAGGTTAGCACTCTACCACTTGAGATACAGTGTAACTTCTGGCGTTTTCTGTGGTGAATTGGAGATATGAGTTTCATGGACTTCCCTGAGCTGGATGGCTTTGAACCACAAACCTCAGAACTCAGCCTCCTGAGTAGCTAGGATTACAGGTGTGAACCACCGGCACCTGGCTTGTGAGTTTTTTTTTTTTTTTAAATGGGAGAAATTATTACAGCTCATTTGTAAACTGGGAATGATCCAGTAGAAAATGATAACATTATGATATATAGGAAAAAGAGGACAACAGTCTTTAGGTGAAAAGGTGTAGGCTCCAGTACACAAGGGTATGTTGGTCTTAGAAGCATAGGCCATCCTGCTGTGTCTAAGGGAGATACTCAGAGGTAGACACTGAGGCAAGTGCCTCATAGGTGTCCACTCAGTGTGGCAGCTGGTACCTTTGACAGGTGAAGGTTCCAGTCTGCCATTGTCTGTGCTACAGTGCATTGAATGAAAGGCCAGCCTCCTACTTCCTAGACACATGGAGACATATGCTCTTCCCAAGCTTGTTCCTGACCTTACCACTTCGTTTCAATAAAGTACACATTGCCTTTATATCCATCCTACAGCTTATAAAACCTTTGCCTCAGACTGGAGGAGCCACTGACAGGGTCGTACACTGGTAAGTGACTGAGTAGGGGATTGAACCATCCACATCCCATTCTACATCATTTCCAGGTTGGATTGATGAATAAAGAGGGGGTATTTTACTTCCAAAGACAGAGATTCTATGTCTTCTGTCTTTGTCTGTATTAGACCTGTTTCACCATAGGGTTAGTTGTGTGAATGCAGAGCCAATTTGGGTTCATGGAGTTGCCTTTACCAGATGGACGGGAGCTCCAGGTGTGTACAGATGGCTAGTCTCATTTCTCCATTTGCTGGCTAACAGTTTCAGCATATCGGAAGCCTCTTCTGATGCTGAGGGACGGTGCTCCATCTGTATTTTCATACTCCATCTTTAAGGGAACATTCCACATTTTCTTTTTGCTCTTTAGATTTGGGGAGGAGCAGGTGCTGATTCTATTACCCCTAATTAGACAGACACACTTTTTTTAAACTGGGAGAAGCCATTCTAGGACCTCTAGTGTAACTCTCTATATGCACTCTGCCTTCTTTAGTCACTTGTATTGGCATTTCAGGCATCTAAGATCTGATTCTAGCTGGGCACGGGTGGCTCATGCCTGTAATCTTAGCACCTCAAGAGGATGAAATCTCAGGATCAAGAATCAAAGCCAACCTGGGCAGGAAAGTTCTTGAGACACTTATCTCCAATTAACCATCAAAAAGCTAGAAGTAGAGCTGTGGCTTAAGTGACAGAGCACTAGCTCTGAGTGAAAAACCCAAGGGACAGTTTCCGGCCCTGAGTTCAAGGTCCAGCAAGTACCAGCAGGCAGGCAGGCACGCACGCACGTGCGTGCACACACACACACACACACACACACACACACAAACAGACACAAACAGACACACAGATCTGATTCCAGAACTTTCTATACCCAATGTAGGGAAATACACACAGTTACTTTATTGCTTTTGTGGAAGAAGCTGTAAGAGAAAGGGTATGAGGGTTTAACCTGGAAGACGTATCTTTTTGCTGTTTTAAGGGCTATCATTGCACTCACGTCAGGCCACCGGAGGTAGGGCATTGACACGCAGCTGACAGTTGCTCAATAAATGACGTGTTTTTCTCATAGTCTACTACCCTACCCTGGGAGCTACATATCCCAACTGGCAGGTGTTTTCATTTATACATACACATATGAAGTCTCTGTAGAATATTGCACCTTGTTGTGGCTAATCAGTTCAAATCCTGATTATAACAAGAGGCATCATTTAAAAAAATCTAGAGGTAAAGGTGGAGGAAAAGTATGTTTCAAGTATATCAATATTTATATGCATATATTATATAACTATCTATTATATATGTATATGTATCTATAGACATATATAAGTATATATACTTATACATATATATGTACTTATGTAATATATATACACATATATATGCATATATATTTTCCAGTCCTGGCTTGAACTCAGGCCTGAGCACATCCCTGAGCTTCTTTGCTCAAGGATAGTGCTCTGCCTCTTGAGCCACAGCTCCTAATTTGGCTTTTTGGTGGGTAATTGGAGATAAGCGTCTCACAGACTTTCCAGTATTGTGATCCCCGGATTTCAGCCTTCTGAGTAGCTATGATTATAGGTATGAGCCACCAGTCCCTGGCCTCCAAGGAGTATATTTAGATGACACTTAAACATGCCATAAAAATTAGTTTATACAAAGTTTAGTTTACAAAATCTCATAAAAGATAAAGTTTTAGAGTATACAAACACTCAAGAGTCACAATACCAATGTTGCTGTAGCTCAGAAGCATAGCTATTAGATAAACACAGCTCAGAAGGAAAGATGTTTAATTCTATCCTCTCACAGAAAGTTCTGCTGGGGTTCACAGTTAGATCTGCTAGCTTTTCCTCAGTCCTGGAAAAGAAGATAATCAGTCCATTTTGGAGAGTGAGATGGTGACTTTATGAACATTTCCATATATGCTGATTGTGTGGGGGTGATGGGTGGGGCGCAGGGCTGGGCGCAGGCTAGTATTAGTCATATGAATGATGGGCTTGTTTGGATACTGGGCCTCCGTCTCCTGCTCGAATCAGTGCCAGTAAATCCCACAGAGAGCTTCAACACCACTACTCTGTTTGGGGGCCACTCATATAAAAGTCCATGCCAAGGTACAAACCACAATCCTCCCTTTCTTCGGTTTTCATGCAAAAACTATTTCAGAATAAATTTAAATGTCAAACCTTCAACCACTTTGGGCAGAAGAGGCTTCAGCTCATCCAGTTCACAGTAGAGCAGAAACAAAAAAAAAAAAAAAAAAGAAATTCTGATGTAAATACTCCCATTTTAAGAGGAGTATAGCTTTCACTAAATTTAAGTTTCAGAGAGAAACAAAATAGCTGTATTGGAGGAATAAAAGAAGATCCACTGCAGAAAGCATAAATGTCAGTAGTATTTTTATGCCCAGGAGAAGGTAGGGAGGCCATGTTTGAAGGGTGCCCCAATGGCTGCTTTATGAAGTATGTCAATAAACATGGTCACCACACCATTTAAAATATTCAACATTGATCTAAACAGGCAGAGACATGAAATGCCATTCCAGACACATTTTTGAATACACACGTAGAACATAGCAGGAAGAACTGGTGGTTTTATTTTCCCAAGTTTTTATTATGTACACAGTTCCTGTTAAGTACAAATTCAGTGTTCATAGGCTGGGCAGTAGAAAGCACAATTCTAATCAGCTGTAGACAACAGGAAAACTTCCTGCAGGATTTCTAGAAGGTTGATTCTTCATTTAGCAGATGTTTCTTGACAACAGAAGACAGGAAATTATAAGGCATGTCTCTAGGTTCGAAGAATTGAAATGTGGAAAACTTTTTTTTTTTTTTTTTTTTTAGGGGAATTTGGTAAGCGGAGGATTTAGAAAAACTTTCATAGAGCGATGTGATAAAAGTACAGGTCATAAGAACAAGAGGCCAGACTGATGATTCTAGAATTACAAACTGAAACAGAATGTCCAGGCAATCCACAAAAGTCTTATTTATTTTTAAGAGACGTCTTAATTGACTTAGGATAGAAATATTTGGACCATGCTGGGCATTGGTGGCGCATGCCTATAAACCTAGCTACTCAGGAAGCTGAGTTTGAGGATCACAGTTCAAAGCCAGCCAGAGCAGGAAAGTCTGTGAGACTTATCTCCAACGAACCACCAGAAAACTGGAAGCGGCACTATGGCTCAAAGTGGCAGAGCGCTATCCTTGAGCAAAAAGTTCAGGGATAGTGCCCAGGCCCTGATTTCAAGCTCCATGACTGACAAAAGATAAAAAGAATTATTTGGGCCAAGAATGATACTTTCACAGATTAATTGATTCAATGTCTCTTAAGTGATGAAGTATGTTCTAATGAACTTCTTTGAGAATTATTAATTGATTAATTTTTGTTCCCGTATGGGCTTGAACTCAGCACCTGGGTGCTGTCTCTTAACATTTTTGCTCGAGGCTAGCATTCTACCACTTCAACCACTTCTAGCTTTTTGGTGGTTAATTGGAGATAAGAGACTTTCCTATTTGAGATGGCTTCCAGCTATGATCCTCAGATCTCAGCCTCCCTAATAGTTAGGATTACAGGAATGAGCTACCAGTGCCCTGCTTATCCTCAGACTTTTGTATAACATTTCAGGGATTTGGAGGCTGAGTCCAAGGTTTATTTATTTATTTTTAAACTTGTACAGTTATGTCTGCTACTATTAATGTTTAACAACTTTTTATTTACATTTGGATCTCCTTTGGTAAAAAATAAGCACTTCTAGGACAAGATTACATTTTTTTTTCCTTTTTTCAAACTCCTTTATTTTTTTCCTTTATTCAAACTCAGGATAAGCATATTATTTTCATCTCATTCTTTTTAACTTCAGTTGTGCCAATAAGAATGTGTTCTAATGAACTCCTTTGAGAATCTGATGAGAATTATAGGTGCCAAAGTACCAGTTCAGGGCTTCAAACGTGCCAAGTTTGCCTGGCTGGAAATATATTGTTTGAACCACATCTCTAGCCCATTTCTGGTGTGTCTTTAATATTTCTCTTACATTTTTTGTTTTTGTTTTTGTTTGTTTTTTTAAAGCCAGTCCTTGGGCTTGAACTCAGGGTCTGGGTGCTATCCTTGAGCTTTTTTGCTCAAGGCTAGCAATCTACCATTTAGGCCAAAGCTCCACTTGCAGCTTATTGGGGGGTTGCTTAATTGGAGATAAGAGTATGACAGACTTTCCTTCCTGGATGGCTTTGAATTGTGATCTTTAGATCTTAGTTTCCTGAGTGACTAGAATTATAGGTGTGAGCCACTGGTGTGTGGTTCTCTTACATTTTGAAATCTACCTTTGCAACCAATAGAGAAGCTTCTGTAGGTAGCAATAGTTGGTTGGAAAGGAAGAACATTTCTTTGTTAGTTTTATGGCAAGTGATAATAATTCTAATTTTTTTTTTTTGGTCGGTCGTGGGGCTTGAACTCTGGGCCTGGGCGCTGTCCCTCAGCTCTTCAGCTCAAGGAGAGCGCTCTACCACTTGAGCTACAGCGCCACTTCCGGTTTTCTGGTGGTTTATTGGAGATAGGAGTCTCACGGTCTCTCCTGCCCGGGCTGGCTTTGAACCGCGATCCTCAGATCTCAGCCTCCTGAGTAGCTAGGATTACAGGCGTGAGCCACCAGCGCCCAGCATAATTCTATGGAAGCGACAACAATTTTTCTTCTAACACATACTTAAGTTAATATAATAGTTGATTTAAAATAGGGGATGAGCTGGGCTCAATAGAGAAGTGGAGCTGTGTCTCAGGTGGTAGAGCATCAGCCTTGAGCAAAAAAGCTCAGGAACAGTGTCTAGACCCTGAGTTCAAGCTCTAGTAGTCTCTTTTTCTCACTCAAACACACACACACACACACACACACACGAAAGAAAGAAAGAAAGAAAGAAAGAAAGAAAGAAAGAAAGAAAGAAAGAAAGAAAGAAAGAAAGAAAAGAAAAGAGACTGGAAGCATAGCTAAAATGGTAGCGTTCTTGCTCACCACATGTAAGGCCCTGCCTGCAGCATTCAATCTCTAGTACCACAAAAAAAAATTAAGGAAAAGACGCATATCACTTATCTATTACTGTATGACAATCAGGACCCAACACATAGTGGTTTAAATTATGACTTAGAAGTCTGTGGATTTTTGAGGCTCAGATAAACAATTCTCCATACGAGGCCTGCTTGGTGGCATTCCTGTATTTGGGGGCTTAATTGGACTGGAAGGCCCAAGGCAACTTTAGTTGTTTTTATGGTTCAGATGTTTTTGTCTTCTCTGCATGTTCATATGTTGGAATAGAATACCAGTATGATACTATTAAGAGGTAAGACCTTTTGGTGGTGATAGAAGCCAGACCTCTGTTTTCTTGATTAGGATTAGTGCCCTTG
Source organism: Dipodomys merriami (assembly GCF_024711535.1). NCBI lineage: Eukaryota > Metazoa > Chordata > Mammalia > Rodentia > Heteromyidae > Dipodomys > Dipodomys merriami. Next base: position 11,242,894 of record NW_027202271.1, read on the forward strand.
TAAGACTTGAGGAAGTCTGTTTGACCCTTTGCCATGTGATCTGCTTGATCTTTCTGCCATGTGAGGGTGTAGTCAGATGGTGTGGTTGGTAGAACTGGTCAAGTCCTTGCCAAACACCAAATCTGATGACAATTTGATCTTATACTCCCTAGCCTCCAAAATGGTCAGAAATATATTTTGATGTATATACTTTATCCAGTTTCAGAGAACAGATTAAGATACTTGTGTGTCTGGTAATTAATCAGATATGGCCAGAATGGGGGGTAGTAACCCAAGCCCACCTCTCTCCAAGGGGTCTTATCCTTTGAGAAAATGGCTGGGGCATCTTTATATTTTAGCTGGATCCTAAGAGAGGGAAAAGGAAAAAACCACAGAGTCTTGTAATTCCTGGATCTTGTAAACCATCATTTTTGCCACATTTTATTTGTCAAACAAGTGAGAGAAAAGGTCAAGATTCAAGGAGGCATGGGGGAAAATGAGCCCACATCGTGTGCTCGTGTGTGTGTGTGTGTGTGTGTGTGTGTGTGTGTGTGTGTTGCTACTGAGGACTGACCTGAGGACCAGGACACTTCACTCAAGGTTGAAGCTCTACCACTTAAGCCACACTTTCACTTACAGAATTTGTTGGTTAACTGAAGATAAGTGTATTTTGGATTTTTCTGCTGGGGTTGCCTTCAAATCATGATCATCAGAGTTCAGCCTTCTGAATAGATAGGATTATAGGCCATTGGTACCTGGTTGAGACTGTCTTCAACTTTCCTAGTCTAACCTTGCAAAGGTGAGAGTATTTAAATTGTAAGGAAATTGTGTATTAAATTATTCTGCCTTTTTCGGCTACTTCTTTCTTTCTTTCTTTCTTTTTTTGGTTGTTGTTTGTGGGGCTTGAGCTCTGGGCCTGGGCACTGTCCTTCAGCTCTTCAGCTCAAGGTTAGCACTCTACCACTTGAGCCACAGCACCACTTCCAGCTTTTTCTGTTTATGTGGTGCTGAGGAATCAAACCCAAGCACTCTACCACTGAGCCACATTCCCAGCCCCATCAGCTACTTATTTCTGAATATATCTCACCTTTAATCTTGCAGAATGTATAGCATTAACTAAATCCATTTTAGTGATTCTGACCATAATCTACTTTGACTGGTACCAGGGCATCCCTCTACAGATTCGAGGTGAACAAGAATAAATTGGTTTATGATCTATGTTGAAATTATTGTATCCCATAAAGTAAACCTTTTTTATTTTTGGCTCGTTCTAGGGCTTGAACTCTTGGGCACTGTCCCTGAGCTTCTTTTTGCTCAATGCTCGAGCTCTGCGAGCTACAGCACCATAGGCTTTTTCTGTGTAATTTATTGGAGATAAGAATCTTCCTAGCCCAGCGCTGGTGGCTCAAGCCTGCAATCCTAGCTACTCTGGAGGCTGAGATCTGAGGATCTCAGTTCAAAGCCAGCCCGGGCAGGAAACTCCTTGAGACTCTTATCTCCAATAAACCACTAGAAAACCAGAAGTGGTGCTGTGGCTTAAGCAGTAGAGCGCTCTCCTTGAGCTGAAGAGCTGAGGGACAGCATATAGGCCCAGAGTTCAAGCCCCACGACTGACACACACACACACACACACACACACACACACACACACACACACACACACACACACAAAGAATCTTCCTGACTTTCCTGCCCAGGCTGGCTTCAAACTGTGATCCTCAAATCTTGGCCTCCTGAGTAGCTAGGATTACAGGCATGAGCCATCAGTGCCTGGCTTAAAGTAAACTCTTTTACCTTCATCTCAGAGCTTATAAAGCAGGCAAATACTCAGTGGGGAAAAAATAATTAGAATAATTGGATCCAGTCCCTCCCTCCCTCCCTCCCTCCTTCCTTCCTTCCTTCCTTCCTTCCTTCCTTCCTTCCTTCCTTCCTTCCTTCCTTCCTCCTTCCTCCAATATCAGAGCTGAACTCATGGTCTGGATGCTATCTTTTAGCTTTTTTTTTCCTCTCAAGACTGGTGCTCTACCATTTCAACTAATTAATGGAGATAAGAGTCTCTTGGACTTTCCTGCCTGGGTTGGCTTTAAATCAAGATCATCAAGTCTCAGCCTCCTGAGGATTACAGGCATGAGCCACCAGGGCCCAACTTATTATTATTTTCAATTTTAGGTATGATATTATTTCTAAGCCACAGCCTTTGCGTATGACTGTGGGCAGAGGAAGCGTGTGGTGTGCCACCTTTCCTGTTCAGAACCTCTTTTGGAGGAAAGAGTTTGGGTTTAAGAATTATTTTAGACTATTGTTTTTCTGCCATTTATTGTTATCACCATACCTCCATCTATAAAGTGGAGCATTGTTCAACACACAAATGTCATCAGAGAAGAATGTGTTCAACAAACACTGACAGTATGTCACACTCTCAAATGCTGAAAAGAGAAGCTAGAGGAAATTTAGGATAGGGGGTATGGAGCTGATGTTTCCCCTTTTTCCTGTTGTCACCTTGTCTCTTCCAGTCATGACGTACATCCATGGAATCAAGTCACTGACATATTTATGATCCTCTGTCACATTTAGTGGTTATTAATATCATAGAGTGGCAAGGACATTTTCAAAATGAAGTGTCTCCTGTCAAGAGAAAATGAAAACCTGAGATAATCCAGACACTGGCACTGGGCTTTCTATGTTTGATCCTTGCATAGAGTGTGAATCTGAACAATTTGCCCCAAGCTTAGTGTAAGAGAAAGAAAAATAACAGTCTTGAGATTCCCTTGTGTTGGTGATAGAATCTTAATGCTGCTGCTACTATTATTTCAGCAATAATAATAATAATGTAGATGGTGGTGGTTAGAAATACCTGTTATTAAGTGGTCTCAGGGACTATGCTAAGAACTTTCTGTACATTAGCCAATTTAATCCTCACAAAAGCATTCAGTATCATTACTCCTACCTTACTTTGTTTTTGTGCTGGGCCTGGGGTTCTGTCCCTGACTTTTTTTTGTTCAAGGCTAGTGCTCTACCACTTGATCCACAGCTACACTTCTGGCTTGGTTTTTAGTGGTTGATTGGAGATAAGAATCTCAAGGACTTTTCTACCCAGTCTGGCTTTGAACCTCGATCCTCAAATCTCAGCCTCTTGAGTAGCTAGGATTATAGTTGTGAGTCACCAGCACTTGGCACATCCCTACTCTTACAGATGAGGACACTGAGGCCCAGAGGGGTCACACAACTACTAATGGAGAAGCTGGGATAGAAGTTGGTGCTGACCAGTGAATTCTGTTGATAGTAAACGTGAAGGGCATGATTTTTCTGTAAAAAGAGAAGATCACTTAAGAGGAAGCTGCCTCATCTTGAAAGTTACTATTAATTCTGAGAAGGAGACTGATGTTGACTTGCAGCCACCAGTTTGGTCCCCAACCTCTTCAGGAAGGGGCTCAGGACAGGGCAGGGTTATTGGAGGCTTCTCCTGATTTTGTTTATAGCAATGTAGCTAGTAAGTGTCTCATTTTACAGAGAAGGCTTTGAAGCAGCCCATGGCCTTAATGTCGGGTTACGAGACCATTTCCTTGCTTGGTCCTAGGAAAGGAGACCTTTTCAAGGCACAGTTAACTGAGCAGGCATTTAGAGCCCCATTCATGTGTGCCTTTTGTTCTTGACACACAGGAATCACAGAGATAAAAGTTGGGATACGAGAGAAGAGATATGGCCGGATTTTATGGAGAAATGTTAACAGGAAGGAGACCTTCAGGCTGGATTTCTTTATTGCTTGGTGGGGACTGTGTGGATCAGTGTTTATGAGTAGGGAGTCTAGAAGAACTCTCAAATTTAAATTTTAGCTTGGTATTGGTGGCTCATGCTTGTAATCCTAGCTACTCAGGAGGCTAAGATCTGAGGATCTCAGTTCAAAGCCAGCTGGGCAGGAAAGTCTGTGAGACTCTTATCTCCAATGAACCACCAAAAAGCCAGAAGTTAAGGTATGGCTCAAGGGGTAGAGCATCAGCCTTGAGTGAAAAAGCTAAAGGACAGAGCCCAGGCTATTAATTCAAGCCCTACAGTGCTCAATAGGAAATGTACTCATTACCTTGCTCATGAAACTGTAACCCCTCTGTACAGCATTTTTACAATAAAAAACATACAAAAAGAAAAAAATTCCAAGCCGGGCGCTGGTGGCTCACGCCTGTAATCCTAGCTACTCAGGAGGCTGAGATCTGAGGATCGCGGTTCAAAGCCAGCCCGGGCAGGAGAGACCGTGAGACTCCTATCTCCAATAAACCACCAGAAAACCGGAAGTGGCGCTGTAGCTCAAGTGGTAGAGCGCTCGCCTTGAGCTGAAGAGCTGAGGGACAGCGCCCAGGCCCAGAGTTCAAGCCCCACAACCGACAAAAAAAAAAAAAAAAAAAAAAGAAAAAAGAAAAAAGTTCCATTAATGTTTACAGTAGGAGTTCTGAAGGATTTATTATTTTAATATCCTAATAATGCTATTAGGAAAAGTCAGAAACTTTGAAATGGCTCATTTCTTCACAGAAATTCTTGCTGGTATCTCTTTCTGAAAGCTGCTGTCCTCTGCATTCTGCAGCCATATCTTGGAGTTGGGGTCAGGACTCTCACCTGGACACCTGGTATTGAACTGGGGCTCTGCTGATATATGTTAGAGAGGAAGGCATCCTTTGACTGGCAGATTTTACCCCAGCTGTCTTCTTACTGTACCCAGAAAATGATTCCTTTTATCACCTCCTAATCATACCTCTAAGTATTCTATGGGTAAGGATGATGTTTTTCCCTTGACAGGTATTTTTATAGTATAGGCCTGTCCTTGTCACTCTTCATTGCTTTTAATCATTACAGGATGACTAGAACTTCGTAAACATATATAGGTTCACAGACAATGTGCTAGAGGAAGGAAGATAGTGAACCTATTATTATAAATAGTACCTGAAAACAATCATCCCAGATCTGGTGATATTAGTTGGCAATAAGAAAGGAAGTGATGAAATGCAATAATAATTTTATTTTATTTTTAAAGAAAAGCCTCCAGGCATATTCAAGATGGCTTGCTAGTGTATTTAATCTGATTGGCATTTTAGCATGTCAGAGATCTGAAAATTGATCCTAACTTTTCTTTATGGATAAAAAAGTGAATTAGAAGACAAGAATAGAATAAAACTGTAGTTCAAATTGTCACAATTTTTAAAAATTTTTTTTTGTCAGTTGTGGGGCCTGAACTCTGGGCCTGGGCACTGTCCCTCAGCTCTTCAGCTCAAGGCTAGTGCTCTACCACTTGAGCCACAGCGCCACTTCCAGCTTTTTCTGCCTATGTGGTGCTGAGGAATGAAACCAGGGCCTCACGCATGCAAGGCAAGCACTCTACCACTGAGCCACCTTCCCAGCCCTTGGTTTATAATTTGAATTTTAGAAATACAATAGAAATATGTAAAAACATTGCCCCTTAAATTTTGCTATTATGAACTTTTAAGAACAGATTCATAGGAAACTAGGTAATACTATCCAATTTCCTTGCTCGGTCCTGCTTCCTTCCTTCCTTCCTTCCTTCCTTCCTTCCTTCCTTTCTTTTTTTCTTTCTTTCTTCTCCCTTACTTTCCCTTCCCTTTCTTTTCATTTTCTTTCTTTTTTTTGGGGGGGGGCGGAGTGTCTGGTCGTGGGGCCTGAACTCTGGGCCTGGGCGCTGTCCCTCAGCTCTTCAGCTCAAGGCTAGTGCTCTACCACTTGAGCCACAGCGCCACTTCCGGCTTTTTTCTTTTTGCTTATGTGGTGCTGAGGAATTGAACCCAGGGCCTCAGGCTTGCAAGGCAAGCACTCTACCACTGAGCCACCTTCCCAGCCCCTCATTTTATTTTCTATTTTCCTTTCTTTTTGGTGCTGGTCCTGGGGCTAGAACTCAGGGCCTGAGTGTTGGTTTATACTTGCTAGTCTAAGGGTTGCTGAGTTGAGTTTATTAGACTTCATCTGCAGACAGAGAAAAGCAAAAAAATACAGTATCTTTTCTCTTTCTGTTCTTTCTTTCTTTCTTTCTTTCTTTCTTTCTTTCTTTCTTTCTTTCTTTCTTTCTTTCTTTCTTTCTTTCTTTCTCTTTCTGTGTGTGTGTGTGTGTGTGTGTGTGTGTGTGTGTGTGTGTGTGTGTGTGTGTGTGTGTATGTGTTTCAGTACTGGGACTTGAACTCAGGGCCTCACATTCTCACTTGGCTTTTTCTGCACAAAGCTGGTGTTTTACTATTTAAGTCACAACTGGTTAATTTGAAATAAGAGTTAGCTGGTTAATTGGAGATAAGAATTATTTGGATTTGTCTGCCTGGACTGGTTTTGAGCCTTGATCTTCAGATCGCAGCCTCTAGCATGGTTAGCATTAGAGATGTGAGCTACCTGTGCTGTGGCTAGAGAGTCATTTTTTAAAAAAAATTAGCATGCATTAGTTTAATATGCAACATATCCCGATCAAATTCCACCTCTATCATTCTATCCTATGTGACTCTTCCTTCTTAAATCAATTTCAACAGGTTCCATTGTTCTGTTTTTGTTATGCAATAATAATAATGCAGATGGTGGTGGTTAGAAATACCTATTATTAAGTGGTCTCAGGGACTGTTCTAAGCACCTTCTGTACATTAGCCAATATAATCCTCACAAAAACATTCAGTATCATTACTCCTACTTTACTTTTGTGTGTGTGTGTGTACTGGGCCTGGGGCTTGAACTAAGGGACTGGGGTTCTGTCCCTGACTTCTTTTGTTCAAGGCTAGTTAGTGCTCTATCACTTGATATATTTGATCATTGCTTCAGCCATATTCATCCCCATTTACCTTCTTTGTTAGCCCTCCTCACGATATCATTTTGGATATTTTTGATCATCTGCATCAAAAGTAATGATACTAGGCTGGATATGGTGATCCATCCCTCTAATCCCAGCATGTAGGAGGCTGAGGCAGGAGAAGCTCCAGTTCCAGGCCAGCCTGAGCTACATAGTGAGACTGTGCTCCAAAAAAAGGTAATGACAATAGCATTAGTTGCTGTTAGTCCACACACACTGTCATTAGCCCTTCAATACTTGTGATGGCAGGTATTATTACAGTAACTTAGAAAAGCTCAAGAGTTCAGTTATTTAGGTTAGACATCCAGTAAGTTACTTAACTCCTCTCAGGATTGTGATTTCCTCATCTGTAAAGACAGAACAGACTAGGCCCGGCGTCGGTGGCTCATGCCTGTAATCCTAGCTACTCAGGAGGCTGAGACCTAAGGATCACAGCTCAAAGTTAGCCCGGGCAGGAAACTCCGTGAGACTCTGATCTCCAACAAACCACTAGTAAACCCCTCAGAAGTGGCACTGTGGCTCAAGTGGTAGAGTGCTCGCCTTGAGCTGAAGAGCTGAGGGACAGCACCCAGGCCCAGAGTTCAAGCCCCATGACAGACAAAAAAAAAAAAGAAAGAACAAACTTACAGTAATAATCATTATTTTTTCATTATACTTTTAATGTGTTTCATTACAGTGATTTCCTCATCTATTGCAGGAGTTAAGTTCCAGGTAGGTGAAAATCCACGGTGTAGCAGCATTATATATATATATATATATATATATATATATATATGCTTTATAAATCCTCCCACTCTCCTATAAACCTTTCCCACTCTCATTAACCTTTCCCACACTCTTATAAACACTTCATATGCTCTTAAACACTTTCTACACTCTTAAACCTACGTAATTTTAACAACACATAAAATTCTATATGGGTACTCACTAGTGAAGCACACTACAACTTGAATGATGAAGATCATGAATTAGGTGGCTGTGCAGTATTGATGGTGAATGACGGTGAGATGAATGTACTGCACAGCCAAGCAGACTATTACAGCGCTTCTGAAGGCACCGCTTCATCAGGTGGTACAGTATCTTCACCTGGGCCCTAACTTCTTTTTCCACTAAAGGTGTAGGCATTACATCTCTTCCTCTGAGTAATGAGCATAGTTATGGGCACTTGCTAGTGCTGCTTTTTCTTCTGAATGAGAAGGTTTTTATAAACTGGCATGCCACTCTTGATTGTATTTATGAAGTGCAATGAACAAAGTCTCTGGGGGTCCCATTCTTCAGCCATTCCCTGAAGTTCTTTGGCCATTCTGACCATAGTTGCAAGACAATCAAGTGTTAGGCCAACCTCCTCCTCTTTTCCAACCCATCGTTCATCTTGTTCCTCATCCTCTTCTTTGCTTTCTGACTTTGTTAAAATGTGTTCAGGTTTAGAGCCCCCTTCCTCGATGATGGATTTGAACATGTCGTTCAAGTACTCCTGGGCTCTGGCTTTTTCTGCTGAGGTAGCTTCTTCATACAGAGAAATGCTCTTGAGTCCAAAGCGTCTTATTTGAAATTTGTCAAACCAGCCCTTGGTGGCACTGAATGGGGTTGGTTTGGTGGGAGAAGCACTCAATGGTCCTGCTTCTGAGTTGTCCTTCATCTTCATCCTCCTCAATGTCACGAACATCTGTGCTTTCTGCAAAACTACCAAAGTTTCTTTCTGTCAGTGAGATATTCTTCATTTATCCCTAGGGCCAATGCAGACTTCATCTTCACAACGGCCTCACTGTGGGAAGTGACCACCTTCTTTGCAGTCTTGTTAAAAGTTAGAGTTGCTGTAGACCTAATATTCTTCTCATCTTTCTTTTTTTTGGGGCGGGGGGGGGGGGTCCGGTCGTGGGGCCTGAACTCTGGGCCTGGGCGCTGTCCCTCAGCTCTTCAGCTCAAGGCTAGCGCTCTACCACTTGAGCTACAGTGCCACTTCCAGCTTTTTTCTTTTTGCTTATGTGGTGCTGAGGACTCGAACCGAGGGCTTCATACATGCAAGGCAAGCGCTCTACCACTGAGCCACCTTCCCAGCCCTCTTCTCATCTTTCTTTATGTAGCAAATAGTAGATTTGTAGATCCTATAATGGTGGCCTATAGCTGCATAGCTCTTGCCTTCCTTTAACATGTGGAGAAGTTCCACCTTCTCCATCTTCCTCTGGTGCTTGTGTTCACTGCCAGAAACCTTAGAAGGCACAGAATGTTTGGGTAGCATCGTAGGGCTTGAAATAAATTCAAACTTTCACAAAAATAGCACCATGGTGTAATGCTATGCACAGCGATCAGACATTGATGTGAAGTGGACAAGGAGAGATGTTGAATGTATGGGTACAGTGCCAGAGAGCAAACAGACCAATGCTATGGTCACTGAGTCAGTCGGCACCCAGAATACAGAACACAGTGCTGTGGTTGGTCGCCTTCCATTCTACCAGCCAATAGTGTGCCTTATACAATCTCGCATTGACAAACTTGTGCATTTCCATTGAGTACAGTATGGTATTCATCCACTGATGGGATACATACTGTATTTTATTTCGATTTAATATTTTTTTAATGTTTGAATTAACATTTTTTATATTTTACATGGTTTCAAATTTTAGGCAAAATAATTAAAATCATAAATATTATGTAAATACTTATATATTACAAATCCTGTAATATAGTGAGAACTCCTTGATACAGAATATATATATATATATATATATATATACATATATATATTCAAACCCATGATACAGTGAAGCAACAATAAGTGAATTGTGATATAGTGAGTGATGACTGTATTGTCTTCATACAGGCATATAAAGTACTTTGATCATAATTACTCTCCCTAACACCCTGTCCATCCCCTCTTCCTCCCTCTGCTCCCCCACTTCCAGCCTTTTTGCTCAAGGCTCTGCCACACCTCCACTTCTGGCTTTTGGGTGGTTCATTGGAGAGAAGCATCTCACAGAATTTCTTGCCTGGGTTGCTGCCCAATGGTGATCCTCAGATCTTGGTCTCCTGAGTAGCTGGGTTTACAGGCACGAGTCACGGTACCCAGCTGTAGGAAGACATTTCTAATGAACCTAGATTGGCAAAACTTTGCAGCCTTCTAGGACCTGGGTCCCAAGCCACTGAAGCAGAGAAGGCATTCATCTAGTTTTCAGACCTGGGCTTTTGCCTTGGGTGTATACCACAGGACAGATTGGGTGGGCATTCTCCTAAAGGGGTGATATGGGGAAGGAAGCCCAAGCTGGTAAATGGAAGAGAAAGGAAATGATAGAAGGCCAAGGGAGAAGGGTTGGGCAGAGGGGGACAAAAAGCCAATGTCTGGTCAAAATTTAACCAACAGTTTTAGCTCTAACTATCAAAAGAATTTCAATCATATGAAAAGTATAACATATACTAAAACCTTTAATAAAATCCCTGCTTACACCAAAGTGCTCAAGAAATAGTTGACAGGTAAACAGTAACTTCTGTAGATACTATACTTAGTAAGTTATCTTTTGGGCTCCTAATGCCATTATATAGATTGTAAAACTATACTAGTATGATTTTTTTTTTCCGGTCGGTTGTGGGGCCTGAACTCTGGGCCTGGGTGCTGTCCCTCAGCTCTTCAGCTCAAGGCTAGCACTCTACCACTTGAACCAGCCTTTTCTGTTTATGTGGTGCTGAGGAATTAAACCTAGGGCCTCATGCATGCAAGGCAAACACTCTACCACTGAGCCACATTTCCAACCTCACTAGCATGATTTTTAAAGAGGACAATTAGTATTGATGATGATGATGATGATGATGATGATATTTTGTACTCAAGGCTTGGATGCTGTTCCTGAGATTTTGAGCACAAGGATAATACTCTACCATTTGGGCAACAGCTTCACACCTGGCTTTTTGATGGTTAATTGAAGATAAGAGTCTCACAAATCTTCCTGCCTGGGCCATGATCTTCAAGTCTCAGCCTCCTAAGTAGCTAGGATTACAGGCATGAGCCACCAGTATTTGGTTTTCTTATTCTTTTTTGTTTTTTTAGTCAGTTGTGGGGCTTGAACTTAGGGCCTGGATGCTGCCCCTGAGTTCTTTTGTTCAAGGCTAGCACTCTACCACTTTGAGCCACAGCTCTACTTCCATTTTTTTTCTGAGTGTGGGGCTTGAACTCAGGGCCTGGGCACTGTCACTGAGCCTGTTTGTTCTCAAGGTTGGTGCTCTATCACTTGAGCCACAGCACCACTGCTGGTTTTTGAGTAGTTAAGATATAAGAGTCTTGTGGAGACTTTTCTTCCTGGACTGGCTTCAACCTCGATCCTCATCTCTCAGCCACCTGAGTAGCTAGGATTACAGGCACGAACCACTGGTGCCTGCTTCCACTTCCAGTTTTTAAGTGGTTCATTGGAGAGAAGAGTCTCATGGGGACTTTTCTTCCTGAGCTTCTCAGATTTCCGTCTCCTGAGTAGTTAGGATTACAGGCATGAGCCAACAGCACCCTGCTTGATACTATTTTTGTAATATCATCTTTTGATTTTTTTTTTTTTTGGGTCCGGTCATGGGGCCTGAACTCTGGGCCTGGGTGCTGTCCCTCAGCTCTTCAGCTCAAGGCTAGCACTCTACCACTTGAGCCACAGTGCCACTTCCAGCTTTTTCTGCTTATGTGGTACTGAGGAATCGAACCCAGGGCCTCATGCATGCAAGGCAAGCGCTTTACCACTGGCCACCTTCCCAGCCCTGTAATATCATCTTTTAAACACAAAGTTTGGAAAGAAGTCAGGACTAAAATAGCAAAACACAAAGTAACCTGAAAAAGGCAAACAAGCTGCCTGTTTTCTTATGTACATAGCAAATATATTTGAATTGTTCTGTGTATAGTCACATGATCATGAGAGATCCCCAAAATTGCATTATAATAAACATTATAATTGTTGTAGCAAAAGTCTGAAAACAACTTAAATATCTATCAGCAAGAACTGGTGCGGAAAAGATTATGGTACATTTATTCAATAAAGGTGCCTTGTACTCATAAATGGATAATGTTGAATTGCAACTCCTTTGTACAACCAGCTAAAGATTATAAAGCATTAAAAATGTAGATAACTGCATTTTAATGTGAAAAAACAAAGATAGCCTGTTACCTTATAAAAGGCACCACAGAGCTGAATGAGGAGCAGAGGAGATCTCCTTACTTCACCTCAAATGTGTGTAGAATGCTCTCAAGTCAGTCTGTAAGGCTGGAATTGCACACCATCCAAATATTTCCAAAGAGTCCTCTGTGACATGTCCACATATCCTCTAGTCAGGACACCTTGCACCCAGCTGATTTGGTATTGATAGGCATTGCTAGTTCTTCATTGCCCAACAATTAAGCTGCTTCCATTTAGGGGCCACATTAGCAATAAATAGTCATTAAAAGCCTCTAGTCAACCAGAAGATGAAGAAGACGAGGAAGAGGAAGAAGAAGGAGGAGGGGGAGGAAGAGGAAGAGGAGGAGAAGGAGGAGGAGGAGGAGAAGAAGAAGAAGAAGAAGAAGAAGAAGAAGAAGAAGAAGAAGAAGAGGATGAAGAGGAGGAGGAGGAGGAGGAGGAGGAGGAGGAGGAGGAGGAGGAGGAGGAAGAAGAAGAAGAAGATCCTGTCACCTGCTAGAATCAGGATGAACCAAAAGGATCATGAACGAAGTGAAATTAGCCATGAAAGGCTCCAACATAGTTTGATTTCATTTGTATGAAGTAACTAAAGTAATCAAACTCAACAGAAACTGAGAGCAGAAGGATGGTTGCCAGGAGCCAGTGGAGCAGGGAGGGGGGAGTTGCTAACCAGCATGTATAAGCTTTCAATTACACAAGTTGCATAAGCTTTAGAGATCTGTTATACAACACTATGCCTGTAGCTAACAATATTGTATTGTGTATTTAAGAATCTGTTAAGAGGGCTGGGAAGGTGGCTCAGTGGTAGAGCGCTTGCCTTGCATGCTCGAGGCCCTGGGTTCGATTCCTTAGCACCACATAAGCAAAAAGAAAAAAGCCAGAAGTGGCGCTGTGGCTCAAGTGGTAGAGCACTAGCCTTGAGCTGAAGAGCTGAGGGACAGTGCCCAGGCCCAGAGTTCAGGCCCCACGACTGGAAAAAAAAAAAAAAAAGAATCTGTTAAGAGGATAGATCGCATGTTAAATGTTCTTACCCCAGTAAGATTGAAATAAAAAATAATTTTTAAAAATGCCAACCTTCCCCTGAGTTCAGGGTTGTACATGTTGAGGGCCTTCCTTCCCTCTTTCCTTTCCTTTCCTTTCCTTTCCTTTCCTCTCCTTTTCTCTCCTTTCCTTTCCTTTCCTCTACTTTCCCTTCCTTCCTTCCTTCCCTTCCTCCCTCCTTCCCTTCCATTTTTCTTCTCTCCCTCCCTCTCTCTCCTCTTCCTTCCTTTTCTCCTTCCCTCCCTTTTTCCTCCCTCCTTCCCTCCTTTTTTCCTTTCCCTCCATCCCTCCCCCCTCTTCTCTTTTTCCTTCTCTCCCTCCCTCCTTTCATCCTCCTTTCCACCTTCCTTTCTTTTCTCTTTCTTCTTTCTTTTTCCTTTTATCATTCCTTCTCATGCTTCCTTTTGAAATAAAGTGTTTATGCTGAATGTTGTTTAATGATTTCAGAAACCATGGCTGTCTAAGATTTCTATTATTAGTTTTATAAAATATATCACTATTTTTAATGACAAATATAGCTAATCCCCAATTAATATTAAAACCTAACATAGCTACAATTGGATTCTGGACAATAAAAACAACTGATATGCTTCCTTGAATTTTATAGAATAGAAAATCATTACCAATTTCACCTAATTACTCACTATATGTTAAAACTATTAGCTTTTTTTTTGGGGGGGGGGTCTGGTCCTGGGGTCTGGACTCTGGGCCTGAGCACTGTCCCTCAGCTCTTTAGCTCAAGGCTAGCACTCTACCACTTGAGCCACAGCACCACTTCCAGCCTTTTCTGTTTATGTGGTGCTGAGGAATCGAACCCAGGGCCTCAGGCATGCAAGGCAAGCGCTCTACCACTGAGCCAACTTCCCAGCTCTATTAGCTTATTTTTTGAATGGATTACACATGCATGTGAAATAAAATTTTAAAATGATACAAAAGGTATAGAGTTCCATTCCCCAGAGTCAAACAATGCAAATAGTTTTTTCTGCAATGTTCCATGGAAATATAAATAATTACATACATATAAATTTATTTCCTTCTTCCAGTTTTAATAATTGGTTTAGTCACTTTCTCATTCCTCTCCTTATTTGTCCTGTGGTGATTTTTCCTTCCTCTTGCTGCTTAGTTTTTATATATAAGAAACAAAAATCAATTTGCCTATGTTAAAAATCCTGATAATTTGGGGGGGGTTCATAATGTTCGAATTAACTTTGAAAGAGTTGATGTCTTAAGATGCTGAGTCTTACAGTCTTCTATTTTTTATGTCCAATTAGCAGAACTGAAGGAATGTTATCTTTTTGTTGTCTTTGTAAACTGAGTGGAGTGGATCAGATTCCATCTATTTTATCTTTTGGGTTTTCAGATGTATGGAGATGATTTCTGCCAATTATATTTTTTACTCAGGCTTCATACTGGGTTGTTTTTCAGCTTATTATTTTGAGTTCTCCATGTTATTTGTATGTATCTGTGCAGTAAAATGATGATGGTAAACTGAATGGCTTGGTGTACTTGATTGTGTGGACATGGCTTCATTTTTCTAGCTATCTTCTGGATCAAAAAGCAATGTCAGATATTAAACATGAACACATGAAACAGCCAAAACTACAGGCACTTATAAAAGTGAAACAAACCAAATCAAACCAAATAATCATGAACACAAAAACTATTCTATGTGATTCCTTGTAAACCAGTTTTGCCCCAAGTTAGTGAAAACAAAAGAAAATGAAATAAGGTGGATACTGAGGTTAAGACTTGTATTACAATCATAAAAAACCTTCAATTGCAGTTTTTTTTTGTTTCTTTTTTTTCTTTGTTGGTTGTGGGGTTTGAACTCTGGGTGTGAGCACTGTCCCTAAGCTCTTCAGCCCAAGGCTAGCCCTCTACCACTTGAGCCACAGCGCCACTTCTCGTTTTCTGGTGGTTAATTGGAGATCAGAGTCTCACAGACTTTTCTGCCCAGGCAGGCTTTGAACTGAGATTCTTAGATCTCAGCCTCCTTAGTAGCTAGGATTACAAGTGTGAGCCACTGGCGCCCAGCTTTAAATCACATTCTTTATAGACAATCTTATAATAATATGTATCTCAAATTTGAACTTATAAAATATGCTTTTACTACTTTATATGTTGTAGTTCTACATATAATTTCTTTTCCTTTTCTTTCTTGTTTTTTGTTTGTTTGTTTTGTGCTTCTTTTTGGAGGGACTTGAACTCAGGGCCTGGGTACTTTGCCTGAGCTTTTGTGCTCAAGGCTAGTGCTCTACCACTTGAGCCACATATCTACTTCCAGCTTTCTTGGATAGTTAATTATAGATAAGAATCTCACTGACTTTCCTGCCCTTGCTGGCTTTGATCCATGATACTCAGATTGCAGCCTCCTAAGTAGCTAGGATTACAGGCTTGAGCTACCAGTGTCCAGCCTACTTGCAATTTCATTTGAAAATAAAGTGTAGTTGATAACAAAACAAAACAAAACAAAATACCTGTGGTGTAGCTTACAGACATAAAAGTTGTCAGGGTAAGCCCAATGTCAGTAGGCCCATGACCCATAGTACTTTGTGTCAGAAATATTTACAAACAAAGCATCTTAGAGTCCTATAAGTGATTCTTTTTGCTTACCTGCAATGTATGGATGGTTAAGATAAAGCAGAGTGGAAACCAGACCTACCCAGGCATAGTTTTCACATGAATACAAAGGAAATGATTCATTGACAACCTGTAAGACCTTGCCTGGAAAATACAGCTCACTATTACCTCACTAAGTATTTGAAAACAAAACTTTCTCTTATTAGTTTGACTATTTGTGTTCATTCTAGCAACCACTATTATTGTTTTTTGTTTTGCTTTGTTGTCTAAGTGTATTCTGGTAAATTCTGGAGGTGGCAAAGTAGGTAGAGGCTCAGTGGTTTGCATTGAGTAGTATAGAGAGGAGAAAAAGCCAGAAATTATAAAATCTAGTCCTGCCTACAAAGTAGGAGTGCAGGAACTGTGTTAATTAAATCTCTTAGAAACTCAGTTTTCCTATTCTGTAAAATGAATGTCACACTCATTATACAAAATTGTTATAAAAATGAAATGAGGGCACATAAATGAAACATTTAAGTCAGTATTTTGATATATTTTTTAAGCCCTTTTCAGTGCTATGTTAACAGTCCTACAGTTGGAGTTTTAGCTTATGTTTTAAATTCTGCACTGCTAGATGTCTTCTGTATCATAGTAGTAAGTTAGGGTACTTGTATATTGAATCCGTAATATTATGCTTTTCCTGAGGGTTAATTTAGAACAAATTTCTTTTGCTTTCTGTCCATTTTGGAATGGAAGGACAAGATTATTTTGAGGGGATTAAGATGAACCTACAATTTATTGAATCATACAAAATTCCCACTGCCAAACTTCTTATATACCATAGTACTCGTATATTGAATCCTCGATATAATGCTTTTCCTGGGAACTAATTTAAAACAGATTTCTTTTGGCATTTTAGGTACTGACCTCTTTGCCTACTTTGAGAAAAAAAAAAGACCAAGAGTATTTTTCGGGTATTAAGATGAACCTACAGTTTATTAAAGCAAAACACTAAATAAAGTTAGAATGAAGTTATAACACATTTGCCAGGTGACATATCTAACAGGGCAATAACCAGCAGGCATAAGCAAAATCATAAAGTGCATTTATCTGCCAACACATTTATGTAAGTCATTACACTACTGGTGAGGAATTTCCTGCTGTATGTCATTTTTTCCCCCCTATGGAACTTTTCAATAGCTTGTAATGGACTGTTGTGTTTCCTTTTCAAGCCTCGCTGTTATCAGTCCCACTCAGATATTCCTTCCTATTCAGTTTGGAGGGCTTTGTGACACTTATGAATGGGTGTGTGCCTATTTTTTAATGATTAGAATGTTGATTTATATCTAGAAGACTCATCATTTTTGCTTCTTACACATAGGACTGTTGTAAACATTTACTCTTTCAAACATGTCCATTCTTTGAACTAGGAAAAGGAGGCTGTAAAATCAAAAACCACATGTACATTTTATAAGAAATAAGTTCCTAGTAAAATAATATGCCAGGGTAGCAACTAAAGAAATCTTCCAAGAGTCAAGAGAACAAATTTGAGCATTTCTAGTTACATAGATGAAGCCAAGGAGGTTGAGTCCCAGCTCTGTCCCCTACCTACTTAGTGAGTTTGGGTGCCAGCTCACAGTCTAGTTTTCTTCACCTGGAAAAATGGACACTCTATCATTATGTAGCACACCAGAAAAATATACCTTACCAATGTGGTATAAAACTTCACAGAAAGTTGCAATGTGGCTCAAAGTGGTGAGTGCTAGCCTTGAGTAAAATTGCTTAGGAGCAGCACCTAGGCCCTGAGTTCAAGCTCCAGGACCAACCAATAAAATAAAATAAAAACAAAAACTTAACTTATGCAGTCTCAGTTCAAGTTGCTTGGATATGCAAATAAAGTTCAGCTATTTCAATGTTTGTGCAGAAAGCTGATAAAAAGAAAGAAATGTAAAAGAGATAAATAGATTTACTTTTTTTCTGTCAGTGGAAAAACATGATTTTATTATTAAAAAATAGATTCAAAGCAAAGGAAAAAAAATATACCCATTACCTGACTTATGAAACAGTAGCTCCTCTGTATTACACCTTAATAATAATAATAAAATTTTATTGAATATAGACTCATCAGCACTTGATCTAATATTACTTAGACTTCTTAACCTAAACCAGCTTTAAACTTCTTTTAAAATAAATTATACAAAAATTTGCTAAGAAAAAGACAAAAAAGTTTCTCTAATGGTTTTGCACCCGTTACATATGTTTTTCAATTTGTCCTACCACGTTTTAACTTATCTAAATTAAGATTTCTGAATATTATACAGATCTAAGGACTAAACCAAATATGCTGTGACTTTTTTCTCCCTGACTATAAAAATGGAGTTAATTTCCAGAAATGTAAGTGTGAGAAAATAAGAGAAAGTCTATTGGAATATTTTGTTGTGTTAATGGATTCAAAGAAAAAAACTAGAACTGTGTACCTTTGGGAAGGAGAAGTGAGAACTCTCCATAGATTACATAATGAAAACAAGAACTCAGTTGTAATACTTTTAGAAATAGTAAGAGAGTTTATTTTTTAATTCATTTACTTATTTTTTGAGCCAGTCCTAGGACTAGAATTCAGGGTCTGGGCACTGTTTCTTACTTAGTTTTGTTGACTGTGGCTGGTGCTCTATCACTTGGACCATAGCTCCACTTCCAGCTTTTTTTGGTGGTTAATTGGAGATACAAGTTTCAGGGACTTCTCTGACCGAGGTGGCTTTGAACCATGATCCTCAGATCTCAGCCTACTGAGCAGCTAGGAATATAGGCATGAGCTACCAGTGCCTGGCCCAATTTTGAAATTTTGAAAAAACTTCTTAATAAGAAGACAAATTGAAGGCTAAAATACATAGAACTCAATAGCCTTCTTATGCCAAATTTCCATGTAGAAAATATTAGGAGCCATGTCTATAATCCTAGCTTTTCAGGAGGCCTGAGGATCTGAGGATCTGAGGATCATGATGCAAAGCCAGCCAACACAGACAAATCCCTCCAGTTAACTACCAAAAAGCTGGAAGTGGAGCTCAAGTAATAGAGCGCTAACCAAATGGTTGAGTGAGAAAGCCACATGAGAGCTAGAGGCCCCGAGTTCAAGTCTCAGTACTGGCACAAAGAAAAAAAAAGGAAAGTATTAGGAAAGTGGAATTTCATTGTCAGTAGAACCTAGTGTCCAGTGAGTACTAGTGCTAAATTTATTTACTCTTTGTCTCAAGAGTTTCATGTGTTAAGGAGAAAAATGAAGCAAGGTATGGGTTGGAGAGTAACAGCATTAGGGATAGGAAGTAAGAATGTTCCGGAAGTTGTACTCTATTCATAATTTCAGTAAAGAACTTGAAGTAGGTGAGTCATGATATTTCAAGGATACTTAAAGTGATAGCAGTTAAACAAAAGAGATGGGAAAAAATAGAATAGAATATTGTATGCAGGAACTAGCCAACTGTGAATGAAGATTTAGCTTGTCATCAAGTGGCTGGGAAGATGGATTGTCTAAATGGTGGTGTGATGCTTTGTCACCATTTGGGAAAAGCAAGGTAAGCTGAGATCTCACCTAGGCAGACAGAAATTACAAATGAGGAAAAGATTTTCATCTTAATACAAAACATATATTAAACTGCTAGAAGATCATTAGAGTCACTTAAAAAAATCTCCGACTAGAGAATGCTTCTGAAAGTATGATAACAAAGCCAGAAAATGTACAAAGATGCCTACAGAATTGGGTACACTAAAATGTAAGATAAGGTAAGGCTCACATCTGTAATCCTAGTTACTCAGAAGGTTGAGATCTGAGGATCACAGTTTAATGCCATCCTGAGCAAGAAAGTCCATGAGACTCTTCTCTCTAATAAACCAGCAAAAGCCCAAAGCAGAGCTGTGGCTCAAGTGGTAGAACACTAGCCTTGAGTGAAAAAGCTAAGGGAGATCACCCAGGCCCTGAGTTCAAGCCCCAGTACTGGCACACACACACACTCACACACAAATTATGTTGGTGATCGAATCCTCCATGTATGTTTATTCACATATTTTCAAAGTATGCAAAATTCTCTGTTACTGAAGAAATTATTACAGAGAAACCTAAGGTTGAGGACATTCCTTTACAAAAATATTTATTGGTCATTAATGGGGTTTATAACAAGAAATGAATCTTGAGGCAAAGAGGAGAGTGAACCACGGAAAGGACGGGGGTAGAAGAGGAGGGGTTGAGTTCTTGGGAACTTGGGCGCTAGGGCTGCTGGAAGGAGGAAGCTTCCCGGAGGTTCTCTGAGCTTGTCAGGCTCTGTGCTAGTTAATCTGGATGCATTCATTCTTCTCATTATTCTCCCAACAAGCCTACGATGCGGCAGCTATTGTCATCTGTATTTTAAAAATGAAGAAACTGGATGAGAAAGGTGTGCATAAATAGCCTAAGATCACACCAGTAGTCAATACCAAAGTCAAGACTTGCAATCAGAAACTTTGGACCCCAGGCTTGCCGATTCTGGGGCTTATACTCAGGACTTGGGTCCTGTCCACTCAAGACCGGTGTTCTACCTTTTGGAGCCATAGCTCTACTTCCAGCTTTTTGATAGTTAACTGGAGATAAGAGTCTCATGGACTTTCTTACCCATGCTGGCTTTGAAGCATGCTATTCAGATCTCAGCTTCCTCAGTAGCTAGGATTACAAGCATGAGCCACTGGTGCCCAGTTCCAAGTTTGTGTTCTTTTACCATGATACCTATAACCTTTCAACTAAGGCTGACATTACAACAATTCTTCCATCCCCTAATCTGTTTTTGGTTAACTGCCCAGAACTTTTTTTTTTTTTAAAACATAAGTGCCACTTGCTCCAGTTTATTTTTGTTCAGAGATAAGAGTACATGGAGAGATGTGGGTTCTTTTATGGCTTATTAACATTTATTCTGTATTTACTATTTGATATGTATCAAAACTTCCTCCTTAGTTGAAAACAGAGGCATTAATTCCAGTGAAGGATCGGAATAATGTGTGCTGTGTAAATTTCTAGTTTTCCTTTTGGCGTGTGGCTATTTTCATTCAGCTCTTTCCCTGTGTCTTGAATAGTAGCTGTAACCTCCAATATTAAAGTTAATGAGCCATTGCATATGCTTTTCTATCCTGTAAAAGAGGAGATACACAAACCTGGGGGGGGCGGGGCGTTGCGGCAGATCCTCACAATCTGAGATTTCTGTTGTAGACTTGTGTCCCTGTGGGAGGTGGTCCCCAGTGTGGAAGTCTATCAGGAGGACTCTGAGCAGGGAACAGGAAGAATTCTATTGCAGGATTAAGTGGTAACTTAAAAACTTTTAAGAAGGTAACACCGTATCTAATAATCGTTTACTCATCACATATTTTCTGGGTAGTAAATGTGGGAAATATAATGATGTCTCAATCATCATTTCTTCTTAGAAGGAACCTATGAACAGAAGGGAAGACAGTGTATAAATAAGTTTCAGTGAGGAATATCAAGAGCCTTAGTCACAGGGCAATAGAAGAGCATGAATGAGAAGTGCCTGATGTCACCAGAAGTGTCAGGAGAGATGTTCCAGGCGGAGGAAACAGCTGTTCTGAGCCAGACTCACTATTTGATTTGTGGCATCTAGTAGAAAATATGGATTACTTGTTTAAAAAACTATTGTCCATCTGGGCACCAGTGGCTCATACCTGTAATCCTAGCTACTCAGGAAGGTGAGATCTGAGGATCAAGGTTCAAAGCCAGCTCAGACAAGAAAGTCCACAAGACTCTCATCTTCAATGAACTATCAAAAGCTGGAAGTGGAGCTGTAGCTCGAGTGGTAGAGCACTAGCCTGGAGTACAAAAAGGTCAGGTATAGTGCCCAGGCCTTAAGTTCAAGCCCTGGGATGATCACAAAAGGAAACAATAAACAAGATGTCCAAAATGGTGACAACAAGGCATTAGTTCAAGCATGAATTTCTTTGCAGTTAGACTGCAACACCTACAAGGGAAAAATTACAAATCGTTATTTAATAAATCCAACCCAGCCTGGGCAGTGATGCTATTTGTTTCTCTTGAAGTAGTATTATCTAATTAAAATCATGGGTCTAAGAGAATGTATATTTAAAACAATTATGCTACTATGCCCATTACAAGTTTGGGGGATCCATGGGATAGTAGGGTGGTGATGGGAATATTTACTACTTACTGGGTTTCCCCGAGAGTGACATTTTCTGGGAACTTCAGGGAAATATTTAGTACTTTCTCCAGCATCTAATGTCTCTGAAAATAATTGTGTAAATGACACAAAGTAACCATTAGTATATTTTTTGGAAATGAGAAGAGAAACCCCACCTGTGAATGATAAAAAGCAGAGAACAGGGATTTTTGTATTATTATTCACAACCACTCACTGCACACTGTAAGAGTGTTATACATGTTATCTGTAACAATGTGACTTAGGATACCTGTCCATGGAGTCTACTTACCCTTTCCAATCATATCAGGCTTGGTCATGTGGCTTGCTTTGACCAATGGAGTGACAAAAAACCATGTACAGCATGTCTGTGAAGTCGTTCTTAAAAGCTAATTTTAAGGGCATGACAGTTGGCCTCTCTGTCTCTCTGTCTCTGTCTGTCTCTCTCTGGCTTGAATTCAGAGGGCCTGGGTAGTATCCCTGAGCTCTTTTGCTCAAGGCTAGGCTAGCACTCTATCAATTGAGCCACAGCTCTACTTTCAGCTTTTTGGTGGATAATTGGAGATAAGAGTCAGCGAGGGGGGGAGGCATGCTGGGAGGGCAGGGATGGGAAGGGAAAACAAAGGAGAAGGCAACAATACTTGATAAGAAATGTACTCATTTCCTTGCTCATGTAATTGTAACCCCTCTGTATGGTATTTTCACAATAAAAAAAACTTATTAGGAAGAGTCTCATGGACTCTTATTAATGCTGGAGCTGGCTTCAAGATGTGATGGTCAGATCTTAGTCTCCTGAGTAGCTAAGATTACAGGCAGAAAAGCCATTGGCATCTGAAGGCAATGTTTCAGGTCTCCTGCCCCAAGTCTAACACATCCCTACAGAAGAGTGGTCTTTCAGCATGGATGATCCTAGGTGAAGAAGCCACATGTGGCTGCAGACAATGCATGCCTCAGTTGTGGAAAAGCCACTGAGATTTGGGGGTGATTAGTGACTGTAATCTGGTGAAAGCTGGCTAGCACAGTATCTCACTAGGTTTAATCTCTAGCAAATAAAAAGCAATAAAATATTTGCAGACTTGTGTTGAACATCTCATTGTTTTTCTCCAAATACTTATTCCCTTACCTTTCTCCAATGACAACCACAATCATAGATAGTATAACTTTCTTTTGGTATCTCAATATTGTTTATTAAATATTAATATATAATTATATTTGATTATATATTAATATGAAGCATATTAACACCAATTAATATAATTCTTAATCTATAAACAATATAGTTATTATATAACATAAGATGAATAATATAATGAATGCTAATTATAGTATATTATATATACATATGAATTATATTATACTAATATTAATATCCAATACACATGGTATTGGATAATATGCACATACATACATAAAATTTAAAAATTGCCATGTTCTTTTCATAGGCCAAATTTAGGATAAAAAATTAATAAGACATTGTATATTTATTTATATATAGTTATTTATTTTTTGGTGCCAGTTCTAGGGTTTGAACTCAGGGCCTGGGCACTATTCCTGAGCTTTTGTGCTCAAGGCTAGCACTCTACCACAGTTCCACTTCTGGCATTTTGGTAGTTAATTGGAGTTAAGAGTCTCAGGTACTTTCTTGCCCAGGCTGTCTTTGAATTGTGATCCTCAGATCCTATCTCCTGGGTAGTTAGAATTACAGGCATGTGCCATCAGTGCCTGGATAAGACATTGTATTTCTTAAAAAGATAATGATGGGGGGGAGTAATTTTATTTCTCCTTATGATGTTTTAAATTTCTTCATGTAATTTGCCAGTTTTCTTTCTAATTGTGACTATGGCCCATGCCCTGTACTAGGGATTGAGAATCAGGAAAGGGCCTGTCTTCTTTGAGCTTACTTTCTAGAAGGAAGAGGAAGACACTAAGCCAATAAGCACAACAGGCCACAAGAAGCATAAGGTAAGGCCCCTTCCTCACCTTCACCCATTGTGGTGAATGGTATTGGGGCTTGAACTCAAAGCCTCATGCTTTTTCTTAGCCTTTTTGCTCTACCACTTGAACTATAGTTCCACTTCTGATTGTTTTTGCTGCTTAATTGAAGATAGCATCTCGCTAGCATCTGCCAGGGCTGGCTTTGAAGCATGATTCTCAGATCTCAGCTTCCTGAATAGCTAGGCTTAAAGGTTTAAGTCACTGGCACCCAGCTAGGTGTTATTTTCTTGTCCGTTGGGGTCTGGCTAAGTGTAACTAGACAAAACAGAGGCAAAACCAATCTGGAAGAAGCCTTGAGAGTGATTCAGTTTCAAGTCACAAGATCAATTAGGCGAAGCTCTAGAATTATCGATATGATCACAGGAGATCCATGGCAGAAGTTCAGAAGGTGATTCACAATGTCTTTTTCCTTGGATATTAGTGCTCATTACCTGAAAATTACTCCGCCTTGGCCTTTAGGGAAATCTTAAGGGCCTAGCCCAAATGGCATAATACTATTTGAAATGCCAAGATTTCATGATAACCAACAACATTGAAAGAGAAAAGGCTCTTGTTGGGACCAGACTGCATCAATGCAATCATTTCTAGCAGAGAACACATCTCTAGATAATAACTCTGTGTCTGACCTATGAAGAATTGATGGACTTTTGGCTGTGTGGCTGGAATAAATTATCTCAAGAAAACTAGGCAGCAGGTAGAGAAAGGGAAACACATTCTCATGTTTTAATTTTCTGTGGTTCAGAATTGTGCTTGAATTTATGGCCTGGGTGTTGTCACTTAGCCTTTTCACTCAAGACTGGCACTCTACCACTTGAGCCACAGCACCACTGCTGGCTTTTTCTGTTTGTGTGGTACTGAGGAATCGAACCCAGGACTTCATGTATGCTAGGCAAGCACTCAACACTAAGCCACACTCCCAGTCCTACTTCTGGCTTTTTGCTGGTTAATTGGAAACAAGCATCTCACAGGCTTCCTTGCCTGGGATAACTTTGAACCCAAATCCTCTGATCTCAGTCTCCTGAGTAGCTAGGATTACAGGCATGAGCCAACAGTGCCCAGTTTCCCTTAGATTCCACTAGTCCTTTCTGTCAAAACTGAAATGAGATGCCCAAGTTGAGTAGATAAAGAAAAACAAAGTCATAGAAATGACCCTGAAGATATGTTTGCTGCTTCTATTTGATCCTATACATTTATGATCAAAGCTGATGTTTTGAAATATGAATTGGAGGACAGCAGGTTCAGGTGAAGAAGTTAGGCTGTAAATATTAGAGGACTAATGAAGACATGGTGAGCCAATGGGACTGCTTAGGGACCATGACATAATTGTGCTCATAATACCGGATGCTGAGGAAGAATTAGTTAATGTTATACATTTATACATGTTCTTGCCATTCATCATTCATTTGTTCATTCATTCAATTTCTTAGAATTTCTGAAGGAAACACATTAAAAGTAACAGAGGTAAGAAGAGAGTGATTACTCCATTTTCAAAATGTAGCAATGTCTGGAAATTACATAATTATTAATCATTTAGGAAATGGTGGGTAAATTATTGCCTAATGACTTCATTAATTAGAAACTGGTCATTAGAAAGCCTTCAGTAGGAATAGATAAAATGCTTAGGACAGACCAGGTACCAGTGGCTCACACTTGTAATCCCAGCTACTTGGGAGGCTGAAATCTGAAGATCGAGGTTCAAAGTCAGCCCATGCAGGCAAGTCTGCTGGAAGTGGTGCTGTGGCTCAAGTAGTAGAGAGGAAGCCTTGATTAAAAGAAGCTCAGGAACGGCAACCAAGCTCTTTAAGCTCCAGGACTGGCACACATACACAAAACTGCTTGTGTCCAAAAGTCAAATGAAGAAATATGTGTCAAGAAATGACATAAAGTTGTTCACTGATGCACCAAGGCAGCGTGAAGGACGGAGAGGCCTGTGATTGAAGTAGTAGAATTCTGGGTGTATTTTCCCTGTGGGTGTGGAGGATGGATATCTTTCTTTTTCACCGGCTTTCATCCAGTGTGGATCTGAGGGGACCAAAAAAAACCCCATTCACTTGTGCCCAGTGAGCTGGGATACTGTTCGTCTGTATTCATCTGATTGTCTGCCCTTTTCTCCTCTGCCCAAAGGGGGAAATTTGCCTTCAGTAGGGGATAATGAAACTAGAGAAGCCAGGAGATGATGGCTTAAGCCTGTGATCCTTGCTACTCAGAAGGCTGAGAGAGGAGAATTGTGGGTCAAAGCCAGCCTGGGAAGGATACTGCATGAGACTCATCTCTAATTAACCATCTCAAACAGAAAACAAAATGAACAAACAAAAAAATTTTAAGAAAAAACCCAAAGCACCCAAAGAACCCTCCCCAAACAAACAAACAAACCACAAAGAAACAGACTAGTACTGAAGAGAAATGGATGGATAGAGTGGAAAGGAGGTAGACTGTCAGGTTCATCTGAAAACAGTTTTGAAGTACCTGAGACAAACTTGTAAATTTGCCAATTACATGAACTCATAAAATTCCTCTTTATCTCAGTGCTGGTGACTCACACTCAGGAGACTGGGATCCAAGGACTCCAGTTCAAAGACAGTCTGGAAAGGAAAGTACATGAGACTCTTATCTCCAATTAAGCACTGTGGCTCAAGTGGTAGAGCACTAGCCTTGAGCAAAAGAGCTCAGACAGCCCTCAGGCCTGAGTTCAAGCCCTAGCAGCACTGGCATAAAAAAAGAAAAAGAATAAGTAGCCTGTTTTTATACTAGTTAGCCTGGTGCTACATACTCAGAACCGAAAGGATTTTGACAATTAAAAAATTATTTTGTGTTAGAACATGCCAAGGTGGTTATTTGTTTATTTGTTTTAAAAGCTACCTTCTTTACTTTCTGAAGTAGAACATTTTGTACTGTGTGTAGATCCTGCATTTTTGAATCATTTCCTATTAAATTACTGATAGAATTTGGTCCCTATTGAACTGTCATTTCCTTTTATGTCTCTTTTCTTGGCTTTTCCTGCAACATCAACCACATTAACTATTTTCCCACATCCTGCTTCTGGCAATAGCCAGCCTGAGAATGCTTTGAAAGGGCAGTCTGAACCACAATGTGAATTCCAATGTGCACAGGGCGGGAATAGATGGGGCATTCTGAATCAATCAACAGCATTAAGGGAGCACCTAGGATGTGCCCAACCCTGGAGCCATGCTGATAACAGAAGACAGAACCTAACACAATTTCATTAAAGATGCTCTTTAGTTCCTCAGCATGCTTCAATGTGTGTGTGTGTGTGTGTGTGTGTGTGTGCATTCACCACAGGCACAGGGACCTAAACCTAATCCACTCTGGGAGCTTATTTAATTAACCCTGATTACTTATTTACTTACTATCTCAGTACAAGAGAAACAAGACAACAGGCAATATTTCTTGAACTTTTACTGGGTACCACACTGATATGTGTGTGTGTGTGTGTGTGTGTGTGTGTATACACATTCTATTTTATTGGGTAAGGAAATGGAGGCACAATGAAAATATTTAATGCACCCAAGATTCCAGAGCCAATAGATATAAAGAAAGGTAGAGGTGTTTTTGTGGTGGGAAGGAGTCTGGTCCTGGGGCTTGAACACAGGTCCTGGGCATAGTACCTTAGCTTCTTTATTCAAGGCTAGTGCTCTGCTACTTGAATCACCGCTCTTCTTTTTGGTTTCTTGGTGTTTAATTGGAGACTTTCCTTACCCAAGTGGCTTTGAGGCATGATCCTTAGATCTCCACCTCCTGAGTAGCTAGGGTTACAGGCATGAGCCAGGGGTATAGGCTGCAGAGGTAGATTTAATCCAAGGCAGTTTGGTTCCTTGCTTTTGGATTCTGCTCTTTGTATAATCTGATAAGACATCTGCTCAGAATTGCCGAACAGAACTTCAATCACGTTTTAATTTTTTTTTTTTTTGCAAAATATATATTAAATGCAAAAAAAAAAATTTTTTTTTTCTCTGCCAGTCCTAGGGTTTGAACTCTGGGTCTGGGCACTATCCCTGAGCTCCTTTTGCTTAGGGCTAGCTCTCTATCAGTGGACCCACAGCTCCACTTGTGGCTTTTTTTTTCTTTTTTGCTGGTCCTGGGGCTTTAACTCAGAGCCTGGACACTGTCCCTCTTTGTGCTCAAGGCTAGCACTCTACCACTTGAGCTACAGCGCCACTTCTGGATTTTTCTGAGTAATTGTATTGGAGATGAGTCTCACAGACTTTCCTGCCAGGGCTGGTTTGGAACCTCCATCCTCAGATGTCAGCCTCCTGCATAACTAGGATTACAGGCATGAGCCACTGGCGCTTAGCTTTAAATATACCGATCCCTCACCAGCAGGAGAGGAATGAAGAGTCCTTTCTCAACTGGCCACATTTATGTTTAGCCGCTGAGAGAAATGTTTGGAAAGGAATAATTCAGCCATTTGTGCACCTGTTCAACAGAATTTTCAACAGACTATATGCTGCCAAGCAAATTTTTGTAGAAAACCCTCGGTTTAGTAACAGTAAATGGAAAAGAGATGTATCTTAAAACATAACACAGTGTAGTAAGTCCTGTAACAATAGAATTTCAGGAGGTGGAAGGAGAGAGAAGGAATGTTTGACAAATGAGTTCAGCATTGAAACTAAGTAAGGATTCTTCAGTGGACATGAGTCCTGGTGGTAGGCATGGGAAAAGAATTCAAGGGGAGACTGCTAAGCTCACTTAAGGGATTCTGGCTCCAAATGCAGGACTAGAAAGGTAGGCTGTGCTGACCAAAAGAAAATACAACTTAATGGGACTTATTTTCAAGAGTCATGTTCAAGGTCAAGGCTATTTAAACTACCTTCTATTCCTCTTCCTACTCCTATTCCTCCTTCCCCCTTCCCTCCTCCTTCTCCTTTTCCCCCTCCTCTTCTGTAGTAGTACTGTAATTTGAACTCAGGGGCCTCAAGCTCGCTAGGCAGAAAATATGACTGAGCCAGTCCTCTTAACTTTCTATTTTTCAATCTTTTTTTTTTTTTTGGTCAGTCATGAGGCCTGAACTCTGGACCTGGGTGCTGTCCCTCAGCTCTTCAGCTCAAGGCTAGTGCTCTTCCACTTGAGCCACAGTGCCTCTTCCAGCTTTTTCTGATTATGTGGTGCTGAGGAATCGAACCCAGGGCCTCATGCATGCGAGACAAGCACTCTACCACTGAGCCACCTTCCCAGCCCCCGTCTCTTTTTTTTTTGGTGCCTATACTAACTAGGGCTTGAACTCAGGGCCTAGACACTGTCCCTTAGCTTTGTCACTCGAGGCTGGTGCTCTATCACTTGAGTCACACCTCCATTTTCAGATTTTGGTGGTTAATTGGTGGTAAAACTCTCATAAACTTTCTTGCCTAGTAGCTTCAAACTGCCATCCTCAAATTTCAGCCTCCTGAAGAGCTAGGAATAAGGCATCAGGCCATTTGGAAGACATTTAAAAAGAAACATTTTTCAGCAATTGGTTCAAACCTATGAATAATCTGGAGTATTTTAAGATAAATTAGAAATTCTGCCTCTAATTTTTTTTGACATGCACATAGGACATTTTAAAAAAAGATTCATGGTATTTCCTGCCATCATTCCAATAAACATTTTACTAGTTGTATGAGTTATCACTAGCTGTGTAACGAATTATCCTAAAAATTAGACTCTCGAAACATCAGACATTTATTACTCATAGTTTCTGTGAGTCAGGATGCCAGGAATGGATTAGCTGTGTTCTTTTGTTGCAAAGTCTCTCATGAAGCTATAGATGGGAGTGTTGGCTAGGCTTCATTATTCAACTCAAGGTTAGGCTGGAGTAGGAACTATTCCCAAGTTTACACATACATGCTGGTTGACAAGCCTCAGGTTCCCTGTGAGCCATAGTGTAGACCTTTATGCCCGGTTTGGCTTCTAACCTCCACCCTCAAATCTCAGCCTACTGAGTGGCTAGGATTACAGGTGTGAGCTACTGGCGCCAAGCTCCCCACATACTTTCTTATTTTACGAGCTCCCTGGCCATAGTTTAGAATGTGTAGGTCAGCAGAAAAGATCATTTCCATGTCATCGTTGGCTGGGTGGGTTCTGGAGGATCTGGTTGTGGCTTTCTTGGGGTTCAGATAAGGAGAGGAGGGGGTTCAAGAGCAGTGGGTCTCACCCTTGGAGTGATATGGGGAAAGAGAAGCTGTAACTCTGTTTGAACAAGAGTGCCTTTCAGGTCTTGCCTGGCTTCATGTTTCTCCCTGAGGCCCAGACTTGCTCACCCTTCCAGAATCAACACTGTGAGCACATTGGCGTTGCCCTGTTGCTGCTGTGAGCTGATGTTATTATTCCTGTGGCCCAGCCAGAGCCCCATTCTGAGGAACATGGAGCCAAGGTGCTGTGAAAACTGGAGCTGGTGTTGAAGTTGGCTGCTTTCTCTCCAGCCACAGTGGTTCCCATTGGAGGTGAGCCAGGAAAAAGAGGGCGGGAGGGAGGAGCCTGTACCACATCCATCTTTCTGAATGACAGGTGTCCTAGCCAATGTGTTGTGGGAGTTGAAAAGCCCGTGTTGAAGTTGGCTAGTTTCTCTCAGGCCACCATGGTTCCCATTGGAGGCCAGTCAATGCAGGAGGGTGGGCAGGGAGAGCTTGTACCACATGCATCTTTCTGAGTGACAGATGTCTGTAGGACACTGTGGAATGTTCTCTGTGAGATAATCTTAATTAGTGCTATTTAATGTTATTATTTTTTTTTATTTGGGTAGTACTGACGCTTGAACTCAGTTCCTCATGCTTGCTCAGCTTGCTTGCTTGGCTTGTTGCTAACCTGGTGTTCTACTACTTGAGCCATACCTGTAGCCTTGATTTTGTTGCTTATTTCTTTTTTATATTTATTTATTTTTTTGGGTACATTATTAGGGCTTGTACTCAGGATGTGGGTACTTTCTTCAAGGGTTTTTGTTGTTGTTGTTTATTTTGTTTTTTCTTTTTGCAGCCCGCTACCACTTGAGCCACAGCTCCACTTATAGCTTTTTGGTGATTAACTGGAGATAAGAGTCTCATAGAGGTCTGGGAAGTTGGCTCAGTAGGTAGAGTGCTTGCCTCCCATGCATGAAGCCCTGGGTTCGATTCCTCAGTACCATATAAGCAGAAAAAAGCCAGAAGTAGTGCTGTGGCTCAAGTGGTAGAGCGCTCGCCTTGAGCTGAAGAGCTGAGGGACAGTGCCCAGGCCTTGAGTTCAAGCCCCACGACCAAAAAAAAAAAAAAAAAAAAAAGTCTCATGGACTCTCCTGCCTAAGCTGGCTTTGAACTGTGATTCTCAGATCTCAGCCACCTGAGTAGCCAGGATTATAGATGTGAGTTACTGGCACCCAGCTATTTGTTGCTTATTTTGGAGATGGAGTCTTGTGTACTATTTTTTGCCTAGGCTGGTTTTGAAGCATGATTCTCTGGATCTCTGTCTCCTGAGTAGCTAGGATTAGAGGCATTACTGGCACACAACCCAACTAGTATAATTCCTTTGGCTATGAATGATAATGCAATGATACCTCATGTTGTAATTATTTCCAACCTGGTTGCATCTAAATCTTCTGGTACATGGAGGGAGGTGTTTGGGGGAGCCCGAAAACCAACCTTCATTCAATCCTCAATCCTTGAGAAATGAAGAAAATAGGTAAGAAAAAAATGGGGTTTAGTTAGCTTAAAAGTCTAGTTCTAATCTTCTGAGGTGACCATTGGAGCTTAGGGGCTGGGGTGTTTGTTTTTTGCATTTGAAAAACTACAGAAATGGTCTATTTCTCTAAATTTGAGGTGTAGACCTAAGAGATTCTTTGTGTAGTTCCCTCTGCTTCTTAAGCAGGAGCTCATTACCTCAGCGTGGAGTTAGACAGAATTGGAGAACAGTCTCCTCTTAGTGATTTATTAATTGAGTGACTTGAGAAAATTGGGTCTCTAAGCTCTGCTTTCTCAATAGTACTGATGTTGGTTTTTATCATGCAGTGGGATCCATCAAGGGCTGGAAACAGCTAGCCCAATGCTAGAATAATACCTGTCACAATGAACAATCTTGCAGAAGAGAATGATTATTTTACTATATAAATTGTCACCTTTGTGGCCAACAGAGATTTTATAGAAGAATGAATCAAGTATTCTTGAAAGAGATACATGTTGAGTTGTATGACCTGGCCACCTTAGTCAACAAGTATTTATAAAAATATCTACTGTCTGTCCAGTGCTAGTTGGCTCATGCCCTGATCTTAGCTCCAGAGGATTATGGCTTGAAGTCAGCCCAGGCAGATAGACTGTGAGACTCTCATTTCAGTTAACTAGCTTAAAAATAAAGGAGTTGGACTGGAAGTATGACTCGAGTGGTAAAATGCCAGCTATGAGCAAAAACAGTGAAAATTGAAAACCTCAAGTTCAAGCTCTGGTATCAGCACATGCACACGCACACACACACAAATCCATTTCCAACATAGATGTGTTAGACCTCATTGTACATGAAAAAAAGATGTAAACTTTGACAAGTTGATGTTAGGTAAAATGAACCCCAAGATAAGGATTCAAATGTTTTTTTTCTTTCTTGCGATTGTTTCCAACATATTTATAAGATGATTTCTTTGTTACTTTGTATGTACCTCCCCCAGGGTTTAAGCCCTGCTTTCACTGTATTTGATGTTGATATAATTTGTGGAGGGGAAGGGAAAAAACAAACTGTTTAAATAGGGATACAGGTGGATCCATTGCAACAATGAGATATACAAGACATTATGTAGAAAAATGAACTTTACAACTTTGGCAGGGTGGGGAGTGGGGGTGGTGGTGGTGGTGGTGTTAGAGGGTGAAGGTGGTGGGGGTGGAGAGGGGAAGGGATGGGAAGGGGAAACAAAGGAGGAGGCAACAATGCTTGATAAGAAATGTACTCACTATCTTGCCCATGTAATTGTAACCCCTCTGTATGGTATTTTCACAATAATAATAAAAAAAGATGTAAACTTTCTAGTCATTACAAACTTGTTATCATTTGCAGCAAGATATGATAATGAAAACATAAGGAAAAAAATTAAACTTTAAGAATCTAGGTAACACTGGGCGCTGGTGGCTCATTCCCATAATCCTGGCCTCTCAGGAGGCTGAGATCTGAGGATCACAGTTCAAAGCTAGCCTGGGCAGGAAAGTCCATGAGACTCTTATTTCCAATTAACTACTAGGAAACCAGAAGTGGAGCTGTGGTTCAAAGCCCCACAACTCACCAAAATAATAATAATAATAATAATACAGGTAGCCTTATTGGTATCTGTCTATCTATCTATCTAATTCTGGGGCTTGAACTCAGGGCCAGGGCTTCTTTCCCTTACTTAGTTTTTCCCCCTCAAGACTGGTATTCTAGCACAGCCCCATTCCTGGCTTTTTGGTGGTTAATTGGAGATAGTTTCCTATCTGGGCTCTTCTTCCCAAGTAACTTAGGATTACAAGGATGAGCCACCCATGCCTGGAATAAAAATAGTCTTATCTATCATTACCCTTATATGTCTTCCCTTTCAGTTATCTATATGAGGACAAGAATTCACTTCTGGCCTTTGGGGGTCTACATTCCCAACTTCATTGGTGATAAATATGAGCAGGAAGCCCAATTCCATGCCTGATTAATACAGATAAACACCTATGCACATCTGCCTTCTACCCCCAATTTATGTTCTCTCTGTCTGTATAGGGACCATGCTATTTGGGAGAGATTTGCAGGTCTTTTACTTTTGCCCTTGGCTCCCACAAGGTCACTTTTTCTCTGACATCCTGGCAACTCCACTTAGCTTTCTCTTGTCAACTCTGAAATCATCTCTCTTTTCTGACACCCCACCGTCCTTCAGAAGTCTTTCCCCTGAAGCCTGTCCAAGAAGGTGCTGTCTGGTCTCGGTTCCACCTGTCATTCTGCTCACCCCATGTCTTGTAAAAATCCTTCCTCCCCATCACTGACGTGCTTGTCTTAATTTAGCCTTCATGTTTCCATGCATGTCACACGGTGTTTACCAGAATCTACCCTATTTTCCCCTGGGACAGCTTGGAGGAAAGAGAACCCAGGTTGCGTCATAGAATGCCTCATAGGATTATGGATGCAGCAAAGAAGTGACACTGGGGAAGGGGAACTTTGCAGGTGCATCTCCTTCCTTTTGTTTCTTCGTTTAGCTATTCTCATCTTAGTCCGATACTTACCATGAACTAACAATGTATTAGGCAAGAGTTCTGGACTGTATCTTACAAGAATGTGCACAGGTTTGGACTGGTGAATGACTCATTGAGTCTAAGGAATTTAAAAGTGTTGATGGTCTAGGAAAGTCAGCCTGAGAAAGGAGAGAGAGAGAGAGAGAGAGAGAGAGAGAGAGAGAGAGAGAGAGAGAGAGAGAGAGAGAGAGAGAGAGAGAGAGAGAGAGAGAGAGAGAGAGAGAGAGAGAGAGAGAGAGAGGAGAGAGAGAACAGAGAACAGAGAGGTTGGGAGGAGGGAGGGCAAGGGCAAGGGGGGAAAGGGAAAGTCAGAGAGAGACACACACAGACGGAAGTGGGTAAGAAGTCTTGTTACAGAAAAGACTAAGGGAGGCATTCCAAGGCCAGTTACTTTCCCTGATCATGGGGTACAGGTGTAAGAAAGTGAGTCCTTTGAGGCCATCTGATGGCAGAAAGAAGAAGAAAGGACCATCTCCTATGCCCAGCTTCAATTCAGTCCTCAGTAGTGGTAACTGTTCCCATTTATTCAGCCCTTTACTTTAGTCCATTATTATTGCCATTTACTCAGTAATGAATTTGAGCTCCTTATTGTATCTAGACACTCTTACTATTAAGACAGCCAAGCCCCAGTGGCTCATGCCTATAATCCTAGCTACTCAGGAGGCTGAGATCTGAGGATCATGGTTGGTAGCCAACCTGGTCATGAAAGTCTGTGACTCCAATGGTAGAGTGCTAGCTTTGAACACAAAAGCTCAGAGATAGCATCTAAGCCCCGAGTTCAAGACCCAGGACTGGCACAAAACAAACAAAACAATCCAGAATACCACTATTTTTAAATTTAAAATATATTTTATTTTATTGTAAATATGCTGTACAAAGGGGTTACAGTTACATGAGTAAGGTACATTTCTTGTTGAACATTGTTCTCCCACTATCCCCTCCCTCCCTCCACGACTCCCACCTCCTAAAATTGTGAAGTTCATTTCTGACATAGTGTCTTGTGAGTATCATTGTTGTAATGGGTCATCCTTTGTACTTCTTTCAGAATTTTGTTATTTCTCTTCCCTTCCCCAAATCAGATAAATGCATATACAAGATGGAGGGTACCAGAATCAAAGATTGCTAGGGATAAACCAATGGAAAAAGAAATATGAAATAAAATAAGAAGAAAGAACTAGAAAGAGTACATTGGGGACATCAAGGTTGGCAACTGAAAAAAATGGGCCTGTTGTTTCCCTGTCTTGGAGTTTATTTTAATCCACATCATTTTGTATGGTCATATGTATATAGCTCTTGAGCTCTCATGATTCTCTGCCAGGACTATCCTAACCATATACTAATTATTACAAACAAGGGAAACCATAGAGCCTATGAGAAAACCACTATTTTGTTGCGTCCTCACAACCAACTCCTCTTTGAGGATTTTCATGATTTTATACAACAGAATACAGAAGTGCAAGATCACACAGTGAATGGGTGGGTAGAGTTCAAGCAGTCTGTCCGTCTGGATCTGTCCAATCTGAATGACTGGGCTAAGGTTGACCTCACCTAGTTTACCTGTTCATTCTGACTCTTAATCCTTTTCCTTTCCTCTGGGAGGAAGGGTGGAGCCTCACCGTTCTTGGTCAAGAGACTTTGCCTTGTCCTCAGGGCTTAGTGAGCTGGGTAGGTTCTTCGTACATTTTTACTGAATGAATGAGCGAGTCCAGTCCAGTTGCTGCGTGATGGAACGTAGAACTGAGTACCACAGAGTGTGGGAAAAGCCATGTGGAGAAGGCCACGTGCAGGCTTAGGTCCTTGCTCTGTCTTCCTAACCTCGTGCTGTTGGGCTGTCGCTTGAATACTATGGGGCTCAGAGTGTTACTGGTAAAACATCAAGGGGCTGAGGAATGTGATCCAAATAGGTTTCTTTCAAGGCATGGGAAAAAGGCCACTAGATCCCTCTGTGTGTGTGTGTGTGTGTGTGTGTGTGTGTGTGTGTGTGTGTGTGTGTGTGTGTGTGTGTGGTGTATGTTACAACAAAAGAAAAGAGATTCCATGTCTGGAGTTCAGGAATTCTCTCTCTTTGTGTCTCAGATAACTATCTTTGTGATTTGTGATGAACCCTTTTTCTTTTTCCTATTCCATTTTTCTATTTCCTAAGGAGCTATATTGATACTACATCTTTTCTTGTTTTCTAGGAAACAAAAATTTAGTTAAAAAAATAATTATATATCAGTATTGAGGATAGAACCCAAGGCCTCTTGTGTGCTAGGGAAGCACTCTTCTACTTGAGCAATGCCCCCAGCCCTTTTGTGTTTATTTCTTTATTTTTGAGATAGGGTCTCACTAACTTTCTTTGTGGTGAACTTCAACTGATAGAGCCTAGCTCTATCTCCTTGGTAGCAGATTATAGACATGCACCACCATGCCTGGTTGCTTGATTATTAAAAAAATCATGAATATTATCTCATGAACATCCACTATCACATCTTTTTCACCCAAGGTGATATTGAATTGTGATGGCATTTAATGTTTTGCTTACTTACAAACGTCTTCATATCATGTCAACATCAGTGCTTGTAGCAGTTGAAGGAAGGACATAAGAAAATCACAGATTATTCAGACATAGGTTGATATACTACACTATTATCTCAAGCCTACATATAGCTGATTTACAATTTCCAAATTAAAATAATATTCACTGAGGAAATTGTTCTTGCCATATAAAATGAAATCTTCTAGTAAGAGATGAGAGAGAGAGGGAGGGAAGGAAAGAAGGAGGGAGGGAGAGAGAGAGAGAGAGAGAGAGAGAGAGAGAATATTAACATCATATAGGCATTTAAAAAGGTCTAACTTTGACCAAATTGACAATTAAACATAATGGTCTAGACCAACTGACCAACTCGTATGTTTTTGTTCTTCTTGTTGTGCTAGTACTGGGACTTGAACTCAGGGCCTGGGTGCTCTCCTTTAGCTTTTTTTTGCTCACAGCTGGACCCATAACTCCATTTCTGGCTTTTTGCTGGTTAATCAGATACTAACAAGTCTCATGGACTTTGTGCAGGCTGGCTTTGAAGATCATAGTTCACTATGATCCTCAGATCCTCAGATCTGCAAGCTAGGATTGCAGGTGTGAACCACTGGCTCCTTTGCTACAATGTAAATAGATAACTCACCATATGCTGGGCAACCCCAAGAAAGAGCCTTGGCCATCGATACCTATTGGCACAGCCTCTTTTGGCCTCACTGCTTTTATAACCCTTTTGTAGGCCGTCGGTTTTCTTGGGCTCTCCCACAATTCATATGGAAGCCTCTCAGCTGCCCCTGTCATTCAGCTCTCAAGGGTAACTTTTGTCATCCACCAAATATTGGAACAGGTGGAACCTGTTAGCAGTAATATGACCCAGGATGAAAGGACAGGGACTCAATCGCAGTGTCTCATGTCAGGTTTGACAGAGGTGACTGCAGAAATCAAAATTCTTCTTTGTGCTTTCATTTTTTGTTTGTCTGTTTCGAAATTTTCAGCAAAAGGCCTTTGAATGTTTTTATTCCTGAAGGTGTAATTCTAATGTCATAAGTATGACATGGGACATATACTCAAAGCCACTTGTCCCATGCCAGGGAATTCCAACATGTTCTCCTGGAGAAGAACTTTGCCTTCTAACATCCACAAGAACATTCTAGAATCTCAAGGGAGACCACAAGGGAAGTATCAGTCCCAACACTCAGGGCCAGGGAGAAAATCCAGTGAAGAAAGAGGTTTATCATAAAAAACACATGTTTCTCACTTTTTTTTTTAAATACAATTTTATTTGGCTGACCCATTATGGTAACTTACATTTCCACTCACAGAATGTCAAAAATCCTGTCTGCCCTTTCAGCCTGGCTTCTTTTTTTCTCTTCAGTCTCAGAGCTACTTTTGGGTCAGGTTAACATAACCTCAAAAAAGAAACGAGTCTTGGTTCGCCCAAATTGTCAGTCCTTTTACTCAGCTTTTCCACTCACGGTGACATCTTTAATGCACATGAAGGAAGATTAATCTAGTTGGAATGAAGTCTCCTGCATTAATTTAGAACATGCGTTCTAAAGGAGAGTATTATAAATTCACAAGTGGATGATTCCATCTCCTTTTTTAAAAGTCATAGATTATAGCCTCCAGTGCACGCTCTGGCTTTTAGCCCTGTATAGGGAGGGTGAAATGCTATGACATGAAGCAATGAATGCATGAAAAGCTTCAAGAACTCCCTGTAGTCAACAAATT
Source organism: Dipodomys merriami (assembly GCF_024711535.1). Taxonomy (NCBI): domain Eukaryota; kingdom Metazoa; phylum Chordata; class Mammalia; order Rodentia; family Heteromyidae; genus Dipodomys; species Dipodomys merriami. The sequence goes on from NW_027202271.1 coordinate 11,281,044, forward strand.
GAGGTTTATTCTTCTAATGACGTAAGTGGATGTAAATGCTCACCAGGGTTTAACTATAATAAACTTAGGGAAGTGGAAGGGAGGTGCTTTTGTGCTAAAAAGAATACCCAGCCAGAAACCCCTCTCCCCTCTATTACCTCCCCCCCCCCATTTTCAGGGATGTGTATGCAATCATGTTTTTTAAGTTTTCAAGTTTTTCTTGTGAGAGTTTTGCTAAGACTTGTAAGTTTAGACTATCTAGAAGAAAATCATATCCTCTTGTTATTGATGTTTTTAAACATTTAAGTATTTTGACCTAAACGCTAAAGAACAAAGTCAATTGTTTAACTCAAAAGGGCAAAATGTAAATATTTAGGTTAGGTATGTGAAGCATCTATTTTCACAATGACAATGCTTCCTTGCAAGTGTTTGAGAAAGAGCTATAATACAGCTCTTTGAAAAGTGTGGGAAATTTAGGATGAAATAAAAACCCAATCATAAACTTCCTTCCTCAAATTTTGAATGCAGTTTCAATGAGATTCTCTTACACTGGATAAGGTCTTCATTAGCTTTTTAAGTGGCTTCATGCTGCATATTTGGGAACTATTAATTTCATTTCAATAAGAGACATGCTTTACAGTGAAATACTTAGATACAGTTATTGGAAAATAAAATTTAAAGAAAACACTATGTGCCTTTCATTTTCTTCCTTTCAGTTCTTTAATTCCCATGTTCTATAGATCAAATTCAACTTTATAATCTGGCTTCCTAGTCATTCACTTTCTTGTTTGAGCTTTTTGATCATTTATTCCTTTGTTTTGGTGCCCAGTCACATATTTATACATTAATCATCAAATATTTGCTCATTTAATAATACATGCCTGTCTCTGGGCTAGGTACAATTACATGGTTTTAAAAGGTAAGAGTTTTTATTTTGCCATATTTCTTTTCAGATTTGGCAAAACAGTTGCTTTCAAGCACGCCCTGAAAGTTATAAAGAAATTGCTGTGTTCTAGCATAGTAGAGAGTGAGTGTGTGCAACTTAGCATTGTGAACATGTTGAGAAAGCAGGTCAGGAGTGACAGCAGTGACAGTGGCATACCGCAACAGACTTCCCCTGTGCAAGGTACTGTTCCAGATGTTTTCCAGCCTTATAATGTAATTCTTGTAGTAACTATGTAACTAAGTAACTCTTCTTCCAATATAAGCCAGCTATACCACTCCTACCTGTATCCAAAGGAAGGGAAATCAGCACACAACAGACGCATCTGTATACTGTGGTTAGAATAGCACTATTCACAGCTTGGCTGTGACATCAGCCCCACAATGGATGAGTGAATGATGAAACTGTGGGTCAGTACCAGTGGCTGGTAGTTATTTGCCAATCCTAGCTACTTGCAAGAATGAAAGTGAAAAGATCAAAGTTTGAGGCAAGCCCAGACAGAAAGTTTATGAGATCCTACCTTGCAAATAACCAGCAAAAATTAGGGTTGGCTGGGCGCTGGTAGCTCACCCCTATAATCCTAGCTGTTCAGGAGACTGAGATCTGAGGACTGCAGTTTGAAGTCAGCCTAGGCAGGAAAGTCCATGAGACTCTTTTCTCCAATTTACCACCAAAAAGCTGGAAGTGGACCTGTAGCTAAAGCGGTAGAGTGCTAGCCTTGAGCAGAAGAGCTCAGGGATAGTGCCCAGGCCCTGAGTTTGAGCCTCAGGACTGACATCCAAAAAAGTAGGGCTTGAAAGTATGGCTCCAACAGTAGAACACCAGCCTAGCAAGCACAAGGTCCTGAGTTCAAACCCTAGTAACACACACACACACACACACACACACACACACACACATGCACACAAAATGAACAAGAGAAAACGTGATGATGTATGTGTAATGGGGTATCAGCCATAAAGAAATTATGTGGTTTGCAAGAAAATGGATGAAACTGGGGAATCTCCTGGTAAGAGAAATGAGCCAAACACAAATTCTGTCTGCTTTCTCTCATATGCAGATTCTAGACATACATATACATATACCCATACATGTTTATGTATATGTGTGTAAATACAGTCAAATATTGAATGTAAATATAAATGTAAATACATATTACATTGTCAACTGTTGTGGGGAGGAGACCAGTAGGAGAATGAGGGAAAAGAGAGGGTGATACAGTGAAGATGATGGAAGCACATCATATCTGTGTATGAAAATAGTATAAAAACATTAAAAACTGGAGCATATACAAAGGGAAGAGAGGAGCAATGGGGAATAAAAAAGGGTAATTGAGGCTATTGAATTTGATGAACATAATGTGTGTAGAGCCTTCTGGAAAGTTCCATGCAGATGATGAGACCACTTTGAGCTGCAGAAAAGTAAGAAGTGACTGAAGGGGTGGATGGGGGTGGAGGTGGGGGGGTAGGGGGGGTGGGAGGGGAAGGCATGCCGAAAGTCATTGGGAGCTGAGACTGTTTAGGAGCTACATTTCACACAGCAAGTCAAGATAGCTAGTTCAATTCTTTAATTTTTTGACTTAGGATTGTGTGTGTGTGTGTGTGTGTGTGTGTGTGTGTGTGTGTGTGTGTGCCCTACAATCTGGAGGTGATGTGTTCATATGTAGTGCTGCCCTTATATACATGAACATTTACTATATCTCATCTTTCCAGGCCTCAGTTTCCTTATCTGTCAAAGGAGTATTTCCCCTCTCTCCTTCCCTCCCTCCCTCCCTTCCTCCCTCCCTCCCTTCCTCCCTTCCTTCCTTCCTTCCTCCCTCCCTCGCTCCCTCCCTCCCTTCCTTCCTTCCTTCCTTCCTTCCTTCCTTCCTTCCTTCCTTCCCTCCTTTTTCTCCCCCCTCTCTCCTCTCTCTCCCTCCCCCAACTCTCTTTCTGCTCTTGTGCTGGTACAGAGCCTGGGCGATGCCCCTTAGCTTTTTTGCTCAATGCTCTTCCTCTTTAGCCACAGCTCCACTAGTAGCTTTTCTGGTGGTTAATTGGAGATAAAAGTTTGACAGACTTTCCTGCCTTGACTGGCTTCAAATGGTGATCTTCAGCCCCCTGAGTAGTTAGGACTATAGGCATGGGTCACTAGCCTGGCTTCAAAGGAGCATATTCTTTTTTTTTTTTTTTTAAATTTTTTTATTGTAAAGATACTATACAGAGGGTTACAGTTACATGAGTGAGGTAATGAGTATACTTCCTCTTGAACATTGTTACCCCCTCCATTGTTTTCCCCTACCATCCCCTCCCTCCCTCCCTTCCCCAAGCTTCTTTTTTTTTTTTATTGTGATTAAGTGATTACATAATTTCCGGAAATTCACAGTATTGTGGAATAATGATGCTCATTTAAAGTCACAAGTTCATTCTAACTTTCCTGGAGCAAATTGTCTATCACAGTCTGTAATATATAACGGTGCTCACATGTTCTATACCATATATGTGATCAGCAGCATGGGGATATTTGGTAGTGGTTCAACCAGATGAGTGGGAGTTCTTTGTTTCTTTTTTTTTTTTTTTGTCGGTCGTGGGGCTTGAACTCTGGGCCTGGGCGCTGTCCCTCAGCTCTTCAGCTCAAGGCTAGCGCTCTACCACTTAAGCTACAGCGCCACTTCCGGTTTTCTGGTGGTTTATTGGAGATAGGAGTCTCACGGTCTTTCCTGCCCGGGCTGGCTTTGAACTGCGATCCTCAGATCTCAGCCTCCTGAGTAGCTAGGATTACAGGCGTGAGCCACCGGCGCCCGGCTAGTTCTTTGTTTCTTAAGTCCTGTTAGTTTTGTCATATCACCTAACATTTTGGATTTAGCATCTACTTATCAGGGAGACCATGTACTGTTTGTCTCTTCGTTCTTGGCTTACCTTGCTCAACATGATTCCTTCTAGCTCCATCCATTTCCCTGCAAATGCCATTATTTTGTCATTTCTAATGGCTGCATAATATTCCATTGTGTATAGATACCACAATTTTTGTATCCATTCATCTGTGGTGGGGCATCTAGGTTGTTTCCATATCCTAGCTATTGCAAACAGTGCTGCAATAAACATGGAGGTGCACGTGTCCTTGTATATTGGTTCCTGTTGTTCAGGGTAGATGCAAAGGAGCATATTCTTGAGCCATCTAAGAAACTACAGTAACTCTGAGGGTCCATGGCATAGTCCCATAGCCCATGCAGAACTCTGAGTAGAGGGATTCTCTAACTGTGGTAGTGTTTATAGAATTTGACTGTAGCTTGTTCCCTTACATACAGCCAAGTAATTTGTATAGGAATCTTCCCCCCCACCCCTTCCCCTGGAGAGGTATTTTTTCTCTCTTTCCCAATAAACACTTCTGGGTTCTTGTTCCCCTTTCTTAGAATACTCTTGCAAGGCACTTCCTTTTGCTGAAATCTTGAATTAGTCTTGATCTGGGGAACTGGCTAGTAGGGGTGACAGTCAATACGTTTATTGAAATGATCTCCTGGTTTTAGGGGAATAATGATCTTTCTTTTTTTTTTTTTTCTTTAAGTTTTATTATCTGAAGTAGCTGTACACAGTAGTGGTCCAAAAAAAATTCAACATGCTAGTTTGAGTATAATGCATCTTGATCGCTGTCACTCTTTCCATTATTCTGCCCCATCTCTCCCGACTGGTGATCTCTTTGGATGCTTTGTCAGGGATTAAAATTCCCTCCTGCCACCCCTCCCCCCAACCCCCCAAACTCATCCTTAAATACTTTTAATTAACTGTGTCTCACTGTTCTGTAATTCTAGCTTGCAAAATAAGCCCTCCTAAATATATCATCTGATGACTACTTCAGCCAGCTATGCTTTCAATTTCTCACATCTTAGGTTATTTGAAGACGTTTATATTTACCTAATCCCCACTTACCCTGCCCCCAGCAGCCCCAGGGGGAAGCAGGAGGCCAGGGCCCCCTCCTCCCCTCCCTCCCCTCCCTCCCCGCCCCCTACATGTTTAGCCTTCATTGGCTGGAAGGGATGAGATTAATTTGCTTGTTTTGACACAACTACTACTTTTTTTTGAGTCAATCACCCATCCCTTCTTTTGATATGCTCTTACTTGAATCAATGCTATTGATAATTTAAGGCTGGTAGTTTTACTTGCCTCTGTTTTTTTCTTTTTCTTCTTCCTTGTCTGTTCCCCATACAGAGTAAAGTAACATAAGACAGATCCGTTAGTAATTGTAACTCCTCTGTATGGTATTTTCACAAAAAAAAAAAAAAAAAAAAAAAAAAAAGACTGATCTTTAGGTTTTGTGACTGTGGATTTCTATAATTAGTATTTCTTCTCATAGTTGGGGGTTAGAGGAAGGAGAAAAACTACTAGCAAACTGTAATATATGTTTCCAAATGCCACTATAATTTTCATTTTGTTTATTCCATTCTTGAAGTTCTATTGCTAGTATTTCAAGGCTGAAATGTACCTCCCTTCTTCTCCTAAAATTTTGGATACAATTCCTTAATGCATAGCTTCATTTAACTTTTCTAAGACATTACTAAACAAATATCAGAGGAGGCCATTGTTCTAGCGTAAGATCCTGCCCTGGGCCTCAACAGACCAAGCTAAACATCAAAATGGCCTTCTCCATGCTCAAGCTCCACATTGCCACACTGAAAATAAGTTATTATCTGACCTTCCTGAGATCAGGTGGGAGAGTTAACAGCTAAATTTCCCTAATAGGCTACTTTCAGTTGTACAATAATGAAGTTCCTCTCCCTTCATCCTTATACAATGTTAACCAGTTAATTGTTTTTCTGTTGGTCTCTCCCTGTCCTCACTTTGCAAGAAAGTTAACTGAAATAAATGACCAATATTTCTATTCCCCCGTCTCCCCAATCTCAGGTATTTGTTCTTGCTAAGAAGATACTTAGATCATGCTTCTAGTCCTTTCTGCTTTAGTTAATTTTTGGATAGAATCTTGAGTTTTTGCTGGGAACTAGCCTCTCATCACAGTTTTCCTACCTAAGCCTTTCTGTGCTAGGCTTACCTCACTGTATGTACCACCATGCTTGGTTTACTAATTGAAATAGGGGTTCTTATTAACTATTTTTCTGAACTGGCTTCAAATCACAATTCTTCCAATCGGCCCCAAGTAGTTGGGATTATAAGTATACACCATTTGTGTGTCACCCATTTTCTGTTTTCTTTGGCCTTCTTCTGTCTATCAAACCACCTTCTTCTACTCAGCACATTGGAATATGTGATAGAATGAAAGGTTCATATTTATTTAGTCCAACAGAAGCCCCAAAGGAATCTAGATTCTAGAATTGAGCCAATTAAGATCATTAAGCCAAATTGTTGCCCTTTTGTCTTGTATAAACACTTGCAGTGCAAAGCAGGCATTAGATGAACAAGAATGGATGAGGCCAAACTTATTGCTTGAAGAAGTTAGAAGGTTTATTTTATTATTTTGCTATTTTTATTATTTTCTTTTTGGGGTCATCCCTGGGGCTTGAACTCAGGGCCTTGGTGCTGTCTCTGAGCTTTTTTTTTTTTTTGCTCAAGGTTAGCTCTCTATCACTTGAGCCACAGTGCCACTTCCAGCATTTTTGGTGGTTAATTGGAGAAAAGAGTCTCATGGACTTTTCTGCCTGGGCTGGGTTTGAACCACAATCCTCAGATTTCTTATCTTGAGTAGTCAGGATTATAGGTGTCAGCCATTGGTTCCCAGCAACAGGATCTAGGTTTTAATCGTAGTGCCTTACCTGGCTCTTCTTCCCCATTTTAATTTGTGATGTTCTTCAAACAGCCTCTATCCAATGATCCCTCAGTCTCTAGGTTGAAAACTCCAATATGATGTCTTTATAGCTAGTAAGATCTTGTCAGCACTCAGATGACAAGATGGTACCTAGCTCTAGTACCTCTTTAGATGGTGTTGTCTGGATCTAGAGGACTTACTCAGAGCAATGGGGCTGGGAAGAACTCCATGTTTTAGTATGTTTGTACTAGCTTCCTGTTGTAGAGTTTGGGATATAAGTCTGGTAAATACAAGAATTGAACTACTTCCCCTTACTCTTGATGTGAGTGTGGAATATTCCAGAGGAAGTGGGACATAGGGTGCTTATCTGTAAGCTGGGAAACTGAGACAGGGCTCCAGAACTCAAACTGAACTAGACTGTCTGGGTGCAAATGTTTCTCTTAGCCAGGTAGGTGATAGTGGAGAGGTTGTATGAATTTAATAATAATAATAATAATCCACAGATCTGTGTAAAAGGCTAGGATAGCACCTTTCTAGAGAACCACTGCTGTTAGGATCTGGGACAACGTGAATACTCCCCAAATACAATATGCAGATAAGTGGACAGTAGAGCCCACAGGACTTCATGCAGAGACCTCAGCGAGAGCTCTACATACTGACAAGAGATAAAGAATTTTGCTCAGGGCTGGGAAGGTGGCTCAGTGGTAGAGCGCTTGCCTTGCATGCTGAGGCTCTGGGTTCGATTCTGCAGCACCACATAAGCAAAAAGAAAAGAGCCGGAAGTGGCGCTGTGGCTCAAGTGGTAGAGCGCTAGCCTTGAGCTGAAGAGCTGAGGGACAGCGCCCAGGCCCAGAGTTCAGGCCCCACGACTGAACCCCCCCCCCAAAGAAAAGAATTTTGCTCATCCCGAAGGGCCCTGGTGACTCACACCTATAATCCTAACTACTTAGGAGGCTAAGAATTGAGGATCAAGGTTCAAAGCCAGCCCAGGCAGGAAAGTCCATGAGACTCTTATCTCTAATTAACTACCAAAAAGCTAGAAGCAGAGCTGAGGCTCAAGTGGTAGAGTCCCAGACTTTGAGTGAAAAGGCCAAGAGAGAGAATGAGGCCCTGAGTTCAAATTCTAGTATTGCCAAGCACACACACACACACACACACACACACACACACACACACACACACACACACACACACACACACACACACAATGATAGAGTTTTAAGTGCAGTAGATTCTTGTTCATGGGGTGACATTCCTCTTTCCCCAGAGCCTCTATTTATGTTTCTACCAGGATCCTCAGCCTTCTCTCCCAGTTGGCACCCTTCAGAGTTCCTGTCCAGATTTATTCTGGCAGTCATTTCTGTGGGGACAGGACTATTTCCAACTTGTTAAATGCTGTATCTGGAACTCCTAACCTCTGGCAGAATAGATACTAAAAGCATGTTTAACAATGGTCTATGGAGCACTAGAAAGTGCTGTTGGACATAAGCAGTTTCTAAGAGATATTATTTTTGCACTTAGTAAGGTCAACCTGTTGGGCAAGTGTGTGTGTGTGTGTGTGTGTGTGTGTGTGTGTTTGTGTGTGTGTACAGGGTCACTAGAGCACACATCTTTAGTGGACACATACAGGAAAAGTTACAGCTGCAGGAAAATAAATGCATGGGCTTGTGATGCCTGATTTAGGAAATGGCCCTATTTGTAGAGTGTGATAACTCACAACCTTGCTGTTTAGTTTAGTCTAGAATTTAGGAAAAGAAATTGATGCAAAACTCAGCACCTTCAAATCACATGACAAAGACTAATTAAATATTGTGTGTATCTGTATGTGTGTGTGTGTGTGTGTGTGTGTATGTGTGTGTGTGTGTGTATGTGTGTGTATTTGCAAAGCAAACTATTATTCTGTTTCTTGTTTCTTGATGGGCTAGAGACTAAAGGAAACTTGGAAAGTCCTCTCCTGTATTTTTAGAAGTACGTGGGTGACCTGGAGCCACTCTGCTGACTCCTTGAGAGTGATGGCAACTTTCAGAACGTGTTGTATTTTTGTGGAGCCTGTGATATATTACTGCCTGCTTGGCCCACTGTCTAATAAGGAATTCAGCAGATCAAGTGTCAGGTCATGGCAGGAGACTTGTTCTAAAACAATCATCAGCCAAGTTGAAACAACATTAAACATCTTTCTAAGTTAGCGGAGAGCACTGTTCACAATGCCTCACTCACCCCAGAGTTCTTACACTTCTTGGAGATGTTTCCAGGGAGGTGAGCCCTCAATATTAGTCTGACACCTGACAGAGGATTTTATGTTAAGTTGAGTAACCTACCTGTCATCCTTTTTAACTTAGCAGTGTATTTGAAAAAGAAGAAGGGTGCTCGGTGGCTCCTGCCTGTAATCCTAGCTATTCAGGAGGCTGAGATCTGAAGATTCAGATACAAAGCCAGCCTGGGCAAGAAAGTCTGTGAGACTTTTATCTCCAATTAACCAATGGAAAAAAGAAAACCAGAAGCCGTAGTGGCTCAAGTGGTAGAGTACCAGCCTTGACTGAAAAAGTTAAGGGACAGTGCCCACTATTGGAAAAAAAGAAAAGAAAAAAGAAAAGAAAACAAATAAATAAAGAAAAAAGGAAAAAAAAAGAGGCAGGAAAATTCTTGTTGATCTTTGACCATATAACTCATAAAACCTTTTATTTTTTCCCCTATTGGATGTAGGGCTTGAACTCAGGGCCTGGGTGCTGTCTCTTCTTTTAAAATCTTTTAAACACTTCTTTTAAAATCCTTTTGTAATTGTCCAATGAGTAGCCTTTTTTTTGGGGGGGGAATTGGACTCAGGGCCTGGACTCTGTTCACTCAAGGGTAATGCTTTACCACTTTGAGCCACAGTGACACTTCTGGTTTTTGAGTGGTTAATTGGACATAAGAATCTCATGGAGACTCACTCACTGGGCTGGCTTCAAACTGTGATCCTCAGATCTCAGCCTCCTGCGTAATTAGGATTATAGGGTAGAGCCACCAGTGCCTGGCATGAGTTGCCATTTAATAAAGCAATCTATGAATACAAGGAATCTTCATCAATGTCTCCCTCTTCAACATTCTTACCCACTCCTCCCAACTTACTCTTTCTTTTGCTTTTCTTAATTTTGTAGTTTATACATTGAATTCTTAATTGCCTTCTTTTCCCCCTTTCCCTCTTCCTTTGTCTACCCCTCTCCCCTTGGCCTTACCCTCTTCCCTTACAAAAGAAATTCCTATCTTATAGATAAAATATGAAGCACTATACAAATGAAGCCATGTTTACCAAGTGTTAAAATCAACTGGGATTTTGAAGCCATTGTATGACTTTCTCCAAAATGTTGATTGTTTGATTTTTAACAACAACAACAAAAAAAACATGATATTTTGATCCCGATAAATGAAAACTCCCAATTCATGTTTTTCTTTCTCAAGTGGAGGAAACTGGAAAGACTATTTTTGGTTTGAGATTAGATTTACTTTAGGCATATTTGTTGATTTTTGGATGAGTTGCCAGCCCCTGGCGTGAGAGGGAAGTTCTAGAGTCCAGAGAATAGAGCTTTTGATCCTGTGTTTTGAGCCATCAAGGCCCACATCCTGGGGTGAGGCTCTGATCTTTTGGGTGGTAGGTTTTCTTACCTGAAAATCAGGGGTAATGTATCTGCCTCACACATGCTGAGCAACAAAAAGTTTAACAGCTGAGTTTGGCTTAATTTTATTGTTACTATTATTGGTCGTACTGGGGTTTGAACTCAGGGCCTCATGCTTGCTAGGTAGACACTCTATCACTTGAGCCACATCTCAGCCCTTTTTATTTTGGTAACTTTTCTAATAGATTTCATATTTATATGCAGGCCAGCCTAGACCACAATTCTTCTATTATGTTCCCTCAGAACTAGGATAGCAGGTGTATAGCACGGAGCTCGGCTCTTTTTGATTGAGATGGTCACATGACATTTTTGCCTGGGTTGGCCTCAAATCTCCATCCTCCTGATTAATCTGTTCCAGCTTGGTTAGGAACAGATTTTAAGTGTGAGCTTCTGCCCCCGCCTGAATTTCAATTGATTTTAACTTACATATCTATGCAAAGAAAACTAGGCTTGCATCACACAACAAGAATCTTGGACCTGCTGTGTGTGTGTGTGTGTGTGTGTGTGTGTGTGTGTGTGTGTGTGTGTGTGTGTGTGTGTGTGTGTGTGTGTGTGTGTGTGTGTGTGTGTGTGTGCGCGCGCGCGCGCACGCGTAACAGTTCTGGGGCTAGAACTCAGAGCCTCTCAGTTTCCTTTGGGTTTTATGCTCAAGGCTGGTGCTCTACCACTTAAGCCATAGCTGCACTTCTGGCCTTTGGTGGTTAATTGGTAATAAGAGTCCCATGGACTTTGCTGCCCAGGCTAGCTTGGAATCTCTATCCTAGATCTCAGCTTCCTGAGTAGTTGGGGTTACATGTGAGAGCCACTAGCACCTATGTCTTGCTTTCTACCACAAGTTGAAATCTCATGTCACTCTCATCAGACTTGGATGCTTAATCTTGGACTACAGTCTCCAGAATTATCTATCTTTATACATTGTCCAGTGTCTGGTATTCTGTAACAGTTCCCAAAATAGAATAAGACACTGCGTTTCTGCCTCATTACTGCTTTCTGTGTTTTCATGTCCCATTTGTGCTAGCCACCTTTTGAGACTCAATTTCCTTCTAGAACCTTTGCTGCAATGGAATATGGGAAATGTAGTTTTTGTTTTTGCAACATCTCCAATGAATAAGAATTAAATGAACCAGGAGCTGGGAAGGTGGCTCAGTGGTAGAGCGCTTGCCTTGCATGCATGAGGCCCTGGGTTCGATTCCTTAGCACCACATAAGCAAGAAGAACAAAAGCCGGAAGTGGCGCTGTGGCTCAAGTGGTAGAGCACTAGCTTTGAGCTGAAGAGCTGAGGGACAACGCCCAGGCCCAGAGTTCAGGCCCCATGACCGGCTCCCCCCACCCCAAAAAAAAAAGAATTAAATGAACCAATCTACAGTTCCAGGACTCATTTAGATTTTTGCTAAAATGGAGCATGTTGAGAGAATTAGATGGAAATTCATAGGTTTGAACTACATTTATGTTTGGCAGACTTTAAGATTTCAAGAATTATAGCCATTATTATGAAGTAGTTACTTAAAATATGCCATTTACCACAGTCTTATCTCTTTCACCAAAATAATTGGATGATAAGGATGGCCTTTTCTGGATAGTAATCTAGAAGCATCAATCATCTGTTATTACAAAACATACTTTTTCTTACTCTTAATTTATAATTATCTTTAAGTAGTTACATAAAAATAATTTCAATCAACATGACAGTTTGTGAGTACAATGTATCACCCCTTCCATCATTCTCTCCCATCTCTCCCAATGCCTCAAGTTACCTGGTTCCAGTTTTACATATGTGTATTGAATATTATGACTGTATTTACCCAGCCTTCCTCTCTTCACTCCTCTGTCCTTCCCCATGACCTCCCCGCTCCTGACCACACATTAGAACATACATTTGCTTGAGTGAATGTTTAAGCAAGTGATCATATAGAATAAGACACAAGGCAAGAGAACACATTAAGGATCCAAGATCTTTTAACCTCCTTTAAAAATCAGCATTCTATGTAAAAGTAGTGATAAGTCCATTGAAGGGTTGTAGATTGTGGACAGGCATGATGAGACTTTCTGTTTCTGAGTTGATGGAGTAAAGGGTAGTAGAGCAGTGTTACAGGCTAAATGTGTAGTTAGAGGCTAAGTGTGTAATTAATAATTTAGGCAAGCAATGGTAAAATCATATGCCACTGGGGTAGAAGCTCTAGAAAACAAGGCAAAATGTGGGAGGGTATCTTCAGAAAGACATGGGGGATACTACCCCAGAGTCCAGTCAGGAGAATTTTTTGAGTAATAAAATAGATGTATGAAGCCAGGAGCCAGTGGCTCACACCTGTAATCCTAGCTACTCAGGAGGCTGAGAGCTGAGGATCATGATTCAAAGCCAGCTCAGTCAAGAAAGTCCACGAGACTCCTATTTTCAACTAGCCACCAAAAAGTAAGACATGGAGGTTTGGCTTAAGAGGTAGAGTGCCAGACTTAAGCAAAAAGGCTCAGTGACAATGTCCAGGCCCTGAGTTCAATACCTAATACTTGTACAAAATAAATAAAAAATACATTTGTGATTCTCAGTTAACATGTACTTAGTGTCTTTAGATGCCTTGGATTGTTACCACCTGGTATGATTTAGAAGCCTGATTCTGAGTCATATAATTGAGAAGAAAGGAAGATGATGTCATATTTTGTTGGTTTACAATGATGAAGGAAGCAAATGTTATATAAGGTTGTGTATGAACTAGATCCAAAGGTATTCAACAGTGATTTAATAGATGAGTATAAAAGACTTTTCAACGTATAATTAGGCTGTTCTGTTATGTATTTGCAACCAAAATGTTAGTAAATTGCTTTGTGTTGCATGACTGGTCATTCTAATGCCTTACACATTTTACTTAGACTATCCTATGTAAGATTTATTGTACAGGGGCCATATGCCCACATGTAGAGCTAGCTGCATCTACAATCTAATTCTACAACCCCAAGGAGGCTGAGATCTGAGGATGGCAGTTCAAAGCTAGCCCAGGCAGGAAAGTCCATGTGACTCTTATCCTAAATTAAGCACATACACAAAAATAAGCCCAAGTAGAACTATGGATCAAGTGGTAGAGCAAAAAAGCACAAGGAGAGCAAGACAGCATCCAGGCCCTGAGTTCAAGTCCCAGACTGGTATCAAAAAAATAAATAATATTGCTATACTCTCATTTAATTCATCTGTATGGATTTTTACTAAAGGATAAGAACCTTATAATAGTATTCTTATGGCTTCTTTCTAGAGGAGTCAATTCTAAATATAACAGATGCTATGCCCTGTTTTATTTATTTATTTTTTAATTTTTTGGTCGGTTGTGGGGCCTGAACTCTGGGCTTGGGCGCTATCCCTCAGCTCTTCAGCTCAAGGCAAGCGCTCTACCACTTGAGCCACAGTGCCACTTCCAGTTTTCTAGTGGCTTTATTGGAGTTAAGAGTCTCATGGACTTTCCTGCCCTGGCTGGCTTTGAACCATGATCCTCAGATCTCAGCCTCCTGAGTAGCTAGGGTTACAGGCATGAGCTACTGGGGCCCGGCTTATGCCCTGTTTTAAAATAAATTACATTGGAAGTAAATTACAGGACACTACAAAACACCTGGCAAGACATCAAATGAAAAGAAGCTGCTCAGTTCTGTGGCAAAGAGCTATCAACTCTGTTATCCACTCACTGGAGACAAATGTTAACATGGTCAGCGTCATTACAGGTAAGAGGTCAGTCATGGTCCAACTTCTTTAGTCATTAGCATTTCCTGTGCAGGCTAAAATTATACCAGGAGAAAGTCAGCTGAGTTCAGAGGGTGGTAGAAGTCAATTTCATCCCTAGGAGGAGGGAAAAGACTTTGTTCATTCAGAGATTAATGGTGGAATATTAAAAAAGAAAAAAAATGAAAAAAGAAAGCATGAAAACAACTTGCTTGATCCAATTAAAAGGCAGCTAGAGATACCCCTCCTCCCCCAATCTCAATCTATTTTTTAAAAATGTAGGTATAGTGATTCATGCCTACCATCCTAGCTACGAGGGAGGCTTTAATAGGAAGAGCACAGGCCAGGCCAGCCTGGTATAAACGCAAATCTCTATTTGAAAAAGAATTAAATCTTAAGGCCTTGAGTTGAAACTTTAGTACCATTTCAACCTAATAGGATTTGATGTTATTAAGATGTTCTTGGTTCTTTTTCTTCTACCCTGGTCAATTAAGTTAATTTCTATCTTTTCAGTCTTTACTGAATCTAGTGAAAAAGCTAAATTCAGAACAATTATGTCTTCTCAAAGAGGATTATGTAATGGTTGTGATGTTCAGAAATGTAATTCCTAATATCGTGTGTCTGTGACTTTGGATAATAATAATTATTACTATTAATCATTCATGGGGTTTGAACTCAGGGCCTAGGTGCTGTCCTTGAGCTCTTTTGCTCCAGGCTAGCACTCTACTACTTTGAGCCACAGTGCTACTTTTGATTTTTCTGGTGGTTATTTTTTGGAGATAAGAGTCTCATGGACGTTGCTGCCTGATCTGGCTTTGAATTGTGATCCTTAGAGCTCAGCCTCCAGAGTAGCTAGGATTACAGGTGCCCGGCTCAATTCATTTTTTTTGTTGTTGTTATTTGGTCAACTCAGATACCCAAGACTGCTCTTCAGGTTGCAATTATGTTTCTTCAGATTTCCAACCCTAGTCTGGACTAAATAGTTTGCTCACAAGATAAATCCACGGAGCTTTGGAATCTCAGTGAAGATTTACCCACAAGCCCTAGCAGCAGAAAGAAAAGGACAGTGAACACAATGGACTCCACAGGAACCAGAAACCAGGCTTGGCAATTTAATGCTTCTGGGAAGTTTTGGAGCTTTGGCTCAGAGCCCATTACAAAGTTCTAGGAACTAGGCACTGGTGGCTTACACCTGTAATCCTAGCTACTCAGGATGCAGAGATCTGAGGATCATGGTTGGACAACAGCCTGGGCAGAAAAGTCCATGAGATGCTTATCTCCACATAACCACCAAAAAGCTGGAAAAGAAACTGTGGCTCAAGTAGTAGAGTGTTAGCCTTGAGCAAAAAAGTGAAGAGATGGTGCCCAGGCCCTGAGTTCAAACAGCACACACACACACACACACACACACACACACACACACACACACACACACACACACACACACACACACACACAACCACACTCCTTAGACCAATTAAATTTAGTAGAGTTTGTTTAAACAAATAAATATAAAACAACAAAAAAGAATTCAGAAACCAGAGAAGATTCTGAAAAATCCAGCCAATTACATGATCAGACAGCATATATAGAAAAATGGAAGTAAAGGATACCAAAAGGTCAGTTGACTGGAGCTTAGTCAGCCAGTCAGTTAATGACAGCTTAACTAGTTATTTGGTAAACTAATTGGCTATGGGACTTGCAGCAAACCAAGCGAAGCTCAGTTACTATGACTAAACTCTATAAATGATTTGATCTGTTGAGAGTGCTGAAGCATTGTCCAAATCAATGGCTCCTTACAATTTTATTTAATAGGAAGTAATCAGGGTGATAGGATTAGAGTCTAGCAATAGAAAGCTACTTCAGAAAAATGTATAAGATGCTTTGTGTGGAGGTTACCACCCAAAGTCATAGCCTAGAATGTGAAATGAGGACAGGAATAAGCAATAGGATGGGAAAGAGCTTGGACTTTTTCACTGGAGGTCAGTGGGTAGTGCTAGGAAATTTTGCTGGGTAGGAGATAGACAAAGCTTGACTGTGAAAGGCTGCATTGAGGAATTCTCTCAACTTCCTGGGAAAGCCATGGAACATTGAATTACAGAGAGATGTCTTAGCTGTTGCTAGAGTATGGCTATGGGGAGGGGCAGTAGAGAATTCCAGAATCAACAGATGCTCAAGTACTTGTATTAAATGCCATAGCTATTTGCATAGGACTCATATACCTCATCACATGTCCTATCTATCTATCTATCTATCTATCTATCTATCTATCTATCTATCTATCTATCTATATCTATCTATCTATCTATCTATCTATCTATCTATCTATCTATCTATCTATCTATCTATCTATCTATCTATCTATCTATCTATCTATCTGTCTGTCTGTCTGTCTGTCTTAGGGCTTGAACTCAGGGCTTGGACACTCTTCTTTAGCTTTTTTGCTCATGGCCAGCACTCTACCACTTGAACCACAGCTCCACTTCTGGCTTTTTGGTAGCTAATTGGAGATAAGAATCTCATGGATTTTCCTGCTTGGGCTGGCTACAAACTGTGATCCTTGTTCTCAGCCTCCTGAATACCTAGGATTACAGGTGTGAGTCACTGGTTTGTTGGTTAATTTCTTGCTTAATGTCCTAAATTGCAGAGTATATTACTTTTGTTCACATTCAGTTTTTCTCCTTAGTCTAATTTTTGTAAAAATTTGATGAAATACAAACATGGGAAACAGCAGAAACAATTATGAGAGTCTATGTAGTATTTATCTGGATTTAGGTTTTGTAGGACTCTACTTATTTATTTTGAAGGAAGCCATTATTTCTTATTTTTATAAACCCTGTTCAATTTCAGAGTCTCTTTGCATATAAATAGAGGCAATCAGATGTGAATGTGACAGACTCCAGGCTCTGGCTTCTCTTTCCTTCTCTTTCCTCCTCCTCCTCCTCCTCCTCCTCCTCCTCCTCATCCTCCTCCTCCTCCTCCTCCTCCTCCTTTCCCAAGTGCTAGGGCTTGAACTCAGGGCCTCACATTCTTGCTTGCTTGGTATTTTTACTCAGGCTGGTGCTTTACCACTCGAGCCATACCTCCACTTCTAGCCTTTTACGGTTAGAGATAAGAATTTCATGGGCATTTCCTTCAGCAGACAGGCTTTGAACCAAGAGCCTCAGATTTCAGCCTCCTGAGTAGCTAAGATTGTAGGGATGAACCACTGACACCTGGACTAGTTTTGCATTTTTAAAAATAAAATTATGGGGGCTGGGAAGGTGGCTCAGTGGTAGAGTGCTTGCCTTGCATGAATGAGGCCCTAGGTTCGATTCCTCAGCACCACATAAGCAGAAAAAGATGCAAGTGGTACTATGACTGAAGTGGTAGAGTGCTAGTCTTGAGCTGAAAAGCTTAGGGACAGCACCCAGGCCCACAGTTCAACCCCCATGACCAACAGAAATAAATAAATAAATAAATATTATGTATACATGATGAACAAGTATATTTTTTAAAAGATGAATGGTTGTTAGAGCCAGAAATGACTTTAAGGATTTTTGTATTTAGGGTTTCCTAACTTTGATATGTATCAGAATCTCTTGGAATTTGTAGAAACAACAACAAAACAGAACGAAACGAAAACCCATATTACATGCTCAGATTCTACTCTAATGATTGAGACAAAGTACATCAAGAGGGGCTGGGAAGGTGGCTCAGTGGTAGAGTTCTTACCTAACATGCATGAGGCCCTGAATTCGATTCCTCAGCACCACATAAGCAGAAAAGGCTGGAAGTGGCGCTGGAGCTCAAGTGTTAGCCTTGAGCTGAAGGACAGTGCCCAGGCCCAGAGTTCAGGCTCCACAACCGGACCCCCCCCCCCAAAAAAAATACACCAAGATCTGAGCACCACTGTTGTTCTAGCACTCTTATTTTACCGAGGAGAAATTAGGCCCTGAAGGGGTTAACACATTTGTCCAAGGTCATATTAATTCCCTCCCTAGTTTAATCTTTATTGGCTGTATGCCCAGGCAGGAAAAAAATGTCTCCACTTTGGAAAGTATCCAGTGATAACTTTTCTTCTTCTATTTTATGATAGAAAAGAAAGGAAATATAGAAGCTAATTAGGAAAAATGCTACATATGTCTTGATCTACATAGCTGGATATGCTTATAGTTATAAAATTTTGTGGTAGATGAAACTGTATACTTTCTCATTTTGCCTGTAATTTGGGGGGCAGGGAGGGGTAGTATTAAGCCTAGCTTTTGGGAAGGAAAGCACTTTAATGAAACCACAACTCTAGCCCTATTTTCTATTGGTAATGTGTGTGTGTGTGTGTGTGTGTGTGTGTGTGTGTGTGTGTGTGTGTGTGTGTGTGTGTACATGGGGGCTGGTATTAGGGCTTGAACTTCAGAGCTGGAGAGCATCCCTTAGCTCTTTTGCTCAAAGATATTGCTCTACTACCTGAGTCACAGCTCCACTTCTGTCTTTTTGCTGGTTAACTGGAGATAAGAGTCTGACAGATTTTTCTGCTCTGGTTGGATGGGAACCTCAATCCTCACATCTCAGTTTCCTGAGTAGCTAGGATTATAGGTGTGAGCCACCGGGACTATTAAATTTTGAGACAGTGTCTCACTTCCTGCCCATGTTCCCAGTGGGTACAATTCCCCTGTTCAGCTTCTTCATATCTGGGATAATAAATGCTTTCCACTTTATACAGCTCTACACTGAGAAGGGAGTTCTTGAACTTTTCTGCCCAAGACAGCCTTGAACCAATATCTCAACAATCTCTACCTTTAAAATAACTAAGATTATAAGTGTGAGCCATTGGCACCCTGCTTTATCTATGATTTTAAAAGCGTATTTATTATTAACTTTTCGTTCTAAGGTTTGTAAGGTGTTAGGCACAATGAAATGGATTTCATCATAATCCCAACAGGTACTTAAATGTTTATTTTTGGTTCTAGTACTTGGGCTTGAACTTTAGAAGCTTTTTTGCATAAGGCTGGTGCTCTACCATTAGAACCATACCTCTGCTTCTGGCTTTTTGGTGGTTAATTGGAGATAAGAGTCTCAGGGACTTTCTGGCCTGGGATGACTTGGAAGCATTATTTTCAGATCTCAGCTTCCTGAGTAGCTAGTTGCTTTTTATTTTTAAGTTGGGGGAGTAGTATCATATGTGGTACAATATGAAAAAATATTACAACTATAATGAAAAAGGAATGTTCTCGATTCTCGGTGTTGAGACTCACAGCCTCATTATTCATGCAGAATATAGGGTCTAAGGTCTCAAAATTTATGTAAGTAAATTTGGCTTTGAGTTCATCAATCCACTGTCTTTCTACTATCTTTCTGGTAATGATTAACCCTTGTGTTAAACGCCTGTTCTGAAGAATGTTCTTCAAACTCTTAGCAAACAGAACTTCCTTCTTTGGAATAAGTCAGCTATAGGTCTTTGTAGCCTGAGGAATGGCTTCTCCAGTGTGGGAGGCTTAGAGACCAGCTGCCAGGGTAAACAGCTACTTCCGAACACTCAGAAACACTGGAAGAGAAAAACCTAAGAAAAGAAATTGCTTCCTTGTCTTATAAACAGTCAACTTTGTTTTACAACTGTGTACCAGCACTCCAAATCATTCATCAATTTGAGTAACTATGGTTGGCTTACAGTGTTAGGTTTGCTTGCAAATCACATTAATCCTTTCTTTTCTATTCCCAGTTAGATTTCTTTGAGGATAAACAGTCTATAAAAGGCCTAGCTTCAGTCTGGGGAGTAAGATTTTGATTGCACTGAAACTCAACTCAGAGGCCATTTTAGTTCCCTCTTCTTGAGTGGAGCCAGAGAAATGCTTTTCTAGTTGGACACAGAAGAATTTAGCGACTTTTTTTTTTGGTGCCTGTATTGAGACTTGAACTCAGAGCCTGAACCACTATCTCTTAGCTTTTTTGTTCAAGACTGGTGTTCTACCATTAGAGCCAAGCTCTATTTCTGGAGTTTTGCTGGTTAATTGGACATAAGGATCTCTCATGCCCTTGCTGGCTTGAACCATGATCCTAAGATCTCAGTCTTTTGAGTAGCTAGGATTATAGGCATGAACTACCAATGCCTGGTCATTTTCTGTTCTTAGTTACTTATTTGTTTCATTCAAAAAGTACCTAAAGTAATTGTACTAAAGGGTTTCAATTCAACATGTGAGTTTATAGGTACAGTTTATAGAACGATGTTACTCCTTCCCATTTCCTTTTTTTTTTTTTTTTTTTTTTAAATCTTGATCCATGGAAGTTTCTGGTTGGTGTGATATGGGGGTAAGGACCTAACTTCCCCACCTAGAAAATTACAAAGGCTTTCCAAATACTGTGTTTTGGGCAGCCCTGGGATAAGCAAAGGGTGGTTGCAGAATGGAAGAAATGACCCTGGGCTCCTCTGGACTCTGGAGAGTATCAGGAGGTAGGGGTTTCAAGGTCAGCATGTCTGCACTAAAGGCAATGGAGGAGTAGGAAAATGCAGACTCGCTGGAGGGAAGTGAGAGTGAGTGGATGGAGGGTGGTGGCATAAATAAAGCAGGGAAGCATTTGAGTTAGAGAGGAACACCAAGCATTGTTTTCACTCTTGGCAATGGAATTCGCTGCAGTATTTTGCATCCCTCTTACATCACTGCACAATGATGGAGAGTATTTAAATGTCTGATGTAAGATAACGCCGAGCAGGTTTTGGAGGGTGTATGTTTATCTAACTGTAGATAAGATTCTTCCGCTGACATCATCTTAGACATCTGTAAATGCAGCACTGGGCACTTGCATCCAGTGCAAAAGTCTCAAAGGAGGGCATCAAAAGGGCAGAACTTTGCTATAAACCTTATGTCCTAGAGGGAGAAAGGGTGAAAAGGCACAGGAATGGAGCTCACTGGACATTGAGGAAAGGGAACTATACAACTGGGGGTACAGACGGGATGGGGAGGGACTGGAAGAGAGAGGGAAAAAATTAAAACAGCAACAACAATAACCCCTTTATGCCATCAAAGGTCTGACAAGACCTACTAAATGTTTTTTTTTTCTTTTTTCTTTCTTGTGCTGGTCCTGGGGATTGAACTCAGGGCCTGGGCACTGTACCTGAACTTTTGCTCAAGGTTAGTGCTCTACCACTTGAGTCACAGCTCCACTTCTGGCTTTAAAATAGTCTAGTGGAGATAAGAGTCTCACAGACTTTCTTGTGCAGGCTAGCTTCAAACTGTGATCTTCAGGTCTCAGTCCTGTGAGTAGCTAGAATTATAGGCATGAAACACAGATGTCCAGCCTTGCCCTAGTTTTATACCTAATATTCTACACTGTAATTGCTTATTCACAAATATGTTGACTGCATGATGTTTGTAACAAGAAGATGCTTGATTGATAATTGCTAAATGATAATTGCTAAATGAATTAAAAAGAAGTAATTGAGCCGGGTGCTGGTAGCTCACACCTGTAATCCTAGTTATTCAGGAGGCTGGGATCTGAGGATCATGGTTCAAAGCCAGGGCAGGAAAGTCTGTGAGACTCTTATCTCCGATTAACCAACAGAAAACTGGAAGTGACGCTGTGGCTCAAGTGATAGAGCACTAGCCTTGAGCTGAAGAGCTGAGGGACAGCGCCCAGGTCCAGAATTCAAGCCCCACAACCTACAAAAAAAAAAAAAAAGAAAAGAAATAACTTGGCTAGGTGCTAGTGGTTTATTCCTGTAATCCTACCTACTCAGGAGGCTGAGATCTGAGGATCACAGTTTGAAGTTAGTCTGGACAGAAAAATCCAGAGACTTTACCTCTAATTAACCAGCATAAAAAAAAAATGCTGAGCTGGAGGTACAGTTCAAGTGAAAGTTCCAACCATGAAGAAAAAACTTAGTATGATGCATAATACCCTGAGTTGAAACCTCTGTACTGCACAGAAAAACAAAACAAAACTTGGATTCATATATTATTAAAATTAATTGTGATTAGTTAGCTATTGATTCCTATTAATGGCTAGTATTCATTGAGGATGCCTAATTTTTACTCTATGTCTTTTATCCTTACCACAACCCTCTAAAAGTAGGTATCCTCATTTTACAAACTGCAATTTGAAGCCCTTTAGAGTTTAGAAGAAGTTGCTCAATGTTAAACAGTTGTCATATTTCACAAAGTTAAGATAACCTGGGCCTAAGTGGAAATCTCTTCATCCCTCCATAAGACATGAACTTTAATTAAAAAATAATAATTTTATTGTCTTTAAGTAGTTGTACGAAGCGTTTAAAATTCAAGATGGCAGTTGAAGAGTGCAATAATGAACTTTAACATTTAATTCTTACAACATAAGAACTATATAATACACACACTGAGGCATTACCATGTATTCATTCCATCAGCTTCCATTTGTTGGTTTGAAATGTGTCTCAAGACTAAGTGAGCCATTTTCTATAGTTTGTCCAAGTGAGGTTTGCTTGAGAGCAGGACTTCTCAAAGAAGGGAACTGAATGCCCCAGGAGTGTTTTTCTGTGTCCCAGAGGGATATTGCCTGATCATGTCTACTGAGAGAGGAAAGCCAGGAGCCTGGGGCTTGAGGTATCTCTTATTCTCTGGCAGAAGGCATGTTGCACCCTTTATGATTCATTCACTTGGCGAGTGGTCTTGTTACCCCCAGTGAACTGTGGACTCTGGGATTTGCATTCTCGTTATGTGTGGTGGAAATTCAGAGACCATTGTTCCAGGACTGCTTGGGGATTCTGGTGGTTCAATGTGGCTTTTGGGATTTTGATTATGCCATTTTGGCCAGTGTCTGTCATCTTTATGATGGGTAGAATTGTTCAATAGAACGTCTTCCTCTTGTGAAAACTCTAGGCCCTTGCCAGATTCCAGCCTACTTATTCTTTACTGCATCCTTTCAGCAAGAAGGTGGTAATTATTGGTTCCATTATGATGGGAAGGACAATGGAGGCCCGAGAGGTTAACTGACTTACCTCAACATAACATACAGGTTATAGTAGTTGTACATTCTGGGACAATGTTTCTGAGTCAGATTGTTTTATCTTACTGGGGAAAGAATGCACACTCTGTATTTAAGGATTCACAATACTTCAATGAATATCCATTCCTTTAATAACTCTTAGATGCCAGGTGGTAGGGAGCAAGATAAATATGTTGTCAAAAACTGGCATTGCAGCTGAAGAGGGAGAATGGATGAAATCACGGAAACAGATGCATGTTAAATATATTTCAAATAATAGTGTTCTTATGGGTAAAATAACAATAGAGTAACAGGATAGAGGATGCCTGTGTGGATGAAGAAAAAATCATCAAAGGCTTCCATAAATGGTGTTAAATGGAGCTAACAGCAGGATTAAAAAAGCCAGCCTTAGCTGGATGCCGGTGGCTCATGTCTGTAATTTTAGCTGCTCAGGAGAATGAGATCTGAGGATGATGGTTCAGAGCTAGCTTGGGCAGGAAACTCTGTGAGACTCTTTCACCCTAAAGTCAAAAGTAGAGCTGTGGTTCAAGATACAGAGTACTAGCCTTGATTGAAAAGGGGACAGTGGCCAGGCGCTGTGTTCAAGTCTCAGTACCGGCACACACACACACACACACACACACACACACACACCACACACACACACACACACACACACACACACACACCACACACACACACACACACACACACACACACACACACACACACACACACGAGGCCAACCTTGGAAAATCTGGGGAAGAGCTCTCCAGGCAGAGGGAACAGAAATAACTAAGGTCCTGTAGCTGAAAGGAGATGGACATGTTCATGGAAAAGGAATGCCAAGCATGGGAACATGGGGAACATGGCTTAGAGAATCTTGAGCAGCTGAGTGTTGGGCTCCCAGTATATCTTAATGATCTACTGTCTGTAGCCACTTTCAAACTGTTCTATTGCAAACCAAATGTATTATTGTCTCTTCCCAATACTAACTATTCCTCTAAGTTCTTCAGTTACACTACTGGATCCCTCAGACCAGTAATCTAGATGAGAAACTTCAGTGTCTTTATATTTTGTGTACAGCAATCTGCATTACATCTGTTACCTTGCTTTATTAATTTCTTTTATGTCTTCTATTTCTGTTCCTACCCTCATTGCCTTGATGCAAGTCAATTTGACTGTCCCAATAGCTTTTGGTTAGTTTCCCGATTCTAGCCAATCTTAACCCTTTACAATCTATATTTACCCAGATTCTAGTATTAGCATTTATTCTAAAACCAGGCTATATCATAACCATCCTTATGTGCATAATATACATTATAACTGTCATTACCATTGGTTCCCAATGCTCCCAGAATGATGTCCATTCATTTTAGTAGAGGAATCAAATTACCAGTAATTCATCATCCCTCAGGAGATTGCTTATTATTGTAGCTCTGGATGTCTTTGTTTTTGCAGCTGATAACCCTTACCAAGTATAACCAGTCACATGAAGAAGAAAGTTAGGAACACAACAACCAGTGGTTCCAGACTGAGCTCTTTAGGGGACTAGCACAAACAATGCTAACCATTGGATGAGACACAGCATTCGAAGGCCAATACAGTGTTTCCACAGCCTCCTTTGCTGACCTATCAGCTCTGGGAAGCCCTCAGCTGGATACATTTGTATTGGATTGAATTGGGAGAATGTACCACAAAGAATCTTGAGCTCTTAAGGCAGATAAAGTCCAAGTCAGCCACAGCCTATCTTAACCTTTTAATGACATACTAGATGGCAAAGGTAGTTACTCCTTGTTGATAAAAAATCATTTTATTTAAAAGGTGAATTTCTAGATGGAAGAAAATGCTCTTTCATGGAGGGGCAAAGGGTGAACTGCAAATGCAGCAATAGTACCCACTGGACACTATGTTGAAAATGAACTGTATAACTTATGAGTGGGGATGGGAGGGAAAAACGGAGAGAGTGAAGGAAGGGGTGATGTTGTCTAACAAGAAATGTACTATATTGGATGCTGGTGGCTCATGCCTGTAATCCTAACTACTCAGGAGGCTGAGATCTGAGGATCATGGTTCAAGCCAGCCCAGGCAGCAAAGTCCATGAAACTGTTATCTCCAATTAACCACTCAAAAACCAGAAGTGGCTCTGTGGTTCAAGTGGCAGAGTGCTATCCTTGAGCAAAAGAGCTCTGGGACAATGCCTAGGCCTTGAGTTCAAGCCCCATGACTGACAAGAAAGAAAGAAAGAAAGAAAGAAAGAAAGAAAGAAAGAAAGAAAGAAAGAAAGAAAGAAAGAAAGAAAGAAAGAAAGAAAGAAAAGAGAAATGTACTCATTACCTGACTTAGGAAGATAACCCCTGTGTACATTACCTTTGTAATATAAGTAAAAAATAAAAATATTAATAACAAAAACCCTCTTTAAGTGTAATATTTATTATAGCTCTTTATACAGTGTTGTTTCCTGGCAGTGGATCTCTAAGGGGCAAAAGGGGGAATGAAGCATTGAATAAACAGAGAACCAAGAAGCAGAACTGTCTGTTTATTTTCTGAGTTGAATTCGCAGACCTGCAATTTGGTGACTCAAATCTGGCTGTTCATACTCAGTCAGCATTCTGTCTTTCTGCACTTGTAGTCATGAACAAACGGGATGAAATATTTTCCAGCCTCTCTCCACTAAGGGTTTCTCAATGTATGGCGATTTTACCCAGGGTGGTTCTCTGATCTATTAGATAAGCAAAAAGGAAATGTAATAAAAATGATTTTAGTTTATCATCTTTCAACGGCTGATGTCAAAGAAGAGGAATGAAATTCATTTCTGCCTATTTAAAGAAGTACACTAGAAATGATTTCCTATTTCATTTTGTAGAGTAATCAGTAGTTTAAAAAGATTAGGTGAGAAAGGTGGTGAAACACCTTTGAAAAATGAACATGTACCTTAACAAAATCGAACATCAAGAAGTTGAAATGTCTTGTCTCGGGTGAGAACCAGATGAACATAGAGAGGGAGAGGGAGAGCGAATATGGTCAGAAAACACTAGGTACATGATTGAAAACAGAACAAGGACACTTGATGAGATTGGTTTGAGAAGGACAGAAGTTGACGGAGTGGGTCATAATCAAGATGCAATGTGTACAAAAAAACAGACATGTCAATATGAAACCCTCTGATACAGTAATTGAATTTAATAGAACATTTCTACTTGGGCACTGGTGGCTCATGCCTGTACACCTAGCTACTCAAGAGGCTGAGATGTGAGGACCAGGGTTCAAAACCAACTAGAGCCTGTAAGACTCTTATCTCCAATTAATACCCCCAAAGCCAGAAGAAGAACTATGACTCAAATGGTAGAGCTGTAACCTTGAGCTAAAAAGAGATTAGATACTGTGCCCAGGACCTGAGTGCAAACCCCAGAACCATAACACACACACACACACACACACACACACACACACACACACACACAAACACAAATACTAATAAAAATTTACTGGTGCCAGGTGCTGGTGGCTTATGCGTGTAATACTAGCCACTCAGGAGGCAGAGATTTAAGAATCATGGTTTGAAGCCAGCCTGGGCATGAAAGGCTGGGAGACTCTTCTCCAATATAAAACTACTCAGAAAAAGCCAGAAGTGGCTCTGTGGCTCAAGTGCTAGCCTTGAGCAAAAGCGGCTCAGGGACAGTGCTCAGCTCTGAGTTCAAGCTCCAGGACTGCCACGTATTTTTTTTTTTAACTAGTATATATATGATATAACCCACTGCTAATTGAGCCCCACTAAAGTAAGGATGAAATAGCCAAATGACAAAGAACTGGATTGTATCAGAGAGGACCCTTCCTTCTTTCCTTCCTTCCTTCCTTCCTCAAATATTGGTTGATTTAATGTCAACTCTGTTAGTCACAGGCACTGTGTCAGAGACTATGCTATCTCAATGTAACAAAGCAGAGTTCTACTCCCAAGAAGCCTTCAACCAGGCAGAGATGGCAGGTATAACCTAA
The DNA here is from genome assembly GCF_024711535.1 of Dipodomys merriami. NCBI lineage: Eukaryota > Metazoa > Chordata > Mammalia > Rodentia > Heteromyidae > Dipodomys > Dipodomys merriami. The sequence continues at coordinate 11,307,979 of NW_027202271.1, forward strand.
GAGCCTTGTAAATAAATGCAAAATTAAATCTATGAGGTGTTCCACAAACCAGAGTGTAACCAGAAGTGGATGCAGACTAGGAATCTGGTCACGGAAGTGATGACTGGCCCATAGTTATGTAAGAGGTAACTTAGAAGATGCTTCTCTGCATCCTGTGAATTAACTAAAAGTCTCATGACTTTTAAAATATGCACCCTTTGGTCTCAGCTCTTCTCTGCTGTCAATTTTGTAATCATCAAGAAAGACCAGATTCAATGATAACCATCTTGTGTGCAAAACAAACTGTCCCTCAAACAAGCTCTGCCTTCTCATTATTTTTAAAGCAAACAGCCCCAAACTCAAGAGACCACCTTGATCCTGTTCTATTCCATGAATAAAATAATAGTTTCTTCCAGACGCCTCCAGAGGCAAAGACTGAGCTAATGACCAATCAGGCCCTACTTGTAACTTGGGTTGATTCAGCTATGCATACCTTCCTTATGCCTTTCTCCTAATTCACCCTGTTTAACATGAAGCCAATCTCTGTTCCTTTGAAGATGACTGAAGATGAACTGAAGTGCTGTCTTTCCATGGTCATTGTGTAATAAATCTCCTTTTTCTGCCCTTCATCATGTCTATTTATTTGGCATGTGGGGGCAAAAGGCTGGATCTAACTCAGGACTCCTAGACTTTGGGCCTGGGGTCTAAAAACCCAGTTCACTGAAAAAAAAATAACCCCAAATGGAAGATATTTACCATGTGGTTTTCCTGTGTCAAACCTAGATGTGTGCTTTATAGGAATGGTCTCTGTAATGCATGAACTTGAATTACCATATAAGGGAGAAACAGTCCAGCCTGGCACTAGTGACTCACACCTTTAATCCTACTACTCAGGAGGCTGAGGTCTGAAGATCACTGTTCAAAGCCCACCTGGCAGGGAAGTCTGTGAGGCTTGTACCTATAATAAACTACCAAAACAAAAGCCAGAAGGGAAGCTGTGGCTTAAGTGGTAGAATATTAGCTTTGAGCAAAAGAGGGAGAAAGGGGAGGGCAGGGAGGGGGGAGAGAGACAGAGAGAGAGAGAGAGAGAGAGAGAGAGAGAGAGAGAGAGAGAGAGAGAGAGAGAGAGAGAGAGAGAGAGAGAGAGAGAGAGAGAGAGAGAGAGAGAGAGAGAGAGAGAGAGAGAGAGAGAGAGAGAGAGAGAGAGAGAGAGAGAGAGAGAGAGAGAGAGAGAGACTTCTTAAGGAATATCTTCCTGGTAGTAAGAGGAGTGGGGATTGGCACTTCGTTGATTCCAAAGCCCGGGTGTTAAGCATTCATCTATCCTGTCTAGAGTAGAAGTTAACCAGGTGAAAAGATGATGATGGGAGGCAGGAAGAACATATGAAAGAGGAAAGCATGTGAAGAGCTCAGAGGTAGAAGAGAAATAAAAATGCATGAAGAGAAATAGGGAAGGCTTCCAGGGGCCTGAACAGTCATTTCAGACTGTGTCCTGCCCAAGAGGAAGCCACCCTACTCAAGGGTTTCCGGTAGGGGTGGACATGATTGAACCTGAAGTTGGAAAAGCTCACTCCAGCTGTAGAAGGAGGCAAAGGCATATTTTGGAAGAAAATAAAAATCCTTGGTACCATAGGTTATACGAAATAGAAAGGCAGAAGACTTTGACAGCCTGCTGGATGATACCACTGGGTAAGATGGAAAACGGTAAATGATGGTGTGTGTGGGCAAAGCCCATGGGTTTGAACTGGAAAGGCTGAACTTGAGGTATCTTTCAGATGTTCAGGTGATGTTACCTAGCAGGCCTTTGTGTATGCATGCGCGGTGTGTGTGTGTGTGTGTGTGTGTGTGTGTGTGTGTGTGTGTGTGTGTGTGTATGTGTGTGTGTGTGTGTGTGTGTGTGTGTGTGTGTGTGTGTGTGTGTGTGCTGGCCCTAGGACTTGAACTCGGGGCCTGGGCACTATCCCTGAGCACTTTTTTTGGCTCAAAGCTAGTGCTCTACCACTTAAACCATATTGTACTTCAAGCTTTTTGGTAGCTTTTTGGAGATATGAGTCTTTACTGACTTTCCTGCCCTGGCTGGTTTCAAACTGGCTCCTCATACCTCAGCCTCCTGCCTCCTTGGTATTACAGTTGTGAGCTACCTGCACTTGGTCTAGCAAGCAATTTTTGAAATCATAGCTCAGGACCTCTGGAAGAGGTCTAGATGGAAGATAGAAATTTGTGAGTCATCCTAGGAGAGGAGGTAATCGTGCCCAGAGGTGTAGGCCAAGGTCTTGGAAGATAAGTCTTTGTATTTTTGCTACTCTTCCTCTGCTTTCTTCTTTTAAATTTGTCTCTAGGCGGTAATTCTCCTTGCTGAGTTAACCCTTGGAACCGTAAGTTATTTCCCGTCACCTTTCCCACTAATATTCTGTATCTGTTGATTGCCTATTTCTTACTGAACCTTGGCTTTTCTATTCTCAGCCCCACTAAAGTTTCTTGTTCAAAGGCAGCCAGTGACCCCCCTAACTATTAGATTGAAAGGCTCATGTCATCTGTTTACATCTCCATTTCTGCCTTGTGTTGATTTGGCCTCCTTGAAGCCTTTCCTTCCTTCGGATTCCTTGACTTTCTTTCACATTTTTCCTGTCCATGCACACGTGTGTGCACACAGCAACCTCTACTTCTGACTATTTGTTGGTTAATTAGAGGTAAGAGTCTCATGGACTATCTTGACTGGGCTGGTTTTGAACGACAATTCTCAGATCTCCACCTCCCAAGTAGCTAGGATTATTGGCAGGAGCCCCTGGTGCCTGGCAAAACCTTTGAACCGGAACAGAAATGTGAAAAACTTGTTACCTTCCCTATCTTGGTCTCCCATGCTCAGATCCCAGCAATTATTCACTGGCTTGTATCTTAGGAACTAGGGCTGTATCTCCAAGACTCAGTGCCCCCAGAGTGCCTACCGGGAGAGATTTCCCAGTGTTTCAATAGTTTGTAGGCTTGACTTGAAAGAAACAACACCTTGCCTGCTATTATCTTCAATTCTAGATGAAAAAATAAATAATAAAAAATTCAGAGCAGTCAGTCATGCATCACTAGCTCGTGTCTGCAATCCCAGCTATTCAGGAAGTTGAGATCTGAGGATTGAGATTTGAAACCAGCCTAGGCAGGAAAATCTGTGAGATTCTTATCTCCAATTATCCACCACAAAACTGTAAGTGGAGCTGCGGTTCAAGTGGTAGCATGTTAGCCTTGAGCACAAAAGCTCAGGGACAGCACTCAGCCCTGAGTTCAAAGCCCAGGACTGACACAAAGAGAGAGAGAGAGAGAGAGAGAGAGAGAGAGAGAGAGAGAGAGAGAGAGAGAGAGAGAGAGAGAGAGAGAGAGAGAGAGAGAGAGAGAGAGAGAGAGAGAGAGAAAATGCGTCTAGGACCTTGTAGGGCTTTTTATTCCCCTTTTCCTCTAAGACATGATTTCCTCTCTCCTTTTTTTTTTTTTCCAAAATAAACCAAGTGATGACCAAATATTAGAATGAAATAAATAGCTGTGGTGAATGTGTTCTGGATAGATCCTCTAGAGCAGCCACTGAATTATGGGGAAAACATTTATGGTAAAAATAAAACCACAAGGCATGGAAAATAGAGCTAATTCAGTTATCAATAAATCCATTGTTTCTATCTGGGAACTATATTTTTCCATAAAACTCCTTTAAAAGGGCTGAAACTCTTCAGTGTTCTCTCTCTCTCTCTCTCTCTCTCTCTCTCTCTCTCTCTCTCTCTCTCTCTCTCTCTCTCTCTCTCTCCTCTCCCTCTTTCATGTGTATGTGCTGGTACTGGGACTTGAACTCGCTGCCTGAACACTAGCCCTTAGCTTTTTTTTACTCAAGACTGAGGTGTTCCCACTGGAACCAAGCTCCATTTCTGGCCTTTTTTAAGTTTAATTTTTAAAATTACAACGATAAAGGTGATGTACAGAGAGGTTACAGTTGCATAAGTCAGGCAAAGATTACATTTCCTTTTGGACAATGTCACTCCTTCCTTACTCTCTCCCAGTTTTTCCTTCCCATCCCTACCCACAAGATGCATAGTTCATCATTTTCCATATAGTGTCTAGTGAGTCCCTTATCCCTCCATTTCTATGCCTTCCTTTACCCTCCTAAAGACAGATAAATGAACAAACAGAAAAACAACAACAAAACCAAAAACAGATTCCCTCTCCCCCCGCCACTGTCCCCAAACCCTCTTGTTTTAATTTCCTGGAGTTTACTTCTGGCTTTTTGCTGGTTAGTTGGCGATAAGAGTCTCACTACTTTCCTGCCTAGGCTGGCTTTGAACCATGATCCTCAAATCTCAGCCTCTTGAGTAGCTAAGATTACAGACAGGAGCCATTGGCACCCAGTTTGTTTTTGACAGGGAGCCGAACCAGGTGTTGTGCAGGATTGGCCTGTCTTGCTGTGACATGACAAACAGGTGGACAAAGTGTATAGCACTTCAGTGCAGAGCTCACACGAAGATGGAGCCTTGGAGGTTACATTTGAGATCCTTGTATAAGGACCATCAAATCTAAGGAGAAACAATTCATTTCATTTCTTTGTACCCATTTTACAATCATTCCCAGGCCTGGCCTGTTTCACAAAGTTGTTCACCCTGATCAAATCAGAAATGAAGAAGGATGGCTGGGTAGGATGGCTCATGCTTGTAATTTCAACTACTTGAGAGGCAGAGATCAGAAGGATTATAGCTCTAAGCCAACCAGGGAGAAAGAGTAAGATGCCATCTCAACCAATAAACTAGGCCTGGTGGCTTATGCCTGTCATCTCAGCTGTAATGAAAAGCGTAAATCAGAGGATTGCTATCCAGGCTGGGCAGGGCAAAAATACATGACCTTATTTGAAAAATAACTAAAGCAGATGGGCACCAGTGTCTGTAATGTCTGGAATCCTAGCTACTCAGGGGGCAGAGATCTGAGGATCACAGTTTGAAGCCAGGAAAATCAGTGACAATGCTGAGTTCAAGTACCAGTACCAGTACACATGCACACACCCACACACGCACACATACACAAGCAAAAAACATTGAGGATGTGACTCAAGTGGCAGAGTGCCTATCTAAGTTTACATTGAGGCACTGAGGACAAACTACTATGCAAAAAGGAAAGCACTTTGAGAGGCTGAAGGAATTACAGAAATTTATATTTTATTCTATTTTGAAATGGAATACTTTGTTTTTTAGATGGTTGTGGGGCTTGAATGCAGGGCCTGGGTGCTGTCCCTGAATTCATTTGCTCAAGGCGAGCCCTCTACCATTTTGAACCACAGCGCCACTTCTGCTTTTCCAAAGGCTAATTGGAGGTAAGAGTCTCATGGACTTTTGTTTCCCGTCCTGACTTTCAACTGTGATCTTCAGATCTTAGCCTCCTGAGTAGCTACGATTTGAGTTGTGAGTCACTGGCACCTGGCTTGGCTTCTTTCCCTCCCCCAGCTCCTGGTGCTGATATGGGGGCTTGAACTCAAGGCTAACAGTCCACCACCTGAGCCCCAGTTCCATGGACTGGCTTTCTGGTGGTTAATTGGAGATAAGAGTCTTACGGACTTTCCTGTTTCAACCTGATCCTCAGATCTCAGCTCCTGAGTAGTTAGGATTATAGGCATGAGCCACCAGGATCCAGCAATGTTAAGTTCTTAGAACACATCAGGAATGGTTTGGTTTTCCCAGTGATTTCACATAAGAGAAGTTTTTTATAGTTTCATAATTGTTTGTGAGATTCTGTTCTTAGTATTTTATTGTTGTTATTAGTTTTTGTGGTGGTACTGGGGTTTGAATTCAAGGCCCTAATCTGGTGGGCAAGCCCACCACCATCACCCATCTGTGTGTTAGTTTACTTTTCAGATAGGGTCTTGTGATTTGTGCCTGGGTTGGTCTCTCAAGTAGCTGGGACTACAGGTATGCACCACCACCCATGGCTATGCCTTATACTTTTTTTTTTTTTTCGTCCGGTCGTGGGGCCTGAACTCTGGGCCTGGGCGCTGTCCCTCAGCTCTTCAGCTCAAGGCTAGAGCTCTACCACTTGAGCCACAGCGCCACTTCTGGGTTTTTTCTTTTTGCTTATGTGGTGCTGAGGAATCAAACCCAGGGCCTCATGCATGCAAGGCAAGCGCTCTACCACTGAGCCACCTTCCCAGCCCCTATGCCTTATACTTTTAAGGAATGTACAATGATAATGTACAATTATAAAAGAAAATGCTTTCAAGTAATTTTATTTTTATAGCAATTTAGGGGATGATTGTTAGATGTACCAGTATGGAAGTTATCCAATGAGATGGAAAAAGTGACTTGGTCAAGTTTTCTAAAAATTAAATTGGGACTCAATAAAGATTGGGTTTGCTATCTCCTTGGAACATTTTAGTGCAATATGAGAAATGGTACTTGAGTGTTTTTACAAATGAGTGACTGTTGCCATGGAGATGATTCTTTTCCCAGGTCCTCTTGTTTGTCTGTCTATAAGCCCGAGCTCAGCTCTGTCCCAGAGTACCCTTTACATGTGGGCATGCATGTCAGATGTGCCAGGTCACAGTGAATCGAGTTTTCCACCTCATCAGCAATGCCTCATTGGCGGATGAAGACCTCTCTGATTGTCAATAGTAGTGGCAGTAATACTAACACTATTAATAATAGTAAATGGCTGGTTTTTGTTCAACACTTGTTTCCAGGTTCTACATGCTTTGCTAGTATTAAGTGATTTGGTATGCCTAGCAAGTTGGTTACTATCCCATTTTACTCATGAGCATACTGAGGCCCTGAAACAATGTGCTTCAGGTAGCAGGTAGATGGCCAGTAAGTAATCTTTCCTTGTTTATTTTTTCTTATTAAAAATGTTTACAGGGCCAGGAAGGTGGCGCAGTGGTAAAGCGCTTGCCTTGCATGCATGAGGCCCTGGGTTCGATTCCTCAGCACCATATAAGCAAAAAGAAAAAAGCCGGAAGTGGCTCTGTGGCTCAAGTGGTAGAGTACTAGCCTTGAGCTGAAGAGCTGAGGGACAGCGCCCAGGCCCAGAGTTAAGGCCCCATGACCGGACCCAAAAAAAAAAAAATGTTTACAATGATAATTTTCCCCAAATGCCCCCTAGTTGTTCTGTTCTTTGTCTCGGGGCAAAGATCCTCCCCAGATTTGAACCTCAGTTTCTCCAATTCAAAACAAATTGACCCGAATCAATCGATCTTGAATTCTCACTCTAGTTTCTCATGTTTAGCAACCTACCAGGTCTTCCCACCTTATTTTATTGTGTGTGTGTGTGTGTGTGTGTGTGTGTGTGTGTGTGTGTGTGTGTGTGTGTGTGTGTGTGTGTGTGTGTGTGTGTGTGTGTGTGTGTGTGTGTGTGTGTGTGTGCCAGTACTGGGACTTGAACTCAGAGTATGTTCTGTTCGTCTGCTACTCTACGACTTGAACCATAGTGCCACTTCTGGTTTTTTGGTGGTTGATTGAAAATAAGAGTCTTGTGGACTTTGCTGCCTGGGATGGCTTTGAGCTTGGATCCTCAGATCTCAGTCTTCTGAGTAGCTACGATGGTAGGCTGGAGCCATAGGTGTCCAGCTATTAGGTCCCTTTTTCTGTTCCATGGGTCTAGCTGTTCTTTAACACTCTGTTCTACCCCTTCCTGCCACACCTTACTCCAGGAGTAAACAAATTTTTTTTTATTATACTCTGTCATCACTTTTATATGTAAACATAAGATGTGCTAACTCTCCCAAATATTTTAAGTTACTTAGGGGGAAAAAACAGAGACAGGGAATAACTATTCCTGCCTTCTTCTCTCCTCCCTCCCACTTTTAAAAATATTTGCTGTTACAAACCCTTCTGTCAAAGGCAAATACAAATTCCTACTCTCCTTTAACCAGATGAAAGCAGCTTAGAATGAACACGAGGGCAAACTTTGAATGTTGCAAAGGGGAGGGGCGGTCCACAGGGCCTGATTTCAGCACCTGCACAAGAGGCCAGCCTTCCCGTCCAGCTGACGTCATTGAAGTGTTCTGGGTGTGTGGTTTCTATTTGAATTTCAAGCCACTTTCAACATCAGTGATAGCAAGGCCATCTTTCTTACCAATCCAACCCCATCTACCATGCCAGAGGCCTAGCATGCTTTGGAACAATACAGAACAGTCTCACCATAGACCATCACTTCCTAGACTCAAACTCAAGGAGAGTGGCCCAAAACAAAGATGTTAAAATTTATATCTTTGTGTGTGTGTGTGTGTGTGTGTGTGTGCGCGCGCGTGCGCGCACATCCTGGACTTGAACTCAAGGCCTAGGTACTATCCCTGAACTTTTTTGCACAAGGATAGTATTCTGTCACTCAAGCCACAGCTTGTCTGGTTCTGTTTGTGTGTGTGTGTGATTAATTGAGATAAAAGTCTCACAGACTTTCCTGCCCAGGCTGGCTTTGAACTGTGATCCTTAGAACTCAGCCTCCTGAGTAGCTAGGATTATAGGCATGAACCGTCAGCACCTGGCTGAAATTTGTATCTTTATATTTGAAAAGCCTTTTAGGAAAGGCGTTTATTTATGAAGCTGAGATATAAACCCAAGTGTTAGAATGAAGGAAAAAAATCTATCTCTATGGAGTGGATCATACTGAAAAAAACTGCTGTAATTGTTTCTATCCACGTTTGACATCTCAGCCAGAAGGGGTTAAATTCTCTCTTGAGGAGGTATACTTTCCACCTTATGAATTAAGTTCTAAAGTATGTCCATTTCATCATTTTCCTCACACACCTAGCGCGCTCTCTCTGTCTGTCTGTCTCTCTCTGGCTTTGTTTCCACTTGCCTGCAAGATAGAACTCTCCATATTTTACTTCTGACTCTGAATAACTATAATCTCTCATGATGAGCCAGTATTGGCACAGGAGAAGGTAGGCAATGTGGGGAAACTTTTGTTTTGCTACTCAAGCCATGCCTGTCTGTTTTCTAATGTGACTTTTATCTTTGACTTGAGAACACTGATCGCACAACTTCTTTCTTTTATTAATTGTTCTATCTTGAGTTTTTTTTTTTTTTTGGCTCAAGGCTGGCACTCAATAAATTGAGCCACTGCTTCACTTTCAGCTTTTATTTTGATTTTCTAGTAGTTAATTGGAGATAAGAGTCTCTCAGATTTATCTGACTGGGCTGGCTTTGAACTGGGATCCTCAAATCTCAGCCTCCTGAGTTGCTAGGGTTATAGGCATGAGCCACAAGTATGCTTCTCCCCTATATTCATAGAGGGTGACTCAGAACTGGATTCTGCAGATATGAAGGTATGAGTGCCTCTGTGTGTGTGTATGTGTTGTGTGTGTTTTGTGTGTGGGGGGGGGGGGGAGAGAGAGAGAGAGAAAGAGAGAGAGAGAGAGAGTGCAACCTTGGTCTCTCTCCTTTCTGTTAGTGAAAGAAAAACCTGCCAAGTGAGGGTCATGATGACCTTAACCTGGTTCTCTTTTAATCAGTAACCCAGACACAAAGGTAATTATTTCCTGTAAAGAACCCCTTGAAGTTCTGCTCCACTGTATGTACAGTTAGTGGGAAACCCTGCAATAGGTCCTGCTTTCTATCAAGGAGGTAACACGAATGTCAACAAAGTGTCCTTCTAAGTCAATATTTGCTAGGAAAGGCACAGGGTGTTCTTGGGATTATTGTGGAACAGCTTCACAAACCAACAGACACATTGAATTTGTTACATATTTCTACATGAGAACTATGAAGCATAACTGGATTAAAAAACCCCAAACAAACAGATTGACATGTTAACCAAAATCCAATTCACACACGCTCTGATAGGCAAAACAGTTTTGTACTTACTCAGATCATGGCTGGAGTTTTCTGCCCAGTCTCTGGGGTGGGGGGAAAAAAAACCCAAAACAACAGCAGTTTTAAATATTTCATTGGAAGATAAAAGTGCTTCTTTATTGGATTCCCTGCAGATGGAACTGAAAAGATGAATAATGTATATGTCTTCTGCCAATTAAAAAAAAAGGAAAGTCCTGTGCTTTGTACAGTGGTGACTGAGAGGGCTCAGTTGATACTTGAAGGCCAAGAAGGCAGAAAGGGGAAGGATAAATGGGTGGAAAATTCCACAACTCAGAACCCTTAAGTCTCTCTCAAGGACAAGATTGTTACTTGAGAAGGCTCTGTTGAATTTTTGGCATTCTTGCATTATCTCACTGTGACAATGGAATGTAAGCTATGGTTTTTCAGCCAATATTACTGTTCCCCTAAGGAGACGCAATTGTGTTTGCACAAACTTTTTAGAAACACCAATTTCCCTTTCTTTATTGGATGGCGTGGGTTTTGAACTCTGGTCCTCAGATTTGCTAGGCAGGTGCTATACCATTTAAGCCAGGCCAACAGAATTTTTCTTTTGCTTTTATTTTTCAGGTAGATCCTCACTTTACATTTGTTTTCTCAAGTTGACTTCAGACTGTGATTCTCCTATGACTTGCTACTCACACAACACCACCGTGACCACCTGGTTTATTTTTTATTTATTTCTTTTTATTGTCATTTTTTATTGTGAAAATACTGTACAGAGGGGCAAGATAATGAGTACATTTCTTATCAAGCATTGTAGCCTCCTCCTTTGTTTCCCTTTCCCATCCCTTCCCATACCACATGGTTTATTGAGATTAACATGGAGTCTTTGCCAGGGCTAGCCTTGTACCATAATTCTTCTGATCTCCCCCAAAAACTGGGATTAAGAGCATGCACTACCACACCCAGCCTGATTTCTCTCTATTTAAGTGCAGAGTCAAGGTTTCAAGTGTTTTAGGCTCTCATGATTTCCTGTTGTAGAAAGAGCAGTCTAATGGCTGGGGAAGCTCAAGGGAATCCTCAGACTCTTAATCATTAATCTAGGGAGAGATTCACTCCACTGAAAAGGCTTTCATGAGAATTTGGGTGACTTGTAAGCCCCAATGCAAATTCTATGCAATATTGCTGACAGTTTTTGTTTTTGTTTTTGTTTTTTGTTATAGAAGGTCTACCAGCAGGTGGAGTAAGGGACGCTGGACAAGTGTTGGGTGCTGGTGACAGAGTTCTTTTGGTCCTTCACTGGGCAGAACAAATATCAAGTTTAAGTAGGGTGCCACCATGGGTATGAGATCTGAGAATTTGTACTTCCCAGCACAATTTGATAATTTTCTGATTGTGTGTGCACGTGTACCATTACCAAGGCTTGAACTCAGGGCCTGGGCACTGTCCCTTAGCAGTTTTGCTGGCTTTCTACCACTTTAACTATAGCTCTACTTCCAGTTTTTTGGTGGTGAATTGGAGATAACAACCTCATAGACTTTCCTGCCTGGGCTGGCTTTAAACTGTGAGCTTCAGATCTCAGCCTCCTGAGTAGCTAGGATTATAAATTTGACCGCCTGGAGAGTTATTTTTGAACAATACTCGAATTACCAAGCCTAATAGAAGCAAATCTCTTCTTATTTGCATATTTGTTAAAAAGAAATTGAGGGAATTTCTTTTGGGGGAGATTGAAGGCTCTATTTACAATAAAATATTTAAAAAATATTTAGACGTATTTAGATGTTCATCTATCTGGAATTCAAATTTATCTTCTTATGTTTGCATCAGTTCCTAAAGGTATGTAAAGTTATGCTTACACCCTGGCTGTTAGTCATCTCTTTTTAAACTTTTTGGTGGAATTTCTATTCTCTTCAGAGGTGTGCTGTTTCGCATTTCCATGGAATACACAGGGGTTCCAGTTCTTCCACATCCGTACCAGAACTTGCTGTCATGTGCTGCTGCTCTTCTCCCAGTGTCTAGGTGATGCCACACCCATGGGACATCCTCTCATGGCAAGATGGAAGGGGGAATTCCAACAGAGAAATTGGAGTGAGAGATGCAAACTGTTCTCTTCTCTTCCACAGGTGGAGCTATGGGGTCTTTTTCTGGTTGTAGGATGCTGGACTTGAGGCCAGGTCTGTGGCAACAGGGTATTTCAACTCTCTCAACAGCTCTGATCTGTCTAATTTTGTGTCCTCCCGAGAGGGCTGGAGATGTTCAATTCATTTCTGATTTCTCATAAAGACGACCTTTCTATGAATTGTTGCTTAACCATTTGGTGTTTGTTAAGTTGAAGGCCAGTCAAGGTGCTCATTCTTCCTCCTCCTCTTCTTCCTCTTCTTCCTCCTCTTCCTCCTTCTCTTTCTCCTCCTCCCCTTCTTCCTTCTCCTGTTCTGCATCCTCTTCTTCCCTCCCCCCCCTCCTCTTCTTCCTCCTTCTTTCTTTTTCTTCTTCGTGACAGAATCTTGCTTTGCAGCCCTGTAGTCCTGGCTACCCATAAGCTCATATTCTTCCTTCATCAGCCTCTGAGATTTCAGGTGGGTACTACCACACCTGGCTGACTTACCTTTCTTCCGATGTCCTTCTGTGTTAATCATCAGGAACTTAACAAGAAGGAACTCATGGTCTGTCTCTTAAAGCTGTATAGGGTCTACCAGGGGATTTGGCCTACATTCCAAAGCTGGCCTGGGCAAAGATGCAAGATTCTATCTGAAAAATAACTTAAAACAAAAAAATAGCTGCAAGCATGACTCCGCTGATAGAATGCCTGTTGAGCAAGTTGAAGTCTTGAGCTCTAACCCCAGTGTTGCCAAACTAAGTAAGTAAATAATGCTACAGGAGCTTCTTAGGTAAAAGGTATTGGGAAGTTCTGATACTTACAATCAGTGGGGAGACACACTCACATAAAGCACTCAGCGGAAAGCTCTTCTTCATGATGCCATTTCTGATGATGTGAAGGAAGAGAAGAAATTTCTTTTTCCCTTACGGAGTACTGTGTGTGGTCAAAAGAGATACTAAAAGTAAAAAGAGCCAGGTACACATACCTCACACCCATAATGCTAGCTACTCAGAAAGCTGATATCTGAGGATAGAGATTCAAAGCCAGCCTAGATAGGATGGCTGTGAGATTCTTATCTCCAATAAAGCACCAAGAAAACCAAAGTGGAGCTGTGGCTCAAGTGGTAGAACCCCAGCTTTGAATGACAAAGCCAAGGGACAATGCCTGGGCCTTGGGTCCCAGCCCCTAGTACTGGCACACACACACACACACACACACACACACACACACACACACACACACACACACACACACACATGCATGATTTAAAGAAATCTTTAGCATCTACATAACTAGGCACTTGATTTTGTGTAGACATCCTTCTTCTATTTATAACAGCTGGAGCTGCACAGTGCATAGCTGATCAAGTGGTCCATGTTAGGATGGTGTCTGGAGCTCACTCACTGAGTCAGAGTCATTCGTAAGAACCTGACAAATTGCAACTTTAAAAAAAAGTGCTGATCCCATGACTTGAATTCAAGGCCTTATGCTCATTTGGTTTCCTTGCTCATGGCTGATATGCTACCACTTGCGCCATGTCTCCAGTCTGGCTTTAGCTGCCTATTTTTGAGATGGAGTCTTGTGGACTTCTCTGTCTGGGCTGGTTTTGTTTGTTTGTTTGTTTTTTCCCCCAGATCTTCTGTTCTCAGCTTCCTGAGTAGCTAGGAATATAGGTGTCAGCCACCAATGCCCCATACAAATGGCAACTTTTCTGGTAGCCTTCATGGATCACAATGAGATCCTTTGACAGAATGAAAAAGAACCTCAATGATTATTTCTTGGGATAGAGTCAGAACACAGATTGGAAGCATGGTCCTGAAGCTCAGAATTTCTTTAATATGACATGTTTTGAAGTTCTCTGGTACTTGAGAACTAGACATGAGGAAAAGACCTCTGGAATTCTGTCAACCTCAATTTTTGTTTGATGTCTTTTCTTGTAATAACTGACTGTAGAAGTTATCAATTAAGAATTACAGACTGGAGAAAAAAACCCAACATTAATAGCTATATCAGTTAGGATTTCTCTGGATGCAAGCAATAGAATATCTTACTTAATCTACATTATGTAAAGTAAAAAATTGGATTTGATGCCTGATATATATGTATGCATACATATATTTATATATAATATATTTTGTGTAAAGTAAAAAATTGGGTTTTATGCCATGTGCTGGTCCTAAGGCTTGAATTCTGGGCCTGGGCAGTGTCCCTTAGTGGTAGAGCTGAGGTTCTACCACTTGAGTCACAGCTCCATTTCCAGCTTTATTTGTAGCTAACTGGTGATAACAGTCTCTTGGGCTTTCCTGTCCCAGCTAGCTGTGAAACATGATTCTCACCTCTCAGCTTCCTGAGTAGTTTAGGATTAGAGGCACCTAGCTATGCCTGATTTTAAGTAGGGCTAGATGTGACCTGTTACCTAAAAGAATTACTGTCATCAACTTTTGTTTCTCTTTCCTCTGGGTTGATTCAATTTCCAGGTAGAAAGATTTTTTTTTTAATGGTTACATGATCTTACAAACTGTACAATTTTCTGAGTTGAAATGTTGAAAAAAAAATTCAGTTGTCCTGTGACATCTGGACTAAAGTCTCACTGGTTTTGATCAAGTCATTTCATCATCATAAAGTTATGAAGAGAACTAAGAAATACTGATTAGATTAGACTTAATTTCTGCTCTACTCTGAGTTCAAAGTGCAGGGGCTGGCTTTGGAGGAAGTGGGCACTTCTCCCGCTGGAAATCTAGATTCAGTTATCGGGAGAAAGAGAAATGAATGCCACGTGGCAAAACCAAAAGCAATGATGAAACAAACAAACAAAATTAACAGAAGAATAGATGGTATAGGATTTGTTTCCCCTTTGCATTCATGGGGGATATTATTAACCAGCTGTGGTGCTTTTTTGTCATGTACTTGAACAGCAATATAGGTACAGAGAGCTGGCCAGTGTCTAAGAGGCTACCAGGATTGGTCAGCCAGATGAACTTTATTTTTGGTCTGTCATGGGGCTTGAACTCAGGGCCTGGGCACTGTCCCTAAGATCTTTTGCTTCAAGGTTAGCATGCTACCACAGTGCTACTTCCTGTTTTCTGGTGATTGATTGGTGATAAGAGTCTCAAAGACTTTCCTGTCAGGCTGGCTTTGAAATGTGATCCTCAGCTCTCAGCCCCCTAAGTAGCCAGGATTACAGGCAAGAGCCACCAGTGCCTGGCCAAGAAGAACATTTTATACCTTCCCTGACCTTGAAGCTGGAAATCCTTAAATACAGGCATGCTTTTCTTCATCAGTAAATCAACGCAAAAGCAGATGACAAGAATTTTCCAGTGAGGCCCAAAGCTGGTGAACGTCTTGAGTGACTGGCCTTTTTGTATAAGTGTGTTAGTTTATTTAGAAGAAGTATTTTGTTTATAGGTTTTGAGAAACCCGCTGGAGTTGTGGAACAGTAGGAACTTTGTTCTCTTCAGGGTGACCATTCAAAGTCTTGGGAAACTTTCGATGATTTTAGGGGGCACAATGTGGCCGAAATGACTTTTCACTTTCTTACAAGAAAAACGCAAAGCATAAACAAATGAAACCAGACTTTAGGCACATTGGCTTTCTGCAGGGGCTCATGGGTGACGAATTCAGGAATTCTGAGTCTAAGTCCAATGCTTCCTGCACAGGCTCCCAAGACAAGCCCAGAATAACACATCTGCCACTACAGGGGACCCAGCCTTGTCTTCTGATGCCACCCCAATACTTCTAGCACTAGCTCACTTAGGCCAGAAATTCCAGGACTAAATACTCCTTTTATTGGTTTCAAAGTTTAGCCTCTTTAGTCTCCTCTTCAAAGACCCTTGGAAGCACATTGTGAAGAACAGGCCATTAAGTTCTGCTGACCCTTTACGACTGCAAGCAGGAGTGTTAAGCTATCTTTTGAAAGCAAGTTTTATGAGACAGGAAGTGGGAAAATACTGGGGATGGGGTGCCACAAAGGGATAAAAGTGTCTAGAAAGAGGCTGAGAAAGCCAAAGATAAACGTTTCTTCCCACTTTGTTAGGAGGCTTTTGTTGTAGCCTGGGGGTAGCAATTATAGAACCTCTAAGCCTCCTGAGTTTATTTGGATCATCCATCCTACTTTCAGTCCATAGGGATTTATTGGTATTTACAATGTCCAGGGTACTTTGGGGGATACATAGACACAATTTCTGTCTGAGGAATCTCAGTTATCTGATTGCATGGAATGCAAACAAAAGAAATGTCAGCCTATTTTTTTTTTTTGCAGTTCAAGAGTTTTACGAGTTCAAGCCTCCCTCAGTGCTGGCACACAAAAAAGAAAATGTTCTTTAAAATGAATCCATGATTACTTGTTACCTCCTGTCAAGAGAAATGTTTCATTTTCTCAGGCACAAAGTTCTGTATTTTCTCAATATTCTTGTGAGGTTTGGCAAGTAAGTTAACCATGTAAAGGGAAATTGTTTCACTTGGTCAATTCTATTCTATAGGTATACAGTTGTTCTGAGTAATCACAACTCTTCTACTCTCTTTTCCTTTCTCTCCCCAACCCCCTTTCTGCTCTGCTCTCTATTTTTCCTTTCCTCTTTTTTAATCTTATTGATTTATTTATTTTTAGCAAGACATTTTAGGTTACTGACCAAATACCTCATGAGGTTTTGGGTCTTTTTTGAAAAAATTTTTAATTCTTATTTTAAAGGTGATATACAGAGGGGTTACAGTTACATAAGTCAGGTAAAGGGCACATTTCTTTCTTCACCCTTTCCTTTGCTCTCTCCCAGTTTTCCCTTCCTGTTCCATTCACAAGTTGTATAGTTCATTTTCCACACAGTGTCTAGTGAGCACCATTGTCTTCTTTCATCTTTGTTACTCTTTTTTGGCTTCTTTATTTATCTTTATAGTACAATCTCAGGAGGCTGAGATCCGAAGATCTTAATTTTCCCAGGCAAGAAAGTCCGTGAGATTATTTCCACTTAGCCACCAAAAAGCCTGAAATGGAGCTGTGGCTCCAGTCTTGAGCTAAAAAGCTAAGGGACAGCAATCAGGCTATGAAGTCAATCCCTACTACTGGCTCTCTCTCTCTCTTTCTCTCTCTCTCTCTGCCTTCCTTTCTGCCTCTTTTCATGTTTTGGAATTTGATCTCCTTTGATCCCCATTGCCAAGAGACTTCCATGTGAGAACAGGGGATAGCTATAAGGTTCTACAGGCTCTCCGTTGGTCCTGCAGAGGATGAAGAGAGCTCTACTCTTTGAGTATACATCTATACATTTCTCCAGTTGGCTGGCTTGGAGGATGTCTCCATGACTGTCATCTGAGCGGGAGGAATGAGCTCCAGGATGGAGCCCACCTGGGGTATGCCCCTCCCTGAGGCCAGGCCATAATTCCTTCCCCTGGCAGTTCTAGCAGAGATAACTGGAGAGAGGGATGATAGTCTCTCTCCTCCCAAGGGGGAGTGTTAACATCAGAAGAAACTGGGAGAAGGGACACAAGCAGAGGAAAACAAAGCGAAAGGAAACAAAACAAACACAGAAAGGCAGTATCTATCTTCTCCTTCCCAGTGTCTAGAAGACAATTATTTTCAAGACCATGTATCATTAGAACCATTTTAGGATTCCCCCCTCCCCACTTTGTGTAAATTTTATTGCATTTGTTAACAAATTGTCTTTAAGTAATTGGACTAAGGGTTTCAATTCAACATGTCGATTTACTTTAGTTTTGAGGAACTTTTTTTCTTGATAAAACTCACCGAACACAAGCTGATGCCCATCAATGTTTATTTTCATGTTGCCCTAAGTCATTATCTCCCATTAAATGTGTGTCTTTGTATAACTACTTTAATATAATAAAAATATATTTTAAAAAACGGGATAGACTTACAGGAGAAAGAGCAACTTGTGTGTGTGTGTGTGTGTGTGTGTGTGTGTGTGTGTGTGTGTGTGTGTGTGTGTGTGTGTGTGTATACTGGTCCTGGGGCTTGGACACAGGGCCTGGGCACTGTCTCTGAGCTTTTTGGCTCAAGGCTGGTACTCTTCTACTTGACCCATAGTTCTACTTCCAGCATTTTTAGTGATTAATTGGAAATAAGTATCTCACAGATTGGGCTGGCTTTAAACTATGATCTTCAGATCTCAGCCTTCTGAGTATCTGGGATTACAGACAGGAGCTAGAGACAGCTAGGTGCCAGTGAGTCATGAATGTATTATTAGCTAATCAGCAGGCTGAGATTTGAGGTTCAAAACCAGCCATGGCATGAAATTCTGTGAGACTCTTATCTCCCATTAATCACCAAAATTCCAGAAGTAAAGCTGTGGCTTATGTGGTAGAACACCAGCCTTGAGCCAAAAAGCTCAGGGACAGTGCTG
This sequence comes from Dipodomys merriami, assembly GCF_024711535.1. Classification (NCBI taxonomy): domain Eukaryota; kingdom Metazoa; phylum Chordata; class Mammalia; order Rodentia; family Heteromyidae; genus Dipodomys; species Dipodomys merriami. The sequence continues at coordinate 11,326,164 of NW_027202271.1, forward strand.
AGGTCCTGAATTCAAACCTCAAGATTAGTAAAAAAAAAAAAAAAAAAAAAAAAAAAAAAAAAAAAAACAAAAGAAAAGAAAAAAGAAAAAAAGAAAAAAAGAAAAAGAAAAAAGAAAAAAAAGATAAAGGAAAGAAAAAAAAAAGATATTGTGTCTTTCATTCATTATTACCAAGTTCTCTTTCTCAAAAGAAAGATGTTGGAGAGCCATGTCTCTATTTCCAGTGTAATTCTTTTCCGTGGCTTCCGTGGGACTGGTATTCTTTGGTCTCTCCTTCAATGGTCTCTGATCACCTCTGGCTTTCTAAGCATAAGTCTCATTGAAGATTCATTAACCACCCCAAGTTTGTCCCAGACGTGCTCAACTTCAAGTTTTGGGTCCAACCCTATTTTGACTTCCCATGATATTTTGATGGTGTTGCAGGCTAGGTTCTGAAGCTGGATGCCTATGGCTCATGGCTATAATCCTAATCTGAGGATTGAGGTTCAAAGCCAGCCTAGGCAGGAAAGTCTGTGAGACTCTTATCGCCAATTAACCACCCCAAAAGCTAGAAGTAGAGCTGTGGTTCCAGAAGTAGAGCACTAGTCTTGAACAAAGAAAGCTCAAGGTCATCACCCAGGCTGAGTGCAAACCCCAGGACTAGCATACACACACACACACACACACACACACACACACACACACACACACACACACACACACACACACGTGTGCACTTGTGCGGGGGGGGGAATAGAAAAAGAAAGCAGGCTTGGAGACATAATTAGAATTGCAAAAGGCTTGTTTGGGAGTGGCCATGGTGAAAAGAAAAATAAAAGGACTGAGTTCATGAAGATAGCAAACTACTTATAGATGTATAGAAAGCCTCTGTTAGCTTAATGGAGAATTCTGGAACACAGAAGGCCAGCCAGTGGGACATTCATTGGGTGGACTTGGCCAGCCTGCATTTCCTCTTTGGCCAGTTATTGTCTGGAAGTCTCTTGAGATGGACATGGCTATGGCCTGGAAACTGAGCAGGCAAACAACTAGAGGTTGTCAAGTGACCACAGCCTTCCTTGTAGGCAGGTGTGACCTGCACAGACATCTTTCAGTATGTGGAGTTGAGTTAGTTATTCTATCATTTCATGCTTTTAGGTCTTACCTCAGTAATAAGAACATAACCTTATTTAGAGTTGGGGATCTTTTACGGGTTCTTAAAAAAAGTCTTTCTTCAAAGCAGCCAGGTAGATTCCTATGAGATCACTGCTTGAATTGGGGAACAAAATAACTGGGTGCCTCTGGAATCAAAAGGATGAAATCTTCAAAACATTCATAGGAGAAAGATAACTACGACATCTCTTGGGAGAAACTTGACAAGTTGGGACAAAGAAGAAATGATAAACATGGGTTTTGTTTAAGACTCAATTACACTTCAAACTTTTTGGTCCGTTAAACTGTACATCTTAATGTACCGGTGGAAACAAAATTTCTTCAGTTTGTACATTGAAAGATGAATAACTGTAGGCTGAAGGCTTGGGTTTTGATTTGACTGACTTAATTAAGAGTTACAGCCTCATGAAGGAAGCTGGCTCTCTATCCTGGGGTGAAGAGCTGGACACAATGTATTCACTGGTTCTCAGCCATCTCTGTTTCCATTAAGGCCATCCCCGAACTGCACTCGGGTATTTTCATGAATATATGGACTGCTGAGGGTCATCCGGCATTCGTTGCTGAAGGGGATGCAGGGAGGAATAGTTATAAACTCAGCCAGCTATTTCAACTCATTCCTCAGCAACATTTCCACATGTTAAATCTTCCTCCTTGTTTAGAAGCAACAGCCGAAGCAATCCTTCCTACTCACTTCATTTTGATGGTGCAAAAAGCTTGAAAGTATGTTTCCCCAGTGGCAAAATATGCTTGATAAACTGAGAACTCTTTTTAAAAAAGGAGTTTTAGTGCATCCAAACAGCTGTCTTCCATTTTTGGCATGGAAAGAGAACAAATAAAATGACTAATTTCATTAAGTATTACAATAAAAGTGCTGACGAAACTTTAATTATATGTTTCACATCTTTAGTGACCCTGTAATTACAGCTTTAAGGCATACACATGCACAAATGTGTGTGCACATGTGTGCATGCACACACACACACACACACACACACACACACACACACCCTTATTAGAACATAGTTGATTTCTATCTGCCTTTATCAATGCTTTTCTTCTTATTTCATGTTACTCCTCAGTATCAGGTTTGTTTTTTTGTTTTGTTTTGTTTTGTTTTTGCCGGTCCTGGGGCTTGAACTCACGGCCTAGGTGCTGTCCCTGAGCTTCTTCTGCTCAAGGCTAGTACTCTACCATTTGACCCACAACACCATCTCCGGCCTTTTCTGAGTAGTTAATTGGAGATGAGAGGTTCAAGGCCTTTCTTGCCCAAGCTAGCTTCAAACCACGTTCTTCAGATCTCAACCTCTTGAGTAGCGAGGATTAAAGGTATGAGCCACCAGCGCTGGTTCCAATAGCAGTTATTTAACTGTACTGAAAAGCTAAATGTCTTCTTGAATGAAGTGTCTTTATTTAGTGTCATTTCTATAATAATGAATGGTATTTTGGAACAATGATCACTGATAGAGATTGATCAGAATGGGGACCTGATCATATTATTAAATATATGGTCTATCTGTACTTTTCAAAAGTATCAACCCACATTGAAAAAATCTTTTCCTACATAGGCAAATTTTGTGGGTTTATATCAATGGAACAGGAAGCCAAATAATGAAAACCACCTTCAGAAAATTATTGTAGAAAATGCTCGATTATCCAGGCACTGGTGGCTCATGCCTGTAATCCTAGCTACTTGAGAGGCTGATATCTGAGAATTGCAGTTTTATGCTAGCCTGGCAGAAAAGCCTATAACCAACCAGAGGGGGGGAAAAAAACCAGAAATGAAGCTGTGGCTCAAGTGGTAGAGTGCTAGCCTTGAGCACAAAAGCTCAGGGACAGGGCTCAAGCTCTGAGTTTGAGTTCCAGGACTGCCCACCCCTCAAACAAAGACAAAAGAAAAGAAGGAAGGAAGGAAGGAAGGAAGGAAGGAAGGAAGGAAGGAAGGAAGGAAGGAAGGAAGGAAAGGTAAAGAAAAGTGAAGAAAAGAAATGAAAACGTCCATTTAAAAAGATGTTCATGGTTATAAAGAAGTAAATTAAGGATAACTCTGTGTGTGTGTGTGTGTGTGTGTGTGTGTGTGTGTATGTATGTGTGTGTATGTGTAGGTATGTGTGTGTTGGTACTGGGGTTTGAACTCAGAGCCTGGGCACTGTTCCTTAGCTTTTTCACTCAAAACTGGTGCTCTATCAGTCAAGCCACAGCTTCACTTTCAGCTTGGAGATGAGAGTCTCACAGACTTTCCTGCCCAGGCTGGCTTTGAATCTCAATCCTCAGATCTCAGCCTCCTAAGTAGCTAGGATTACAGGTGTGAACTACTGGTACCCAGCTTCTACTACTCTTAGTCTCCAAGTGATCTTTCCGACCTTTTCTCTTTTTTTCTTTTTATTCTAAACATGATGTACAGAAGGGTTACAGTTACATAAGTCAGATATTGAGTACATTTCTTTTTGAATAGTTTCACCCCTTCCCTCATTTTCCTGTCTATACTTCTGCTGCTTCTTCCTCTGCCCTGACCAAATTCCTTTACTTACTCCTCTTGCGTGGCACTCTATTGGCCTGCAGACACCATGACAGCAACTGGCTGTGTATCTCTTGGATACACAATTTGTGAACCAAAGTCTTACGTGTTTAAACCAGCCACTTGAGTCATTAGCCATTGGTTGACCAATGGATTGTCTCCTTTTTGGTCTGCTGTTGACCATGATCCAATAATCAGGATGTATACACTTAGGGTCACGTGGGAGGTCAAGGTTCTTGTATTTTTGTGTTGGTGCTAGTCCTGGGGTTGGACCCAGAGCCTGGGCACTGTTCCTGTACTTTTTGCTTAAGGCTAACACTCCACCACTTGAGCCATAGTTCCATTTCTAGCTTATTTTGGTGATTAATTGGAGATAAGAGTCTCACGGACTTTCTTGCCCAGGCTGGCTATAATTGTGATCCTCAGATCTCAACCTCCTCTCCTCTCCTCTCCTCTCCTCTCCTCTCCTCTCCTCTCCTCTCCTCTCCTCTCCTCTCCTCTCCTCTCCTCTCCTCTCCTCTCCTCTCCTCTCCTCTCCTCTCCTCTCCTCTCCTCTCCTCTCCTCTCCTCTCCTCTCCTCTCCTCTCCTCTCCTCTCCTCTCCTCTCCTCTCCTCTCCTCTCCTCTCCTCTCCTCTCCTCTCCTCTCCTCTCCTCTCCTCTCCTCTCCTCTCTCCTCTCCTCTCCTCTCCTCTCCTCTCCTCTCCTCTCCTCTCCCCTCCTCCCCTCTCCTCTCCTCCCCTCTCCTCTCCCCTCCTCCCATCTTGTCCCCTCCCCTCTCTTCCCCTCCCCTCCCATCCCCTCCCCTCTTCTCTCTTCTTTTCTTCTTTTCTTTTCTTTTTGTTGGCCTGGACTCTGGGCCTGGGCATTGTCTCTCAGCTCTTCAGCTCAAGGCTAGCACCCTACCATTTGAGCCACAGCACCACTTCCAGCTTTTTCTGCTTATGTGGTGCTGAGGAATGGAACCCAGGGCATCATGCATGTGAGGCAAGCACTCTACCACTGAGCCACCTTCCCAGACCATCTTTCTTTCTTTCTTTTTTTTAATGTTCCACTTCTGGGGGTTGAACTCAGGGCCTAGGTGTTGTCCTGGAGCTGTTGCGCTCAAGACTAGCACTTTACAGCTTTGAGTCACAGCTCCATTTCAGGCTCTTTGGTAGTTAATTGGAGATAAGAGTCTCATTGACTTTCTTGCCAAGGATGGCTTTGAACTACAACCCTCAAATCTCAGCCTTCTGAGTAGCTAGGATTACAGGTGTGTTTCCTATAAAAGAGCAAGACTATCTAGTACAATCTTCCTCAGAGATTTGACAACTATTTTGTCAGCATCTGTGCTGAGTCTTTGTGCAAAAAATCTAGCTACAGAGAAATAAGAATGACCGCCCCCAAACAGCTGGGGTCAGATTATGCTGGATTTTTCCATGTAGAGGGAAAAGAGCAAGTGAAGCTATTAGAGATGGAATAATAAGAATGCTGTTAAGGAAACATGACTTCTCAGGGATCAGAGGAAGGGAGGAAAGAAGGTCCTCTGGGCTCAGGAAAATGGCTGACTCATCAGAGAGCAGGCTTTCTGCATTTCTTGGGCTCAAGGCCATTGGAGCTTGTGTATTCCATCTGTTCTGCAACAGGATATAGTTATTTGTCTAAGTTGTTGCTCAGGTCAGGCTGCAGCTGCGCCTCATCCGTGAATTCTCTAGAGAATGGGACCATGGCTACAGGTTGATAAGGATAACGGATGTGCTGGTGAGCCTGACTAGGAGTTCTTTACATTCTCCCCAAGGGGAAGGTGGGTGGGTCTGGAGTCAGAAGCCATAGTTAAATGTCTGCAATAAGGTCTAGCACTCACATAAATAGATGAACTATCACAAGTCTTCCCCTCCTACTTTGGGCAAAAGTCTCATTGTATTTTGGCAAAACAAACATTTTATTTTGGTCATGAAAAAGAGTACCTTGATTACGTTCAAGCCTTCTGGGCTCATTTTCGTTGTAAATGCCTGTTGGTAAATAATGTGAGCCCTTGGATCAAGTGGACGAGAAGAGAGCTTCTCTTCTTCCCTGGGCAGTAACCACAGGGTCTTGGCCAAGAGCAATAGCATTTTAGGTTATGGCTCAATGTCTTTCAGCCTGGAGCACAGAAAGAAGAGAGTGATGGTCAAGGTCATGGGGAGAAGAAGTGGAAGGTTTGGGGGTTTCCACTAGATAGACATAATAATGATTCAGGTGATAACAATAAAAGACACCTTTCATTTAGTGCTTACTAAGCATCAGGCACTCTGCATTGTAGTTTCCCTCAAATTAGGCAAAGTAGCTATTGAAGTATTCATTGTAGAGATGAAGGGATCACAGCTTAGACAGGTTAAGTCATTTATCCAAATCCATACAGTGGCTGGGTTGGTGCTTGAGTCCAGATCTGTGTGATGTCACAATGCCTTGCCATTGGTCAATTCCCCAAGATGAGATCCTAAAGATACTAGTGGAGACAAACAATAAGAAAGGGAAGAGGCTGGGGCCAGTGGCTCAAGCCTGTAATCCTAGCTATTCAGGAAGGTGAGGTCTGAGGATTATGATTAGAAGCTAGTCTGGGCAAGGAAGTCTGTGAGACTCTTAATCTCCAATTAACCAACCAAAAACAAGAAGTGAAGCTGTGGCTCCAGTGGTAGAGTGCTAGTCCTGAGCAAAAAAGCTAAGGGACAGCACCTAGGCCCTGAGTTCAAGCCCAAAGACTGGCACAACATAAGAAAGAAGGAAAGAAGGAAGGGATAGAGGGAGGGAGGGAAAAAGAAAGGTAATGAAAGAAAGAAAAAAGAAAGATATGAAGTAAGACTTAGAGGTCTGAATGGAGAAAAACAAGAAAGAGACCTAAGTCAGGCAGAATAGGAAGAGAAATGCATAATAGATAGCCATGGTCAAGGATTTGGGCATAACCAATTCATTGAATGAAAAGTTCAGGTTGGAAAGAAGGAAGGGAAGAAGAAGCTTAGTGCTTCTCTGCTGAGGAAAAATATATAGCTTGATTGGAAGGTGCCAAGAAAGGAAGGAGAAAATCCATCTAGTTTTTGGTGTTCATGTTTAAAGGATGATCACAGCTGTCCCTTCTAGAGAGCACAAGAAGAGAAACGAGGATCCTGTGGACATTTTGCTCTTCAGGCTAAGAAGCAATGTACGTGTCTTCACCAACTTTGAAGTAAGTAAAAGTATTCTGAATAGGACTAAGTTTCCCAAGGCTGTGAGCCAGCACACAGGTGCAGCAGCAGGACCGCTGACAGGCCACCTCCCTAAACTGCCTAGGCCCCGCTCCCTGCTGGGACCTTCTTCAAGCAGCAATGCTAACAGCTGACCTACCGAGCGAGACAGGCAAATCTCATGTGACATGCCAGGCATGAATCCTTGTGTGGATGCCTGAAAAGTGGATGCTTCTCTTTATGATATTGTACTAAGAAGAGAAGTCTAGAGAGATCTGTGGGTTCTGATGATTAAGGGGGTAAAATCCCCCTCAATTTCCTATGTCTTCTGTGAGGCTTTCCCCAAGATAGGTGTTTCCTACTAGAAATGCCAGTAAGGCAGAGAAAAGTGTAGGCTGACGTTTTCATCATAAAGAATGATGCTTTAGAAATGCAGTGGGCTCACATTTGTAATCCTAGCTACTCAGGAGGCTGAGATCCGAGTATCATGGTTTGAAACCAGCCCTGGCAGGAAAGTTCGTGAGACTCTTACCTCCAATAAACTACTGCTACAACAACAACAATAACAACAACAGCAGCAGCAGCAGCAGCAGCAAAGAAGCTGGAAGTGAAGTTGTAGCCCAAATGGTAGAGTACTAGACTTGAACAAAAAAGCTCAGGGACAGTGCCCGGGTCCTGGGTTTTAAGCCCCAGGACTGACATACATACAAAAAACAAAAAAAGATTGATGCGTTACCTCAAAGACTACCTGCAAATCCTAAACATTTAAGAATATTTTTAATTTGTTAGTTAATTAATAATTAAATATTATATAGAGTACATAACAAAATATATCATGTATTACATAGCATGTTATATATAATTACATGTAATTATGCAATAGTTCTAGTTATATAATATAGAATGTATAATGATATGTAATATATTATATTATATAGTAAATATAATGATTATATATCATTATATATAATTATATAATCATAATTTTATATATTATTATATATTATTTATATATTGTATATATTATTTATATTATTTATATATTGTAATAGCCACATATATACATATACAAATACACACATACTTGTACATATATTTATACATATATACACATTATATATGTGTATATGTATATATGCATATACACAAATGTGCCAGCCTTTTACATGTGGTGTGTTCCTGAAATCTCCACCTCGCTTCATCATTCCAATAGCTTATTCCTGTGTGACTGTAACAGTGTCTTACTATGGTTTTGCTACAAAAACTCCTCATATTTGGTAGGAAGAGTTCCCTTCTGCTCTAATTTCTTTCTTTAGAACTTTTGACCCATTATTAATCTTCTGCTTTAGCATTGGCCTGTCAAAACTCTACTCACCGTGTACAGTGATTTTAGGGGAAAGTCACATATTCACAATGAACATACGGTGAGTGGTTAGTAAGGGGAAGGAATCTAGCTGCAAACCTCTACATGTTGGGCTCTCATACCAGTTCATTTCCCTCTGCTGAACTTTGTGGAATTGTTCTCCTGACACCGGAGTTCACTCTGCTCGGGGACACCATCTCACATAATACTGGCTGATGACCCCCTACACCCCCTCCATCATCCTCCATCATCTTCCTGCCAAGGGTGGTCAGTCCTGCATTGTCTCAACCTTGTGTGATAACCACTGTTGGTGTAGTCGCCCTGGGGGGAGGGTTTTAACTCACTGTCAGTTACCTTGAGAATAGAGGTGAAAGTTTAAAAGAAGTTCATCACATATGTTCTTTGTTAGCCTAATTTCTCACAAAAGAGGCAAATTTGTGAAAGAAACAGCTTCAAGGAGGAAGGGTTTATTTTGCCTAATGGTTTCAGAGGTTTGATCCATGATGGGTTGGCTCTATTGCTTTGGGCTTACGTCACTGATCGAGCAGAGCTGCTCAGCTCATGGCATCTAGGATGCAAAGAGGAGAATGTTTATTTCTGCATTTTTTTGTTGGTTGTGGGAGAATTTTTGCTTAAGGCAAATTAATGAACATGTGATTTTTTTTCTTTTACTCCACCATGTTTAACCATGGACAGTGTGTGTGTGTGTGCATGCGTGTGTGTGTGTGTGTGTGTGTGTGTGTGTGTGTGTGTGTGTATGTGTGTGTGTGTGTGCTGGTCCTAGGGTTTGAACTTAGGGTCTAGGTGCTGTTCCTGAGCTTTTGTAATCTAGGCTAGCACTCTATCAGCTGAGTCATATAGTATCTCCACTTCTGGCTCTTTGGTGGTTAATTAGAGATAAGAGTCTCAGGACTTTGCTGCCTGAGCTAGCTTTGAATTGCAATCCTCAAATCTCAGTCTCCTGAGCAACTAGGATTACAGATGTGAGCCACTGGCATCCAGCAATATCTGGAATTTTACATGAAGTTCTTTATTCACAATATCATTTGCTTTCTAGTTCTCATTAGCATATCATATTGTTTCAAGTCTGGAAGGCAAGAACATGGAGTCTTACCATTTTTTGTCCATTTAAGAGTAGGCTGTGCCACCAGGCAGTGAATTCAGGGAGGGAAGGGAAGATAACTCACCATCCATCTGTTGTCTTCCTGTAAAGGTCTCTCCCACATCCACTCACAGGGAGGGAGCTTTGAAAAATTCTGGGAAACTAGCATTGAATGTTTCTTGTACTCTGCTCCCTTCTGAGGTCATCTGTCTTACCATTTACTGTCTGGCTTGTTATCTGCTGTGAGATGACTGAGGAAGATTTCGCTACTGAGTTTTGGCGAAGGTTTTAATGAGTCTATTCTCCCTTCCCCCATTAGGAAGTAAAATTACACATTAAGTAGTTCATCAAATGAGGAAGATGAAAGTCATAATTGTTGAAATCAGATCTTCTGAGTTTAAATATTTTTAATAAATGTCTTCCTTTATTTTTTCTTTTTGTTCTGGTTCTGGGACTTGAACTCTCGGCCCTGTCCCTTTACTGAAGGTTGGTGTTCTACCACTTGAGCTATACTTTCATTTCTGGCTTTTTGCTAGTTAATTGGAGATAAGAGTCTCACAGACTTTGTTGCCCAGGATGGTTTTGAGCATCAATACTCAGATTCTCAGCCTGAGTAGCTAGGATACAGGCATGAGCCATAGGTGCCTGCCCTTCATTGGTTGGTTTTTAAGCTATAACACAAAGCCAGGAAGACCTATCAACCTGAAAAAAATGCAACTATCCAAATGTCAAAACAGCAAAAAATTTAATTTTTTTATAAGCACAAGTGCTAATATTTGCATATTCACACCAAAAATTTTCAGGTTATTATTAACTCCCTTGAATTGTCCACTACACAGGGTTAACAATTAGAGTAAAATTGAATCAAACCCAACCCAAATGTCAAAATTCTCCTAATAGTAAGACAAAATGCTGGTAACTAAAAGACATTTTGAATAGGGCTAAAGGAAAGACTAACTTCACTAAAGAACCTATTTTCAACTTAACACATTCTTTTTAGCATGGTGCTGGTAGCTACTTAGGAGGGTGAGATCTGAGAAGTATAGTTCAAAGCCAGCCCAGGCAGGAAATTTCGAGAGACTCTTATCTTCAATTAACCCCTCTCCCCCCACCCCCCAAAAAATCCAGAATTGGAGCAGTGTCTCAAGTGGTAGAGTGCTAGCCTTGAGCAAAAAAACTCAGAGACTCAAGGACTCAGACTGACATAAACAAACCAAAAATCCTCATGCTTTTAGATGCAGTTTCACACAAGTGCATTTATGTCTGAACCCAAAAGACAACATATTTTGATCTGAAGTCCTTTTGTCCACAGGAAGAAAACTTCTATTAAGCCCAGGAACTCTTTCTTTCCTTTCTTGGTCTCACTTGGACTCTTTCTGTGACTCACATTCCGTGAGCCATGAACTTTCAGGCCACAGTGTCTGCATTGGTTGCACAAGGTCAAGAGTAAGAGACTGGTAATGAGAAAAATAAATATTTAGAGGGAACCACCTTGCAAAAATGAAGACAGTGGGGGTGGGGGTGGGAGAGGAAGTAAGCCAGATTTTCGTGCAAGGATAATTTCCAACAGGTGCTTGGGCTTAGGTCAAAATTATTAATAGAATGGAAATTGTAATAAGAGCAGCAGAGTAACACTGGGAGCTGAGTGCTAAGACTTAGTGATGGAGGTCTTCAAATGTCACCTTCTTCACAGGGCCTTACTAGATTCCCAAGGGTGCCTTTCTTTCCAGCTTCATTTATTCTTCACTTCAATCAACAATTTAGTCTGCTTTACATAACATTTATGTATTTGCTTTAGCCTGATGAATCTACCCATGTATTTACTTCTTTCTTCTCTTGTGCAAGTGGGGTTCAAGCTGGTGCTACCTGAAGGGACGCTTTAGGTTGGGGAGGTGTGTACTAATCTTGTTTTCCAGTAGTCTAAGCCTTGCTTGTAGTAGGTGCTTGGCAGAATGGCTGAAGAGTTCTTTTTTATTTTTTTTATTTATTTTATTTTTTTTTAGGTTGAAGAGTTCTTAACCTCTGTCCACGGCAAAGGGTTTAACCCTGACAACCTCAGACTTCCATTAAATGAAGTAATATAAAAACCACTAGTACCTAGTACACAGTATGATTTCTACTATTTACCTTGAATAATTTCCCACTTAGTATTGTAACTGCCCACAGCTTCAAAATGCCAAAACCTGTACATGTTTTATTATTCCACCTGCAAATGAGTTACTTGATTCTTACAAAATAGGATTAAAAAAAAAACTTACAACATGAGCATGAGCAGTTATGCTTATACTCCTAGCTACCGAGGAGGTTGAACCTCTGTTCACATTTTCCTGTGAATCAGTAGCACAAACCAGCAGAAGACTGTACACTGATAGATATGCATCTAACATCTGGCCCAATGCACCACACAGAAATGGTGCCCAGTGAATGTTGAGTAAATCGCAGCAAGGCACACAGTTCCTCACCGCAAGAAACTCAATTCTGAACAGGAGACAGGCAAGCAAACAAAATCGTGTCAGGCAGGAACTTGGGAGCCAGGAATCTTTCTTAGAAATGAACTCCGGGAGCTGAGTCTTCCAGAACACTGGAAAGTCAGTCATGTGAAGGAAACAGAAAAATGAGAGGTGGGGGAAAATAGCAGGTGCAAAGGCACCTTGGCTGTTTGAAGAGGCACAGATGATTCTGGAAGGAAGGAGTGCGTGGAAGTGGGGAGACATGATCCTAGGCCTCAAATGTTACATTGAGGAATGAGTATTACATTCAGAAAGTAATGGTGGAGTCCCTGGAAGATCTTACTCAGATCTGATCCTGAGTTTGTCAAGGGTGTATTTCTATTTTGGAAATTTTTACACTGGTGAGAAATGTGTGGGATGGTTGAGACAGAACGAGGCAGGTATACAGTAGAGTTAGTAAGTTATAATGGCAGTTTAGGGAGGAAAAGATTGAGCCCTGAGCTATTATTAGAGCAGAGATGCGGGAAATGGACTTTGGCTATGTTGAGGGGGTAGAATTCATTGGAGTTAAGATGAAGTTGATCAGAGGGGGGGAAAACAGAATTGAGGGCTGAGGTTCTTGGCTCCTTTGAGCAATGACGTACTTGGCGGCTTCATTAATATTACCTATCATGTACTGAGGTTACATTCTGTTCCTGGCATACCGCTAAGTGTTGTGTGATACCAGTCAGAGAGATGGTGTGATCTCCATTCTTTTTTCTTTATGAGAAAGGTGAGGCTCAGAGCAATCAGGAAGTGTGTCCCATCCTTCATATGGAGCAAGTGGTAAACTTAGGGTTTGGAATCAGGCTCCTGTTGTCAATCACCGCGGCACATCCAGGCATTTTCTGGCCTGAGGGATTGATTACCAGATGTGTACGTTTGGAGGGGAAATGGAAGAGATGGCACTCACACTTGGCGTCCTTGTGTAACTACAATGATTTCAGGTTTTGCGTGTGTGGAAGGGCATGGAAACAATAGTGCTCTTATAGGAGGAAAGGGGTGCTCGAGGGTGATGAATGAAAGAAGGAGTCAAGTTGCCAACTGACATCAGGATTTTTCTCTCCTGCCTCCTGCAAAGTAGCTTGGAAACAGGAGAGATTAAGGAACAACGTTTCTTCAGGCTTTCGTGAGGACGGCCAGATCCAGTCTCTCCGGCCACAGGCAAGGAAGTCCAGGACACCAGGGAGAGAGATGGTGAACTTAAATCACATGATTGAGCACATTACTCCTCTAAGTGTCCAGAAAATCTTTTAACTCAGAGCAAGAAAACATACTTACATAATAACCAATAAATAAACCTTAGCGCCTGGGCACTGTCCCTGAGCTAGAGTTCTACTACTTGAGCCATAGCTCCACTCCTGGCTTTTATTTATTTATTTTTTTTTGAATGGTTATTTGGAAGAGGCTCATGGACTTTCCTGCCTAGGCTGGATTTGAACCATAATTCTCATCTCTCAGCCTTCCGACTAGCTAACATTACAAGTGTGAGCCACCAAAGTCCGGCTTGTGTTGACTTTCATCTATATAGACATACATATATACACACACACATACACGTATCTATACACACACACATGTAGCTACATGTTTGCAGCCTAAAGTTCTGCGATCACAAATTCACTCCTTTCTTTTAAATCTCTAGGTCCTTGTGTTGTGAACTCGTTTTAGTGTAGGTCAGGAAATGAATGAAATGGCTGTCATTAGGCAGAACAAGGAAGTCTGTCTTAGAAATTCAGGAAAAGACAAACTAATTCAGCTTAACCATTAGGCCATTTTTCCTGCAAGTCAGTTCAGGTTGCTTAGTAAATTATTGACAAATAGAAATTTGATTCATAAATGTGTTCATCATTCTTTGTTATACTTTAGGTCAGCCAGAGAAAGACAGAAAAATCTAGATCCAGCAGGGCACTGGTGGCTCACACTTGCAATCTTAGCTTCTCAGAAGTCTTGACATCTGAAGATTACAGTTCGAAGCCAGACAAGTCCCATGAGACTCTTAGACAGTAAGCCAGAAGTGGAGCTGAAGCTCAAATTTAGAGTGCTAGCCTTGAATGAAAGTGCTAAGAGACAGTGTCCAGGCCCTGAGTTCAAGTCCCAGTACACTCTCTCTCTGTTTCTGTCTCTCTCTCTGTCTCTGTCTCTCTGTCTCTCTGTCTGTCTGTCTCTCTTTCTCACATACACACACACACACACACACACGTACAAACAAACAACAAACAAAACCCCTAGAACCAGAGCTGTGTGTCTCCTGTGTCCTTTGGCCTTTGACACACAACACAGTTGCTTTGTTGGGAGATTATTGGTAATTTATACATTGACTATTGGAACTTCAATATGTCTGCAGCCAGGCTAGTGCTAAATCGATGTGTTATTCTTCTCCTGTCTGACTGTTGGCACATTAGCTTGCGCTTGCCTGTGTTGGGCAGAGTAGGAAAAGGAAGAATCTCAAGAATGAAGGGACATGGCCCCCACAAGATAAATTGGACTACTTAACGTACCTGAAAAGTGACATAAACCATGGAGCAGAGAGTGTTCCTTTCACGTATATGGTAATGACACGGTGGGAGGCAGGAAATGGCAGCCGTGCATGTGATCACGTGATACCCACTGAACTATCCTGCCTTCCCTATCCTCCCCAGGAGCCCTTAGAAGCCTTATTCTCTTTGCTTACAAGAGTGCCAATGGTTTCTGCTTCCAGAGTGTTTAGGGGTTCTTGTACCTTTTTGTTTTGCAAATCATCTGCCTCATGTGCCCAATTCAACATCACCATTCTTGCTTTGGTTCTAGGAGAAAGGGGAAAAGTCTCTTGTTAATATTTCCAGGAATAAGAGCATCTGATTATCAATATCAAGTCCAAATCTGTCCGTTCTCCTTCATCCCAAATCCTTTTCAGTTGGGGAACATGCTTATTTATTTTTATTTAATTAATTATTTTGCTGGTTCTGGGGCTTGAACTCAGGGCCTACGTGCTATCCCTTAGCTTTTTCACTAAAGGCTATTGCTTTACTACTTGAGATACCCTTTACTTTCAGCTTTTTGCTGGTTGATTGGAGATAAGAATCTCATGGATTTTCTTGCTTGGACTGTCTTCAACCCATGTCCCTCAGAGCTCAGCTTCCTGAGTAGCTAGGATTACAGGGGTGAGCCACTGGTGCCTAGTATATTATTTTAAAATACAGCAAATATTGCACAATTTAGACATGTAACAGCTTATACTTTCTAAAGGAACCATTAAAACAATCAGTGTCGCTGTTCAGAGTTTACAAATAATAAATGGGACATCTCTTTTTAATAGTCTTTTTTTTCTCCATTAAACCAGGCTGTGGTGTTCTGGGACAAAGCAACAACTGCAGCGGTGACATTAAGTGTTAAGCAACCTTCCCTTGGCCTTGTTTATGTTTTTGTATCCATCAGTGGAGCTTTCCATTTCTTCAAAGGCCTGCAGAAGCGTCTGGCAATTTTCAATCATCAAATCAAAGCCCTTTGTTGGAATTGTTTCTTTGGTGTAATGTAAGATACACTACAAGTAATTTGATCAGTTCAGTCATTTCCATAATTAGAACAAGACCATGTCTTCCTGATATGTGTTTGTGTGTGTGTGTGTGTGTGTGTGTGTGTGTGTGTGTTCATTCCATAATCTGAAGTCACATACATGTGAGAATGCACACTGTTCTTTGGTGGCATGCTCCTGTAAAAAGCAGCTGCTTAAAAAATAGGTAGAGACAAATATCTATGTAGTCAGGACACTTATCTCTCGCAGTCCATTCACCATTCCGACAGCCCTGTGTCTGTTGATGACTAATGAAATACAAGCCAGAACATTTCACTTTAGTTTATTGGTTTTCTGTTTAATGGGTGTGATGTGGATAGCCATTTGCAAGAGACATTGGACACCTTTCTAGATTCCTCAAGGGCAAGAAAAGCCATGTGGGAATATACTGAATATTCTCTATTTGTGTTCTTTATCCATCTGGTGACCTTTATGCCTATGGTGTTATGGCCAGGATTGGAAATACCCTATCTTTGCTTTAAGAAAAGGAAAACATGTACAGTGAGTGCATTCACTAGAGGTGTGTGTGTGTGTGTGTGTGTGTGTGTGTGTGTGTGTGTGTTAGCTTAGATGATAGTGCTCCTTATGTTTGGGGAAGGATGAACACTTACCCCACATCTATATTTTATTGTTTGATACCAGTTCTAGGGCTTGAAACTCAGGGCCTCTTGCTCTCACTTGGCTATTTCACTCAGGCCTGGTGCTCCACCACTTGGGACACACTTCCACTTCCAGCTTTATGCTGATTGTTTCGATACAAGAGTGTCATAGGCTTTTCTACAATGGATGGCTGTGAACAATGATCTTCAGAACTCAGACTCCTGAGTAGCTAGGATTGTAGGCATAAGCGATGGACACTCAGCAGCCCACTGCCACTAGTGATTTTCCTACTCTGTTCTCTTTCTTCTCAGCCATACTCAATGCAGTGTTTACAGTTCCTTGTACATACATTTTCATTATGCCACTTTTAAAAAAAATTTAAGTTTTATTGTACAGGTGATGTATAAAGGGATTACAGTTACATAAGTAAGGTAATGAGTACATTTCTTTTTGAACAGTGTTACCCTCAATCTCATTTTTTCCCACTTGCCCTTCCTACTCCACTCCCCCCTAAGTTATAAGTTTATTTCCAGTATAGTGTCTCATGAGTATCACTGTTGAATTGGTTTGCCGTTTGTCCCACTGTTTCAGTGATTTCCTTGAACTCAGGGCCTTGGTGCTGTCCCTGAGCTCTTTTACTCAAGGCTGGTGCTCTACTACTTGAGCCAGATATCCACTTCTGGCTTTTGGTTGGTTAATTGGAAATAGAAGTCCCATGGATTTTTCTGCCAGGTTCCTGAGTAGCTAGGATTATAGATGTGAGCCACTAGCTCACAACAATATTGAACAGGCTCATTATGCTGCTTCTTATTGTGTAGCTTATAAAATCTAGATATCTTGCTGGGTACCTGTAATCATAGGTACTCAAGGGGTTGAGATCTGAGGATCATGGTTTAAAGCCAGCTTGGGCAGGAAAGTCCATGAGACTCTTATCTCCAATTAACCAGCACAAAGCCAGAAAAGGAGGTGTGATTCAAGTAGTAGAGTACTAGACTTGAGCAAAAGAGCTCCAGGCCTTGAGATCAAGCCCCAGAACTAGCACACAAAAAACTACCCCTCCACCCCCAAACCATTGTTCTTAATATTGTCATCACAATAGCTCTCTTGAAATTATTCCTCTTGTCTAATTGAAATTTCATAATCTTTGACCAACATCTCCTGCACCTCGCCCAACTCCTACCTCATCATGGAACACAGATTCTGTTCTTCACCTCTAAAAGCTGGCCTGTTTTAGATTCCATATATAAGTGAGATCATGAGGCATTTGTCTTTCTGTGTGTGACTTGTGTCATTTAACATAATGCCCTCCAGGTTTCAAGGAGAATCTTCGTACTAGACTGAACACTTTTTATTTTATTATTATTGTTAAGTAGTTATACCAAAATAGACTTTTTTGGTAAACCTATCTCCAAAGTCTTTCCAAAGAAAGTTCTTTTGGGGCTTGCCTTCCTAACTGTGGTTTAAATGTATACCAACAGCTCTTCTGTTTCATCAAATGGAGACTCAGTCTCATCTAGAAATCTTAATCCTAGTCATTATCCAAACAGCCTTAACTGACAAATAACATGTTATGTTCAGAAAGTGTTTGTTTTAAGAAGTACTCATTGATTAAAATGAACTGATATACAAATTACAGAATAAAAAAGAACATTCAATAGAGAAAGCATAGTATTTTCTTAATCATGATAATTATGTGTGATAATTCTAGGTATTACCACTTTGTAATTTTGTGTGATTATTTGACCGGTCCTTGTCTTTATTGTTAGACTTTAAATTATACGATGATAAGGGACTATGTTTTTGTTATAATTAAATTTAATGTCCAGTATCTGACACATAGTATGCATTCAAATGTAGTTGTCATTCATTCATTTGATAATACAAATGATTCTCTGGAAGTCATTGTGTTTATATACCTTTCTGAAGTTTATATGGGCTAGAAGCCAGTGGATCACACCTGTAACCATAGCTACTCAGGAGCCTAAGATCTGAGGCTCAAGGTTTGAAGCCAGCTTGGACAAGAAAGTCTGTGATGCTCCTATCTCCAATTAACTAGCAAAAGGCTGGCAGTGGATCTTTCCTCAAGGAGAAAGCTAGGGACAACTTAGCTTTGAACCTGAGTTCAACACACCAAAAAAGTTCACATGTAGTCAGGGTGTTTTACACCTTTCATATGTCTATTAAGGGTGTAGAAGGCTGACAGAGAAACTGAGGCATAGAGAGGTTCAGTATGATGAATAAGAATCTTCTCCCCTGCGTTTCAGTCCTAGAGATGCAGAACAAAGAAGAGAGAGAGACTCTTTGGCAGTGGGTTGGTGCTGCTCTTCCAGCAGGAAAGCTATTATCACTCATGGGGTTGCTATACACCCATGGCAGAGCCCCCCTTCTTTGTGCTGACAGTACCTGGAGTTCTGAGAAAAGTAGGGTGTGTGGCTAGCCCCGCAGCAGTTGGTGTCTCAAACATCCAAGGGTTAATATCAACAACAATTTGACATGAATGTGACCTCTTGCTGAGAATTTACCATGTAGGCAAAATGAATGGTCTTAAGCACCCGAACCATACCTAAGAAAACAGTCGTTACCATCTGGAAACTATTTTCGGGAAATTGAAGTTTTGAATCTCAATCCTGTCAATAATTTCCTCTTTTTAGTTATTGTTTATTATTACTATTATTAATTATTATTATTGACTCCACTGTTGTCTTGGCTTCAAACCAGATTTTGTAGCTCATTTCCTTTAAAAGAGCCCTCAATAAATTCATACGTCAGACTTCTCGCTCTATGTCCTCTTTAACCTTCAGATATATATACCTCTCGGACTTTTTTCTTTTTCTGAATTATATGGACATCTCACAGGCCTGAAAGTTCTTGATTGTTTTTGCGACTCTCAGAACATGTGGATATGATTTAGTTCCCTAGAGAGGATTCCTCAGATACCTACTTTTCCTTAAAAAACAAAAACAAAAACAAAAACAAAAGCCCCACCCAAATTTCATATAATCAGAAGTCTTTCTGTCTCTGTAAAATCTAGGCCAAGAATATAATCAAGTCAAAGTAAATTTATGAACCAACGTTTCAGTCATTAGAATCAGTTCTCTATCCCTGAGCTGAGAGCTTTATGTTGTAGTGTTTAGAGTCGTTGTTATTATGACCAATGTACCCCGCTGGTTACGTCAAGGTGGAGGTATGTCTGTGGAAGGCATTGTTCTCCAGGTTGTATGAAAGTCCCGTTAGATCTTGAAATGCTTCAGCAATAAGGATTTGCCTTTTATTTAATTTTTTTCTTGTTAGCTGAAGTTTAACCAGAAAATGATTGGCTTTAGTCCTTGATGGAAAACTTTCTTAAAACATTTTATTTTCTTGAATCTAAAGGATAGCACAGTGGAAAAGTTGGTCTTCAGTAGTAAAGAACATTTACAAGGCCTTGGGATAATTTTCTGACTATTATAAAAGGTTACAAGGATTGCAGGGTTGACATGGATAAGGAAACTAGTCAAAAACTAGATTGTTAGGTGAAATAGTCATCTCTGACTCTGTGTGTGTGTGTGTGTGTGTGTGTGTGTGTGTGTGTGTGTGTGTGTGTGTGTGTGTGTGTGTGTGTGTGTGTGTGCTGGTTCTGGGGCTCAAAGTTAGGCACTATCCTTGAGCTTTTCTTGCTTAAGAATAATGCTCTACCACTTGAGCCACAGCTCCACTTCCAGCTTTTTAGTGGTTAATTGGAGATCAGAGTCTTACAGACTTTCTTGCCCAGATCTCAGCCTCCCGAGTAGCTAGGATTACAGGCGTGAGTCACTGGCACCTGGCTTACCTCTTGACTTTAAAAGGTAGGCCATAAATTGTAGTTACACAGTACCTATAACTTTCTAGGACATTCGTAGATGCTTCCCTTAAGGAGCTTATATTCTGGTAGGAGAGAGGAATATGTTTATAAATTAGTACTACACCATATATGAAGCACACAAAAAGGAAGGCAGCAAGTGCTGCTGTGGCTCAGAGCATGACCTGAGGAAGACCAAGGACCATTCATCAGGGAAAAAGATGGCCTGGCTCTTGACACAGGCTTCAGAGTTAAGTGGAGGACCAAAGTGATGAAGGCACCAACTTTGACAGCACACAGGAACCAGTTTGTATGTGTAAGCAGAGGTCCCGGGAATGCTGGAGTTGAATGAGATTAGAACCCACAGGCCTGGGCACCATAAAGAACCATCACACAGAGCCCAAGCCCAAGTGCTACTTCCTAAGTAACATTTAACAATGGAGTTAAGCAAGCTGACTCATGTTTCAGAAATTTTACGGAAAGGAAGCACTGAAGAAGGAACCTTTTTTTTTTTTTTTGTTGGCCCTGGGACTTGAACTAGGGGCCTAGGTACTATACCTGAGCTTTTTCCTCAAAGCTAGCACTTTTTTTTTTTTTTATACCACTTTGAGCTACAGAGCCACTTCTGGTTTTCTGGTGGTTAATTGGAGGTAAGAGTTTCATAGGCTTTCCTGCCCAGGTTGGCTTTGAACCATGATCCTCAGAACTCAGCCTCCTGTGTAGCTGGTATTGCAGGTGTGAGTCACTGGCGCCCAGCTTGGAAGAGACAATTTTGATGAACTATCCAGTTAACATTTCAAAGCAAACTTTTAGTGTTTTATGTATTGACCTGAATTATAGTCATACAATATGTATGATTATATATAGAAATATACTTTATCTGTTAAATAGGAGAGAATTCTTAGTAACTTTATTTGGAGATTATCTTAAAGTGGTTGCACAAAAGGGTTTCAAACCAACATGTCAGCTTATGAATATAATGCATCTTGATCCATGTGACCCCTTCCATGGTTCTCCCATCTTTCCTATCTTCACCCATCCCCTCAAGTTACCGGTTCCATTTTCACATATGTTCATTGAGTATTATGACAATGTATGCACCCACCCTTTCTCTTATCTGCCCTCTTATCTGCCCTCTCTCCCATTGACCTTCAGTTCTCTCCTCCCATTCAGGTGCTGTGTTCTGTTCACTTTAAATATCGAGAATCAGAGGCCCAGTGAGCATGTGACTTCCTAAAGCTTCCAAATCAATCCATTGAGAAATTGACTCAAAGCCAGGTCTTGAAGTTTCTTCCAACCACTGCTAGACCATACCCCCCACTATCCCAGCATATTTATGATATAATTAACTTTCAGAAAACCATATGGCTTTTGTTACAAAGACTAAAGGAATGTGCTTTTCATAACGAATGGCATATGGCCTCCAATAGCTCTTGGCTTGCATGTTTTAACAAAATGAACATGTACGTAAATTAGATGCCTCAGGTCAACTAGCACACTGAAGTTGATTTTCTTTTGCTCTTTCTAATTACAACTGCATTTCTGACAGATATCAGGGATTTTTTTTTTTTTTTGGCAGTCTACAGGTACAAAGATACAGAGTATGGCTCGTAAGATCCTTTTCTCATGGGCCTGGCCACAGAGTTTAAGCTGGGAGCTGGGGGCTCACACCTGTAATCCTACCTTCTCAAGCGGTTGAGACCTCAAAGCCAGCTCAGGCGAAGTTCATGAGACTCTTACCTCCAACTAAACACCAAAAGCCAAAAGTGGAGCTGCAGTTGAAGTGGTAGAGTGCCAGCCTAAAAATAACCCAAACCAAACTCTCCCCCGTCCCCCAAAACTCAGAAAGAGCACCTATGTGCTGAATTCAAGCCCTAAGATCAGCACACACACACACACACACACACACACACACACACACACACACACACACACACACACACACCAGGATTTGTTATTTGCAGTGGTGTCACTTGCACAACTGAGTGTTTGAAAGGGGATTGTGGACTTGTAGGAAGTTGACAATAAGAAAAAAAGAACAAAGTAAAAACAGACGAGCTGAGAGCTGCCATTTGTCTCCAGTCATTTAAATGGTATAAGGCAGGGAGACATGGTAGTTGCTCCTGTGTTGACCTAATTTAACGGCAATTAAGTGAGAGTACTCACACTTAAGCTCTCAGAGTTATTTCGAAGCCTGTCTATTTTAGGTTACAAGCCTTGTGCCCTCATCCTATTGTTGATTTAGGAGGTTTTCTGACAGAGTCTGAGAATGAGCTCTTTGCAGCTTTCACATTATCCTATTACACTATCCACCAATGGTTATTTGTACTCAAGGTCAATGACATGATCGCATTGGAATTCTCTGGACTCGGAGTTCATAAGAGAGTCCAAACTATTTTTTTTTTTTTTTGTCTATGATGGAAAAATACAGCCCAATTACTGTAAGTCAGTTGGTTTATAAAGTGTTTGAGTTTCAAATTTAGCTACTCATCCCATTGGCAGAATGCCTGCTTTAAAAAAATAATTTTAAATGCTTATATTTAAACTACTAATAATTTTCTTTTTGATTCAATTAAGTTGAAATGTAAGAACGGGAAATTTAAAACAGACACGTTTCTGAAGTAAATAAATTTTAAAAAAAGAACATTTAATTAATATTAAAATACCTAAAACCCTTTCTATTCCAAAGCCTAATTTCCTAAGAATAAAAACATATAATTTAGAATAATGTATTCATTAAGAATAAACCAAATGTTTTAAATAATAAACTTTTAGGCTTTTTTTTTCTCCAACCGAGATGACTCACTCAGAGCCTGTTCACACACACACAAAAGCAAGTATTTTGTTAACTTGTACTCTAATTCATCTTGTATTTACTATATTCCTTTTTTTGAACAAGTCATAGCTTCTCCCTTTATAAAAGCCTATCTTCTATTAGCCTATAATTACAAACTTTGGTCCTATAGGATTGGTGAATCATAGGGCTGGTTAGAATAAATTTTCAGTAATCACATTTGACTCCAGGGTATCTGTAAACCATGACTTGAACAAAAGGAGTATAGCATATGCCTTTAGCTAGAGACAAAGTTTTGGCAGTATGGAAAAAGAGATCAACCTGGAAACTCTTCAGAAAAATACTTCTTTCTTCCTTTTTTTTTCTTTTCCCAAATGAATATATTATCAGAATAAAAACCTCATCACAAAACCTGTGTATGATATCAGTTATACTTACTTCATTGCTGAGAATCAGATGCTAATGCCTACCATACATGATATTTGAAAACAGGAGATTCAACTCCCCTTGTATATGAACATAATTTATTATATGACTGCAAAATGTAATACCAGTAGGTAAGAATAAAATTTATAAACAAATTGATGATATATACCTCTGTACAAAGTCAACCAACAATCTGGAAGACAAATGCTGTGTTCTTAACTGTTACTGCTCACTCGTGATAAGATGACTCCCACTTTGCTCACATGCTTTATGGCACACAAAGATGGTTCAGTTTGAAGGGTATGTTTCAAGAAACTGAGCTATTTTGGTGTAGGCCATGGAGAAGCCAGGTCAAAATTTCAAATAATACAAGCCCTTGGCTGTTTAGATGCTAGTACTTTCAGAACCGAACATCAACAGCCACACAGAAAAGAGACTTCACTCACTAAATTACTGAAGTATATGAACTTTATATTCTTAAAACTTTATAAGGCATTTTTAAGTGATGTGTGTTTCTGTATCAAATTGTTGTGAACATACCGATATACTTCCAATTAAATGGGAGAATGGCCTGAGCCAGTCACCAATGGCTTGAAAGAGAGGTGAATCCTATTCATAGAAGTATTTTGTTCTGCTGAGTACCATGTTGGATTTAGTTATCCTGCATTGGTTTTAGAATGGCTTGTGGAGGTTTTACCTGCTAAGAGCCAAACTAGAATGGGGAAGATACAGGGAAGGAAGGATAATGGAAAAGGTAATTATCTTGGAAGGGGAAAGGAGATTAGTCACAGAGGTAAGGCGATGTTTGAGAAAGCACAGAGACAGTGGGTGAAAATTCCAAATATTGGGTGGCTGAAAGATTCTTATGGCAAGAATGTGTACTATTTAATGGAAATGTTTCTGTTTCTGCCAATTGTCAATAATCCCAACATCATCAGTTAGTGAAATCTGTTATGAGCATTCATTCTTTGAAAACTTCCTCTGTGTGTGTGTGTGTGTGTGTGTGTGTGTGTGTGTTGGTATTGGGGCTTAGCTATTTCACTCAAGGCTAGAACTCTACCACACTAGCCACAGTTCCACTTCCAGCTTTCTGGTGGTTAATTGGAAATAAGTCTCACAGACTTTTCTGCCCAGATTGGTTTTACATCATGATCCTCAGATCTCAGCCTCCTGAGTAGCTAGGATGACAAGATGAGCTACAAAAATCCTGGGACAGGCTTATTCTATGCAGGAATTGCATTGAGCACAGAGGAAGAGAATAAGCAAAATAAACAGGCAGAGGCCGACACTGAGAGCCACACATGTAGTTTAGAACACGTAATTCCCTCCTTCTACTAGCTTCCCCTTTCCCTTCTGAAGCATTCACCCATTCTGGTAAAGAGTTGTTTTTTTTTCACAACCCACTGACAGAATGTTTGAATGAACAAAGCAGTGTTTGAATGGAGGAATGTTTGAATGACCCCTGCTGATATCAGCATTATATTTATACAGTCTGAAAAATGTACTGATTTATTAAGGAAAGGATGGAAGGGTAGAAAACGTTGATCTCTAGAGCTCCACTTTCTATCATTATGTTAATTATCTGCAACACATGTTGCTGTTGGCATTTTATAATACAAACATACCAGATGTCTAGCATTTATTTTGAGTTTTTTTTTTTTTTAAATCAAGTCTGAGCTAGTCAATTATGTGTCTGGTAAACCAAAAGATATTGCTGAAATTTGTTGGCAATAGTTTTGAAACTGTTTTATGCATTTGTGTTTATTGGAAACATAATTGTTCGTTGCCTTTCTCCCTAACATTCCCCATGGCACCCAAGAATTTGTGTGCAGAAATCTTTATAGGAGGTAATGTTGTTGCATGAGACTTGGAGACTGGTACCTACATGTTTAAAAATGCCCAGAAGTTTTGGCTTATCATTGCTAATGAATAAAGGCAATGGTATATTGTGAAAGACCTATCAATGACTGATTGCTTGAGCTTCTTTTAAAAGTTCAACATATAAACCAGGTGCCAGTGGCTCATGCCTGTAAGCCTAGCTACTCATGAGGCTGAGAGCTGAGGGTCATAGTTCAAAGCCAGCCCAGGAAGCAACGTAATCTCCAAAATAATCTCCAACAAACCACCCAAAAGGCTAGAAGTAGAGGTATGGTTTGAGTGGTAGAGTATCGGCCTTGAGTAGAAGAAAGCTAAGGAACAGCACTCAGGCTCTGAATTCAAGTCCCAGTAGAGGCACAAAAAATAAATACAAAAACAAAAGTTCCACAAATGTTTGAAATGAAAATGAACCTGAGGCTTAATTTATTCCCATGGCCAACTATCAATCGCTGTCTTGATAGTGGTGAAGTATAAAAAAAAAAGGAAAGGGGAAAAATTGAGGCAGAGACAAAGAGAATTATTTTAAGGTATGGCAGAGGTAGTCTTCATGGTTCCTTTATTTGCAATGTCTTTCTACTGTTTTTATTCTTTAAACCTTACATTTTTGCTGGTGCTCTTTTTTTTATAATTTTATTTGATTATCACTATTTTTTCTTTAAGTAGTTATATTTCAATTCAATTCAATTACAATTCAACAAATCACTTTGTAAGTGCAACGCATCTTGATCAACATCACCTTTTATTATTCTCCCCCATTTTCCCCAACCCCACCCTTCCCCTTGAGCTACTCAGTTCTATTTTCACATAGGTACATTGGATATTATGACTCCCCCCACCCCACCTTCTTCTCTCCATTTATCTACTCTCCTCCCCTTGGCCTCCCCCTCCCAACAACACATGTTTTAGCTTCCTAGTATTCGTTTTGTTAAACTATGAGTTATTTGTTCAGAGGAGTTTTGCATACTTCAATATATCATACTTTAATCAATATGTTTGTTTATATATCTTTACTGTCTTGTACATGTTTCATACATATTTATAATTTAGGTTCTCTATTTTTTTTAACAGATAGGTTTTGCACAGACACAGGTAGATATTCTGAAAGGCCCTTAAGGAAAACTTATTTGGTGGAGCAACTTCTATATGGTATATTTTGACATAGAACCTTCCAGAAAACATTGAAGTGTGTAAATAGAACAAATGCTTTGACTACTTATCTACATTTAGCCACAACTATGCATTCTCACAGTTATGGGAAAGGCTGAAGGCCAAGTTCTTGTCTGGTTTTGAATCTAGTCAAGTCCTTACATGCTTCTGTGAATCTCAGGGCAAGGTTTAATTTTCTCATGACTCAACAGAGCCGATTGTTTGGTGGCATAAAATTACATATTTTTTTTTGTGTAAGAAAAGATGACAGAGTCTAACTGATGTCAGGGAAATCTATAATGGAAGTAAAACATAAAACGATGTAAATCCAAATAACATATAACTCATACAACTGGAAGATTGTTATTAAAATTTGTAAGCATTATCACTTTGTGTTGCTTTTGAAGATGAATCTAGGACCCTAAATCATCTAGGTCTCAGGTTTGGAGGTTGCTGTCCTCTGTGGATCCCAAGGGCTTAAGTTTGTTCCCCAAAGTCTAGCCTTAAGTAAGTTTGTCCCCAAAGTAAAGGTTGTATTCTCCAACCTTCATTGATATAATAGAGGTGTGTGTGTGTGTGTGTGTGTGTGTGTGTGTGTGTGTGTGTGTGTGTGTGTGTGTGTGTATGCACATGTGTACTATTTCAATATTTGTGTACTGAATTTTGCCTTCTTATATCAGGTCTATTTTTTTTTTTTTACAGCTTTTTAGAATTTGAGAGCATGCTCATTTTTGCCATTTGGAAAAGAGCATGTGGACTATGAACAAGTTCATTGAGTCACTGGTGAAATGGAGAGAAGTGTGGAGCATGGAGTTATATGGCTGCCACCCTTCTAGCACCTTCCTTCTGTGGGTAGGGTTGTTCAACCAGCTTAAAAATTATTTATTTAGGAGCCACTTACTGAGTGCTGCCTGAGTCAGGCCTTGTGCTGGGCAATGGGAATAGTCATGTCTCTGAATCTGAGGGGCTCAGAGGAAGAAAGGCATAAAACTCCAGAGTTGCTATAAAGTAGGATAACACAGAGATATAGACTGAGGCTTAACAGCCTGCCTAAGGTTGGGTAGAAGGTGTACTATTAAGCAATAAAAGCTTGTTCATTTGATTGAATTTTTTTTTTCCACTTAAGCTGTAACAACAGCAACAAAAAGAAATAAAAATGTATATAGATTATCTTTAAATTTAATGACCTGTGTGGGGCTCACATGTGAAAAATTACATTTTATCGGCTAAATAAGTAAAACTTGGTAGTCAGACCTTAATATGTTTGTAAAGTTTTTACAAAGGAAGAGATAAACTCCACTGTATTTGGAAAGTAGTAATAAAATATAATTGAAGATGAGTCAGGATAAATTGTAAGGTGTGACAAGTTACAGACCTAGCTAAGTTTTTATTTTGATTTCACAATTTTGGGGGCCCATGTCAGAAGTTAAAATGAACGTTAATTTGGGATAAAATATATGCTTTTGTTTTGGTTTGGTAAAATGTATTTAATTCCATCTTCCAGATAAATTTGGAACAATTCATTATTTTTTAAAAATATCTTGTTTGAATTTTTTAAATTATCCATAAGTACTTGTACAAAGGGATTTCAATTCGACGTGTCTGTGGAGTACAATGCATCTCAATCAATGTCATCCCTTCCATCATTCTCTCCCATCTCTCTGAACCCCCACCCAACCCCTCAATTTACCTAGTTTCATTTCCACATGTTATTAGACTTTTGATTACAATTACATTAAATCTTTAATTTTTGTGATTCAATATTCTTCTCGCATACCATGATATAAATTTTATTTGATTCAAATGTATTTTGGGGGTACTTTTTGGTCAGTCCTGGGGCTTGAATTCAGGGCTTGGGCACTGTCCCTGAGCTTCTTTTGCTCAAGGATAGCACTCTACTACTTGAGCCACAGTGTCCCTTCTGGCTTTTTCTGTTTATGTGGTTCTGAGGAATTGAACCCAGGGCTTCATGCATGGTAGGCAAGTACTCTACCACTAAGCCACATACCCAGCTCCTGAAATGTATTTTTTAAAAGTTATGTTTAAGCTGTGTGCCAGTGGCTCACACCTGTAATCCTGGCTACTCAGGAGGCTGTGATCTGAGGATCATGGTTCAAAGCCAACTTGGGCATGAAGGTCCGTGAGACTCTTATCTCCAATTAGCCACCAGAAAACTGGAAGTGGTTCTGTGGCTCAAGTGGTAGAGCACTAACCTTGAGCTGAAGAGCTCAGGGACAGTGCCCAGGCCCAGAGTTCAAGACCCAGGACCAAAAGTGATGTTTAAGATCTATTTTTAGTATTAGCATTAGTATTTGGTGGTATTGGGGATTGAACCTAGAGCCTTGCGCTTGCTAGGCAGGTCCTCTTACCATTTGAGTCATACCTTGAGCTCTTTTTACGTCAGGTATTTTGGAGATAGAGTCTCATGTCTATTCCCAGCCCAGCACAATTTTTTCCTATTTATGCTTCCAATATTATCAAGGTATAGGTTGAGATGGGGTCTTGGGGACTTTTTACCCGGACTAGTCTCAAATCATGATCTATTCTTGACCTCAGCATCCTAAATAGCTAGGAGTTTAAGTGTGAGCCACAGGGCTCTACGGTTTCTAAGAAGTATATGGATTTATTTTTATGCTTATCTCATGTCCAGCTATTTTTTGACTCATTGTTTCTAATGCTTTTTTGAGTGGACTCATTGAGTCAAGATGAAATAATAGAAAAATAAATAATTATGGGCATTGTTTATTTAATACTCTCTTTTTTTTTAGATCTCCTCTTTGGTTGAGGAGTCATCATAGTTTAGCTCTCTGGGAAGATTGTTTAGGAAAACATTTGGCTTTAGTCACATACTCTTGCATTTGAAACTCATGGTTTGCCATGCCAGCACACCACCAAGTCAGTCACCAGCAGAATTCATGTCAGCAGCTCTGGAAGTATTATTTTTGCTCTTGCTCCAGCAAAGTGAGATGCCTCTTCTTCCAAGCTGCACTCATTGTTTGCTGACAACGTGGATGATGTTTTACTCGTAGCTTGTGAATATGACTGTTTTTCAGTACCTAAAAAACATAGTTGGGAAATTTTAAAAATGCTGAAATGAAGGATGATACGAATGGGGAGAAATGGAATGCACAAACTTGGAGGAACTCTTCTATGACAGAAGTGATTTATTGATGAATGATTTACCAGCAGTATACATCAGAATTACATGGTAATCTTGGTCAACAGGTACAACACGTGGTTCAGTGCCTGGTTTACATTCTTTCCCATCTGTGGCTTTGTTTTCTAGGCTAAGAGTTGCTATAATGGAGTAAGCAGGCATTCTTATTTTCCTCTCTCTGACATGGGAAGAACATACAAGTATTTATGTTCTAAACAAGTCACTCTGATAACATAATGTAGGATGAATGAGAAAAAGACCAAACCAGCATCAAAGACTAGATAAAGGCACCAGCAGGGAACTGGCAAAAATGGAGAGAGGTGCATCTGTGATGAATTAGACAGAGGAGCAAAGGAGAAACCAAGGATA
This sequence comes from Dipodomys merriami, assembly GCF_024711535.1. Taxonomy (NCBI): domain Eukaryota; kingdom Metazoa; phylum Chordata; class Mammalia; order Rodentia; family Heteromyidae; genus Dipodomys; species Dipodomys merriami. The sequence goes on from NW_027202271.1 coordinate 11,355,702, forward strand.
GCTGCCAGGCTTTTGGATTGAATGAATGATGTTGTGATGCTGTCATCTACATAGGGATTAGGAGAGGGAAGAGAGGCTTGAGAGAGAACCACTTGTTGGCAGTTGTGCATACAATTGGCTTTGAGGGGACATGGTAGCTGATACAGAGATTTGGCACCCATGAAAGACCGATCTACCAGACTTTCCATCCAGTCATTATTTTTCCCCCCCCACTCTGGGGCCCAAGGAAATAAAAAGGATTGAGCTCATAATAAAAACACAGAATACAATAAATGACTCAAGGGACTCCATTTTCATTTAAAAGTCTTCTGAAGTAGTCTTGTGTTATGTTGTGCTGTGGTGGTAGTAAAACACACATTAAACTTATCATTGTAAACACATCTAAGGTAGGTGGCATCAGTCCATTCACACAGTTGTATAGCCATGGCTGACTTCTATTTCCTCACAGTTGATTGGTGATGTTGAGTATCTTCTCGTGCTCATTGGCCATTTGTATCTTTTCCTTGGAGAAACTTCTGTCCAAGTCCTCTGCCTATTTTTCCCTCATTGGGTTGTTTGCTTTTTCATTGTTGAGTTGCAACTATTTTTAATCCCTAGAGAGAGGAGTCAAATTCTGATCACTTACCAACTTCTGATTTCCATTATTATTTACAACTAATGATTTTATTGTTTAAGAAAACAGTATGTGGATGGGGGTCAGGTGGCTCATGCCTGTCATCCTAGCTACTCAGGAGGCTGAGATCTGAGGATGACAGTTCAAAGCCAACCAGCCAGCTAGCAAGGTCTGTGAGACTTTTTTCTCCAATTAATCAGCAAAAAGCCAGAAGTGGAGCTGTGGCTCAAGTGGTAGTACACTAGCTTTGAGCAAAAAAGCTCAGGGATAGCACTGAGGTCCTGATTTCAAGCCCCAGAACCTGCACAAAAGAAAAAAGAAATGAAAAGAAAGAAAAGAAAAGAAAAGAAAAGAGCATGTGGCCGAAACATTCATGGTTCACACTTATAATCCTAGCTCCTTATGAACTCACAAGACTGAGATCTGAGGATCACAGTTTGAAGCCAGCCAGTCAGGAAAGTCTATGAAATTCTTATTTCCAATTAATCAGCAAAAAGCTGAAAGTAGAAGTTGGGTCAAGTGGTAGAGGCTAACCTTGAGTGAAAAAGCTAAAGGACAGTACCCAGTCCCTGAATTCAAGCCCTAGCACTGGTGTAAACAATGACAACAAGAACAATACAGTACCTGAAGCACTGAATTCCAACATGATTGAGTGAAAATAATTTCACATACCTTTGACACAGATCTAATATTTCTAGCTCTTTGCTTAGCTGGATGCTGGAGATAACTTGTCCTCATAATGAATCAGTGCACATCTGTTTTTTCTACATTAACAGCTATTTCTATACTTGGTTGGAAGTTTGAAGAACTACAGTCAGACTCCTGTCTTGCTCACAAAAATACCAGATAAATATATACAAATGACGGTGCTTGTCTTTTTAAGGATATATTTGGCCTTAAACGGAGGACAAAAGAAGATACAAACTTTAGCCTGTGGTTTGGTTACCTCAACTCTCACAGTGGTGTGGGCTTTCACCTACAACCTCACAAAGGGACCATTGCTGCATGCACATGGGACTCTGTTTATAATTTGAGAACAGAGGTGAGAAAGAATGTAGACTTTCTATTTTGTGACATTTTTGTGGTGACATGGATATTTTTATGAAATCTAGCCATGAAATTACCCTTCACTGAAAAAGATAACACATGAGGAACTATTTTGAAAGAGTAAACTATTTAACTAGTCTTGTGTGCCCCAAATAAAAGCATACTCAGTTGTTTGTTACTGGCTTAGTTGGCTGATTTGGGGGGCAATAAATTTTAATAGATTTCTGATACCCAAACTATTTCTATATCAACAAAGGAAACTATATTCTTTTAAAATGCCCCAGAGTCAAAAGTTGTGCTTATAGAAACACCCAGTAAAATGAGGCTTGCTTTGTAAATGTCCTAAAATCATTTCCATATGCTTTCATTTATTTACTTCCAAACAGATTGCAAGTAACTGAAAAGGAGCTGTTTCTAATCCCCTTTTATTGCATAATATGATGTTTTATGTCCAGTGTGAGCTACATAAATGGTGCTGACTGATTGATCTGGCACTTGATGGAACTTTTTTATTTGCAAATTCAAGAGTTGTTTTAAATTTGGGGTGGAAGGGAAAAGAGTCTTTAAAATTTATAGTATTTCTGTTAGATAAGCACTTTTAATACATTCCAAAGATTTTAAATGTAGTGGATGAGTATTCCAAAGAGCTCTGAGTTCTAATCATTCATAGTTGCCCGGTGCATATTCTGTTTAATTTGACTTACCACTCAATTAATGACATCAACATCCATCAGTCTATGGTGTTTGTCATCCCCCAAACTTCTTCAATTTTGTCCTGGCCATCAAATTTGTTTAGAAACAAGAACAATTTTAATAGAAGCTTGAAAAATCACTTCTCTGATACCTTATAACTTGGAGATAAGAGTCTCTTTTTGTTTTTGTGCTGGTACTGGGGCTTGAATTCAGGACATAGGTGCTGTTTCTGATTCCAAGAGTAGTACACTACCTCTTTGAGCCATAGACCTACTTCTGCTCATCTGTCTGTCTGCCTGCCTGCCTGCCTGCCTGCCTGCCGTCTGTCTGTCTGTCTGTCTCCCTTTCCCTCTCTCTTTCCCTCTTTTCCCACTCTCTGGTTAACTGAAGATAAAAGTGTTAAAGACTCCTGCCCTGGTTGGCTTTGAACCACAATCCTTCTATCTCAGCCTCTTGAGTAACTAGGATTACAGTTATGAGCTATGAGCACCTGGCAATAAGTGACCCTTTTGATAACAAAATGAAATTCTTCTGTGGTGGTACTAAAGTTTGAGCTGAAGATCTCATATTTGCTCGGCAGGCACTATATCACTCAAACCACAACCTCAGCTCTTTTCTCTTTAGTTATTTTCTTTTAGATGTTTTTGCCTAGTGCTAGATCTCAGACTAACATCCTTCTACCCGTCCCTTTTAGTAGCTGGGATCCAAGATGTGCACAATTGTGCCTTGTTAATTGAAATGGGATCTCCATAACTTTTTATATGGGCCAGCTTTGACCTGTCTCTACCTCCAGAGTAACAAGATTATAGGTGTGAGTCTGAAATATACATTTTTAGTGTTCTAGAATTTCACTTTCTAAAATGGTAGCTACTAACCACATGTGATGATTTAGTACTTGCATGTGGCTAATTCAAACTGACATGTGCCTCATCTAGAAAATAAACAATAGTTTTGCTGACTTCTAGGAAGCAAAGAATGCCTTGATTATTATTATTATTATTATTTTGGTTGGTCGTGGGGCTTGAACTCTGGGCCTTGGCGCTTTCCCTGTGCTCTTCAGCTCAACGCGAGTGCTCTACCACTTGAGCCACAGCGCCACTTCCAGTTTTCTAGTGGTTTATTGGAGATAAGAGTCTCACGGACTTTCCTGCCTGGGCTGGCTTTGAACCATGATCCTCAGATCTCAGCCTCCTGAGTAGCTAGGATTACAGGAGTGAACCACCGGCACCCGGCTGCCATGGTTATTTTTAAATATTGGTTCTATGTTAAAAATATAATATTTTAGAGATCTTAGGTTAAAATAAAATGAATTATTAAACGAACTTCTGATTTCTTTTTCCTTCCTGCTAACATGGCTATTAAAAACTTTAGAATGAGGTTGGACACTGGTAGCTTACACCTGTAATTCTAATTACTCAGGAGGCTGTGATCTGAGGATCACAGTTCAAAGCTAGCCCAGGCAGGAAAGTCCACAAGACTCTTATCTTCAATTAACCATCAAAAAGCTGGAAGTGGAGCTGTGGCTCAAGTTGTAGAGTGCTAGCCTTGAGCCAAAAAGTTAAGGGACAAAGCACAGACCATGAGTGCAAGCCCCAGTACTGGCACACACAAAACAAACAACTTTAGAATAACATGTGTGACCGTTATACTTTGATTACACAGAGCTCTGCTTTTCAACCTCAGCAGTATGTGCATTTGAGACCAAGTCATTAGGCCCTGAGTTCAAGTGCCAGGACTGGAACATATATACAAAAGATTATTTTGCCAGTAGATCAGAGGTAATTTATAGAACCCACTTTTAACTTCACTAAGGTGCATATTGTACTGTGTTCCCTGTTCAGGTGGGAAATAAATAATTGCTGTTTATTCTTTCACCTCTTTTAGCCTGAGTTTTCACCACCTTCACACTTGGTAGGTAGTTAGCTCATAAGGGAGAAAGGTCAAATATTGATCTATTCAAATTGTGTCATGTGACCATCATTGCAAATGGCATTGTTTTCTATATTGGAGGAGGGCTGAATCAATTAATCATAGCAGATTGGTTGCTATCGGACTGTCAGTGAGCTACCTAAATGTCCAGGGAAATACCAAAGAACAGCCGGGACCCTCCCCATGCCAGAGGCCAAAGGCACTAGAAGAGAAGCTCACTCATTTTAGAAGAAATGGTTTTCATTTGGGTCACAGCTGTTGGCATTCCAAGGGCTCTCATTTCTATCCGTGGAACTGAAGAGTTTCTGTTAGAGGTTTAGTCCTATCCAAGGGCTTGGTGACATCATTAAAAAAATTACTGGGTGGTTAGGGAAGATGTTTGATGTATAGTGGATAATTGTTTAAAAATGGTTTGTAGCCGCTGGTGGCTCACGCCTGTAATCCTAGCTACTCAGGAGGCTGAGATCTGAGGATCGCGGTTCAAAGCCAGCCCGGGCAGGAGAGACCATGAGACTCCTATCTCCAATAAACCACCAGAAAACCGGAAGTGGCGCTGTAGCTCAAGTGGTAGAGCGCTCGCCTTGAGCTGAAGAGCTGAGGGACAGCGCCCAGGCCTGGAGTTCAAGCCCCATGACCGACAAAAAAAAAAAAAAAAAAAAAAAGGTTTGTATGGTGGCCAGGCACTGTGATGCATGTCTATAACCCAAGCTACTGGGGAAATATAGATAGGAAGATTAAGGTCTGAGGCTGGCCCTGGGCAAAAATATGATTCTGTCTTAAAAAATAACTGAATAAAAGAAAATAAAAATAAATAACTATATCACAAAGGGCTGAGGGTATGGCTTAAGTGGTAGTTTGTCTAGCAAGCGTACAGCCCTGAAGTTAAAAAACAACCAGTACCAGAAAAATGATTTGTACAGAAAAGGATAGATTTTTAAAAGCTAAACATGGAGTGACTTCTTAGAGAAAAATGCTTTATTCATGGGAACACATTCTTCTTTGTAAAGCATCCACTCTTGCTGGCCACCCATAAACAGGGGTGTACTGAAACCATGGACAATTTGATGACCCTGTGGATATCTTCTCCCTTCTCCTTTCCTCTTCAAATTTCAAGTGCTTGAATAATGTAGCCAATGATTTATATAGCTAATTGTGTTGTCTTTTGAATACCACTGTTGTGATACAGTTGTGATTTAAGAACTGTGCCATGTCAGGCCACAAACCACGCAGACCTCACGTGACTTTGCTTGAAGGTCTTAGCAGTACTGTCTTATGTTGATGTATGGGTCACTTTTTGCCTGGTTTTCTGGCTTACTCCAGATAGATATGTTCAGAAACGACTTTCTCTAATGGAAGTTGAAATCCTTGCCTATTTGTTTATATATCATTGTTTCTATGGGTAACCATGGTGAAACAGTGAAATTGAACCCCTTTTTCTTCCTAGAAAGAGCAATTTGCAGATCCCTCAAAGGCAAAATTCTTTGGCATACTAGGCCATTTATTTTATTTATTTATTTTATCGTGTGTGTGTGTGTGTGTGTGTGTGTGTGTGTGTGTGTGTGTGTGTGTGTGTGTGCTGAATGAGACTTGCACCCTGAGTGTTTTTGCTCAAGGACAGTGTTCTACCACTTGAGCCCCAGCTCCATTTTTCACCTTTTGCTGGTTAATTGTAAATAAAACTCTTGGATTTGTCTGCCTGGGTTGGCTTTGAACCATCATTCTCAGATCTCAACCTCTTGAGTAGTTAGACATGACTACTAGTGCCCAGTCTAGACCTTGCTTTGAAAGGTATTCTAGTTCTCAATGCTTAGTTTGGAAGCTGGGGTTTTAAGGCCAATATTTATTACCAAGGCTTTACGTATAGCTATTTCACGATAGATCGCTGATGTACATTTTATTACCTTGTGGAGAAAATTGTTTAAGAATAGCTCTGCACAGAGTACAACATTTTGGCGTTGAACTTATACATTGGAGAGAGTATCTGACTAAGATCATACCTAATAGTTATTGCTTTGGCTATGATTTTGGATTATTACTATATCTGATTCTATACTATAAGGGAAGGAAATGTGTTCAGGGATGTCCACATACCAAAAAGTATTGAAAAAATATGTATCATAGTTTTTTATGATGTTGGAAAGAGGAAAAATGGATGGAAAGAAGCCAAGCACAGTATAGATTAAAAGATGTTCCATCTCCTATCCTTGTTGCTAACATTCTACAGTTGCCATCATCACTCCTGGCTTTTAAGGACAGAAAGTTACAGTAACAAACCCTCTGTCAAAAGAGATACTTGAAGCTGAGGCTAGTGGCTCATACCTATAATCCTAGCTACTCAGGAGGCTGAGATCTGAAGATCATGGTTGGAAGCCAGCCCAGGCAGGAAAGTCTATAAGACTATTATCTCCAAATAACCACTAGAAAATGGGAGGTTGGGCTATGGCTCAAGGTGGTAGAGTGCTAGCTTTGTGTGAAAAAGCTTAGTGACAAAGCCTAGGTCCTGAGTTCAAGCACTATGACTGATAAAAAAAAATCTTGGAAATGGTGTTTTTTTTCTTAAAAACAATACAGCTCACACCCTTCAAAGAACTCTGTCCTTAATTGCCTCTTGAGCCACATGTGAATATTTTACAAAACCTCATTGAGAAACAGTGCAATTTGAAAATTTAATCAAATAAGTTTAGTGTCAGGCAGACTGCAAATTGGCTATGGTCTAAACTTGGCTGTATATCCAACACATTTAGAAGCCACTTAACTACTTGGCTATCTAAAATACAATTTTGTGCAATTTGAATGTTTTGGCCAATATTAATCTATAACTGCCAAAATGAGTTTAAATGATAGGGTTATACCAAAGTTTCAGGAGCCACAAAGAGCCTATTTTACTCTCATATTTGGTAAATTACAGAGTGTTCTTCTTTAAGCAAGCATATAAGATAAGCAATAGAAATAGCCCATTCTATTATGATTGGGTGGATTAGACCAGGTTTTTTTCTTGGTTCTTCTTAAGTCCCACATAATTATCTATGAAAACCTTTGCTTAATTCAAATAAGAATTTATTTATCAAACATGCATAGTTGGTGCAAAGTATTTTCAGGTTTTGAACTGATTGCCTGAACTACATGTTTGGCTTTGAATTTTGTTTTGCATTGCAACAAGCAAGTCTTATTTTCACTTTGCCTCCATGGCTGAGCTTATAACAACACACCAGGAGATCAATGCCAGTAGCACTTAGGTAGTTCATATTCCTGATGGGGCTGAAAAGGTCATTTTAAGCACAGAGTCTTCCTATGATGCTGAATTGCCAATATTAATTTAATAAAGATAAAAATGGTTGGTTTTGTTCCCTGTTATATAATAGTACCTGGCATACATGTTCAGTAAATATTTTTTAAATAAATAAATGTATTAACCCACAGTGGTAATTTATACTCATTAGATGTTTCTTAAAAACAAAGAAGAGGGTTGATTTTGGCACTATTGTAGAATTTTAGGAATGCTAGAGTTTAGGGAATTATTCACAATAATATGGAGAGGCTTTTAGTCCAATATTTTATAAATCACTTAAGAGACCTTCATGTTTATTTCTGTATCAGTATGGACTTAGTCTTTGAATCATCACCCAGAAAAACATTAAAATGAGGGAAAGAACAAGAAAACACCCACCACAGGAAGCTGTGAGACTGCTCTTCCCCAGGAAAGGAGCTGGGAAAAGAAAGCACCAAAGAAAGCAAAAGGAACCTTGCAAGGGATAATCTATCCTGAGTTCTGTAGGGTGAAGAAAGATGATTTGTATTATCTGTCTGTCTGTCTGTCTGTCTGTCTGTCTGTCTGTCTGTCTGTCTATCTATCTATCTATCTATCTATCTATCTATCTATCTATCTATCTATCCATCTATCACCTTATCTATGTACCTATCATCTATCACATATCATATCTGTCGATCTACATATCATCTGTATATATCTGTCATCTTATTATCTATCTATCACTTCTATCAATCATCTGTATCTATCTACCATTTATCTAGATATTTACTATCTGCCCATCTATTCACCAATCTATTTTCTTTCTATCTATCCTATCTATCTGTCATCTATCATCTATATCTATCATCTATCATTTATATATTTATTATTTACCCACTTATCCATCTACCAATCTATCTTCTGTCTGACCATCCATCCATCCATCTCAATTTTGGTAAATTTCAGAGTATTCCTCTTTAAGGAAGCATTTAAGATAAACAAAAGAAATAACTATGCACTATCTATCTATCTATCTATCTATCTATCTATCTATCTATCTATCTATCTATCTATCTATCTATATTATCTTCCTCTTTCTTTATGTCTCTCTATTTCAGTCTACCACCATCATTATCTAGCTATCATCATTTATCTACAACAGAGCCAAAGATAGGACTGATTCACTGATTGCAGGGCTGCCAAAAGGCAGTTAGTTACTTGATGTCTATGTATGTGTAGGTTATATGTATCAGGTAGGTTTATATACTATATAATTATAGCTAGATGTATTACTATGGTACAAGACATTTTGACATGGAGAAAATTTCATTTAACTCTTGAAATAATTCACAATATTACTACTATCTTTTTTGGGGGGGGGTCCAGTCCTGGGGCCTGAACTCTGGGCCTGGGCGCTGTCCCTCAGCTCTTCAGCTCAAGGCTAGCGCTCTACCACTTGAGCCACAGCACCACTTCTGGCTTTTTTTCTTTTTGCTGAGGAATTGAACCCAGGGCCTCATGCATGCAAGGCAAGCGCTCTACCACTGAGCCTCCTTCCCAGCCCTACTACTATCTTTAATCACCATTATTTACAAAAGAAGAAAGTGGGCTTGACACATTCAATATATTTACCCAAATCTGTAAGTTAATAGATAACAAATGAGGGATTTAAACCTGGGAGACAAGACTCCATCCACATCAGGCAGAAGAAGAGCCTTACTAATTTTCATGTTGTACTGTGTTTGTTGTCTTTGTCTTTCTTACTTGACTGAGATTCCTGAGGTTGTGAGCTGGGTATTGTGTGTTTGTTTCCCATAAATCTCTCACAGATGATAACCTTGAACATCTTGAGTGCCCAGTAAATGATCAGATGGAAGGCAGAGCTTATACAGGTAAAATTTGGAAGCCTATGGGCCATAGTTGCTAGCAAATTATCCCAATGTCCTTTTGGATTTCCGTGGCTTAGATGCACGTGTGTGTGTGTGTGTGTGTGTGTGTGTGTGTGTGTGTGTGTGTGTGTGTGTGTGTGTGTGTGTTGTATTTGCAAAATTTAAAAACCAAAGAAAGTTAATAATAATAATTGGCATGCTCAAAAAAAAACTCATGTTAACCTTCCCTCCCTCCTTCCCTCCCTCCTTCCCTCCCTCCTTCCCTCCCTTCTTCCCTTTCTTCCCTCCTTCCTTCCTTCCTTCCTTCCTTCCTTCCTTCCTTCCTTTCTTTCTTTTCTTTCTTTCTTTCTTTCTTTCTTTCTTTCTTTCTTTCTTTCTTTCTTTCTTTCTTTCTTTCTTTCTTTCTTTCTTTCTTTCTCTCTCTCTCTCTCTCTTTCCTTCCTTCCTTTCTTCCCTTGTAACCCTCCCTCTTCTTTCCTTGTTCTGTTAAAATGTAAAAGACACAGTAAGAAAACTAAGACTCTTATGACTGGAGACAGTACTAGTCTCCACTTTCATGGATGTCAGTTCTCATTTTCTTCCCCTGATGGCTACCAGGACAGTGTCATGGGCTTGTTTATCTTGTCAATCTACTTCTAGTGTTAGGGTCTCCCAAAAAGAAGAGTTAGCAACAACCACCACCACCACAACAACAAAACCAACCTAATTTAAGGTAAAAAAATCCTAGTTTGTTGTCAACAATTTGTCAAACATCTCAGTGTGTTAGGTCTGACCTTGCCTGGTGACAGCACTGAGGACCTGCTTCCCAGGTTCTTGGTGTTGCTTTTAATGACAACATGGACCAAAAATGGTACTTTGTGCTCCATAGGATACCATCCATCCATCGGTGTAGAGGGAAGAGCACATGGCCAACACTAGCTAGGCAAGTGCCTCTGGGGTCAGTGGAAATCTTGGACGCATTGAGAGAAAGCTCTGGACTCTTGACTCCTTCTTTCTCATTTTGTGAGTTAAAACAGCCTGGAGCCTGGACTGTGGTGTCAAGGCCGTCCTCATTTGTCCTTTCTCTCGTCCTATGAGCTTGCTCTGTATAATTTTTATTTTGAGCAGAAAATATTTTATAAACCGGGTACCAAATGAAATTTTATTTTTAAAACACAGCCTGACTATATAGGACTCTGTAACCGCATTCCAATCTGCCCCAGCTGGCTCTCCTCCCTCACCCCCCCCCCCCATGTCAGCAGAGGGGACAACTCACCTTTTGCTAGGTCAGGGGGAAGAATTTCCCAGCATCCTTTCTGGCAGCCGATATACCCACAGATGGTTAACATCTCCAGTGTTGGCCAAGTTGGAACTTCTGCTTTATTTCTTAATTAGAAACAAGCTAATAGCTCAAAACACACATTTCTTGGGTTTGTTTTTGTTTTCTGCATAAGGCAGTGTTGAAAAGAGAGGATCTGTCTTGATTCAATTTTGAAATTGAAGACCTGGTTTCATCCTTATTAGATTTTAACTTCTGCAGAGAAAGCAGGCCTGTGTTTCCCCTTAGTTGAATAGATTGTCAATGGCCAGTGGATAACTCTCAGTCAAGAATGATGTTTTGCTGGGGCCAGTGACTCACTTCACACCTGTAATCCTAGCTACCTCAGGAGGCTGAGATCAGAAGATCATGGTTCAAATCCAGTGAGGACAGGAAAGTCCGTGAGACTCTTATGTCCAAGTAACTACTAAAAAGCCAGAAGTGGAACTGTCGCTCTAGAGGTAGATAGAGCACTAGCCTTGAGCAAAACAGATAACATACAGAACTCAGGCCCTGAGTTCAAGACCCAGGACGGGCACAAAACAAAAACAAACACCAAAAAGAAAATGATATTCTTTACCTGGAGACACAGCAAGTCATCCTGAATAACTCCAGCTTAATGAGTGCGAGTCACATGGAAACACAAGAAAGCAACGGCAAAACCACAATCAACAGTATGCGGAAGGATGAAGAAAGCTAAGATCTAGGTTGAGCTACATTTATCATGTTTCTTTCATGATGCCCCCTGGACTTTACATTGCAAACAACTCAGGTCAGATTTGCTTTTACCTGAGCAAGGGGAGCATTTTTCCTGGTGAGGATCTGTACTTCAGGGAGGGTTTACTGAGCTACCCAACACTGTACGCAGAGCAACAGCAAAGAAGTGTGGAGAGAGCAGGTGCTGGTGGCTCATGCCTGTAGTCCTAGCCACCCAGGGAAGTGAGATCTGAGGATCACATTTCGAAGCCATGCGGGACAGGAAGTTTATGAAACTATTATCTCTAACTGACCACCAGAAAAGCAGAAGTGGAGTTCAAAGTGATAGAGTGCTAGCCTTGAGCAAAAGAGTTCAGAAAAAAAAAAAAGGGAACGTACAAAATTAAATTAATTTTGAGTGTAGATAACTCTCAGTAACCTAACATCTTCACAAGATGTCACACATAGAAAATAATAGAGAATAGAAAATATTTGGGTACATTTTAACATACCTGACAGCCAGGATTTGGTGAAACCAAATAGATATTTTTCTTTTTGTTTTTCTTTCTTTTTTGTGATTGGAACTTAGGGCCTTATGCTTATAGTGCTTGAGTCATGTGTCCAGTACTTTCTGCCTTAGTTACTTTCACATAGGAGCTCACATTTTTGCCTTGAACTGTGATTATCTTATATAAACCTCCCATGTAAGCTGAAATTACAGATATCTATCATTACACCTAACAGGTGCTTTGAGATGGGGGTCTTGCTAACTTTTTTTTGCTGAGAATGATGTTAAACTGCCATCTTCTTACTTCTTCCTTCAGAGCAGCTAAAATTACAGGCATGATCCAGTGTGCCCAGCTCAAATGCACATTTTAATACTGTATAATTTGATAAGAAAAAAGAGTAACAGAGAATATTAGAGGATATAACAAATATTGGCTTTATGGAAAAGTTCCCAAACAAATCTTCTCACATATTTTAAGGAGAAGTTTTCATGAACATAATTTTGTTACATGTGTTTCAAATGATTACATACAATTTCTAATCAAGACAATGTAATAATAACTTTAATGACCAACAACTTGCTATGAATGAGAAATGGTCAAACATGTGTGATATAAAATGTAAAACAAATGTTAACAGGACCAAAACTTTCATAGCTGTAGAAATTATTTAAAAAGGCTCAAACAGCTACTTCCCTTTCCTGGTAAAAGTGACGTCATCTTGCAACTTTGTCAAAAAACAATGTAGCTTGAACTTGTGGTATTTATTTTTCTTCCCAGGTGAAATTCCTGTAATACACAGTCACTGGTTTAAAGTGCACAACTTTGTGGCTGTTACTGCATTCATAACATTGTGTAACTGCTACCTGTCTTTGGCCTCAAAACTTCATCATCTCAGAATAACAGTTTGTACCCATTAGGCAATCATTGTCCTTTCCTATGTCCTCCTGCCCTGTGGTAACAACTAATCTGCTCTCGAATGCCCTATGGATTTGCCTAATCTACGTATTTTATCTATGAGAAAACACATACTTCATGCCCTGTAGTGTCTTGATTCTTTTCTTCAAATATAAATTTTAAGGTCTACCTGAGTTGCAGGATCTATCAACCTTTTCATGGGCAAATAGTACTCCATTGTATGTGTATGGCACATTTTCTCTATTATTGGGCAACAACATTATTTCCACCTTTAGGCTCCAGTGAACATTATGAACACTTATTAATAATCATTGATTAGTTCTCATGTGTGATTTTCAATTCTTTTGGATATAAACATTGGGGCAGAATTTTTGGGTCATATGGCAATTCTATATTGACCTTTAGGAAGGAATTGCCAAACCACATCCCTCAGTTGCTCCACAACTCTCTGTCCCCACCAACAATGGGCATGATTTCTTATTTCCCCACATCTTTACCAACACTTACTTTCTGATTATTTGTTTATTTACTTTATAAATAGCTGTCCTCATGTAGTTTTGATTTGTATTTCCTTAATGACATATGAAGTTGGACAACTTTTCTGTCCTCAAAGTTTCTTATAGTAATTTATTCTAAAAGTTTATTCATCTGGCATTTTTATAGTCACCCAGAGAAATAATAGCAGAAAAATCATCAAATTTCATAGAAAGCATAACTCTATATGCTCTCAAGAAGTTCAATGGGTTGCACACAGGTTGAACTCAAAGAGATGCACATTGAGACATGTTATAATCAAATTGTTAATAAACAAAGGGGAAATCTTGAAAGCAGCCAAAGGAAAAAATACTTTGTCATGTATAAGAGGTCCTCAGTATGATTAACAATGGAATTCTTATCAGAAACAAGAGTGCTTAGAAGGTAGGAAATACTATAATTAAAGCACTGAAATAACAGAAGAACTGTCAATGGTCAAGAATTCTATACCCAGCAAAATTATCCTTCAAAAAGTCAAGAGAGGCTGGGTGCTGGTGACTCACTCATATCTCATTCCAGCCCCTCAAGAGGCTAATAACTGAGGATCACCATTCAAAGTCAGTCTAGGCAGAAAAATCTTCAAGACTCAATTTCCATTTACTGGCTAAGCAAAATGCCTGACTGGAGGCACAGATCTAATGGTAGAGTGCTATGAGCAAAGATGGCAAGGCTCTGAGTTTAAAGTAATTGTACATTAAAAAAGAAGGTTAAGTGAAGACTTTTACAGATAAACAAAGTTTAAGACAATTGTGCTTGCTAGATATTCTCTATATGAAGTGCTACAGAGAGCCTTCAGGTTGAAATGACAGGGCACTAGACAGTAAATTGAAGCCATGCAAAGAAGTCTCACTAAGTACAATTACATAGATAAAAATCTATGCTTTCTTGTTTATTTGGATTCTTAGTAGTTTTTCTTTAGTAAGAACTGAGTGTTCTGATTTGTTATAACATGGTAACTCTAGAAGTTCAATTTTCTTCTTTTTCCAAGGATTGCTGTCATTACTGTGGAGAGATAGTATTGGAATGATATCATTTCCCCCTCCCGACCTACACACATTGTATTATCATCAATCATTAGTAACAATAAAGGGATTGTGTGTGTTCATTTTGACAACTTCCTGTATGCATTTGATGTGCCTCAATCAGATTCACCTTCTCTGTTTTCCAAACTTTTTTCCCTTGGAAACTATATTCCTTATAATGAGTCATCCCTAAATTCTTTGCTCCAATAACTGACAGAAATTTCCTTCAGTGATTAGATCTAATTAAAAAGGGAAAGACTTTTAATTGTCCAAAGTCTTTCTGACAAGCTGTAGACTTTTAAGGTCTTTTGATAGGTGCCCCTAGGGAAGTTGGTGTCAGACCAAGAGGATTGAAATGATGGACATGTTTTATTCTAGTTACTTAGTAAACACTGGGTAGATCAAAACACATAAGCTGCTGATATTTGGAGCTACCACAGATTACACAGCCATATTCTCCATGGCTTCTTCTTATATGGAGATGGTGATAATACCAAAATACACCAGGATTTATTAGCGTCTTCTTTAACCAAAGCCTCTCTTGGCTGCTGTAATGCCTTCCTACCTCTCTGGTTTCTCATGAGAAACCAGGTGTTCATCTCAGTGTTTGACTGAGTCGATTCTGATGGTGCTGTACAGGTAGTAGTTGCTCTGAAGGAAATACTGATTCCTGCAGTTTCCTGTCAATCTTCACATGATGTTTTAAAACACCTGCAGCTAGATTAGACATTATTAAAATGGTAATATTGCCAGGAGCCAGTGGCTTGTGCCTGTCAACTTAGCTACTCGAGTGACTGAGATCTAAGGATCATCTCTGGAAGCCAGCCTGAGCAGGAAACTCAGTGAGACTCTTATCTCCAATTAACCACCAGAAAACTAGAAGTGGAACAGTGGCTCAAGTGGTAGAGCACTAACCTTGAGTGAAAAAGCCCAGGACCTGCCCTCACCTCCAAAAAAAGCAGATTTAAGGAGACAAAAGTATCTAAAATAGATGTAGATGGGAATTAAAATCTGCTACTTGGAGTTGAGCCTGCCACAAGTTCCTGTTTAGCCTGTCCAGATTCCTATCTCCACCCCTTCCACTGATCAACTTGGAATTACTCTTGGCAACTTCAGGCTCCAGGTCTCATCTGTGATGAATGATGGCTTACCTAAAGCTGGCTGCTGACAAAGATGACTTGGCAGTAGAAAGCCTCTTCACTGAGCTCAGCTTGTTGGATTAGACCGAGAGGGCTAGGCTCATTATACCAACACTTGTGGGAACCAAGGAGTCTGAATGGGACATCTCATGGGCAGACAAACTGATAGATTCTGACCACCCCAACTGCCTCAAACTCCTCCAAATGTCAAGAGATTATGACCAATAGGATCCATTATTAAGCCATCAGTGTGTTTGGAAAACTCTCAATTAGACAACAAATGCTATACAAGTTTTGTTTTGGCGAGCTTTACAACGTCAGTGGGGGGGGCGGGGGGGAAGGAGAAGGATTGGGATTGGGGGGGAGGGGGGAGGCTGGAAAGGGATGTGAAGGGTAAACCAAAGGAGGAGGCTGCAATGCTTGGTAAGAAATGTACGCATTATCCTGCCCATGTAATTGTAACCCCTCTGTACAGTATGTTCACAAATAAAATAAAATAAAATTTAAAAAAAACAAAAAACAAAAAACAAGTTTTGTTTTGGTTATATTTATAGATTATAGGAGCACTGTACATATGATCTTCCCTGATGAATAAGTAACAGGCAAAGCCTGAATAGTTCATAAAGGGGAAATTCTGGATCCAAATCCAGATTTGTCTCACTTTATGAAAACCCTCATTTGTTAACTCTTTGTAGTGCTGCCTCTGTTTTGGGTGAAATATATTGAAGAACAGGGTGATGAAGGAAAGCTCTATTGATTTTTGAAAATGAAGTAGAATTTAGAGAGGCAGGGAGAGTTGGCTCGTGCCTATAATCTTAGCTACCCAGAAGGCTGAGATCTGATGATCATGATTCAAAGAAAACATGGGCAGAAAAGTAGATGAGACTTTCAGGGTGCCCAGGCCCTGAGTTCTAGCCCCAGTACCAGCACAGACACACAGACACAGATACACCAACACAAACACCCGCCCCCCACACTAATGCTGTAGAGATTTCCAAAAGTATTACAGTGGTGTTTAAAAATAAAGCTTGAGAAGAGTAGGAAAGATGAAATATTTATCATGTTTAATCCCCAGTTCCCACACCAAAAAGATTTTTATTTTATTTTAAGAGTCTGGCCTGTTAAGTTGTCTCTTCCTCACCAAGAGTGGGGATTCTTTTTGGATGGGGTGGCTTGAAAAATGGTTATTCTGACAATGATTGTTCTGCCCATTCCCCCCCCCTCCCTTTTTTCCCCTGTCATTTTTGCTCTTTATCTCTAAGGACTGCAACCCCGCCTACCCAGGACCAATGTTAAAGGTGATGGCTGAGAGGCCCTAAGCTTTAGAAAAGTTCCTTGCTACAGAAGGAAGTTTAGCTCCTTGTATTGCTTTTTTAAAAAAAAAATTGAAATATGCTTTTGCTTTTTAATTTTTAACTTGTTTTTATTGTTATAATAAAGGTGATGTACGGAGGGTTTACAGTCACATAAGTCAGGTAAAGAGTACATTTCATTTTGGACAATGTCACCCCTTCCCTCATTCTCTTCCAGTTGTATTGCTTGTTTTAAGTGAGTGGTTGTGCTCAGGCAATGAATAGTTTTGGTTGGAGGAGGAAGCCTGTTAGTGTGTTTGAATGAAAATTGTATGACTAACGGCAAGTAAGTACACATTTTTCCCCACCCACTTTCTTTATTGAAGCACAGAGTAGATTATACACATGGAACTACAAACAATTTTAGAAGCTGGATGCTAGTGGCTCATGCCTATAATCCTAGGTACCGGAGACTGAGAGCTGAAGATCACGATTTGAAACCAGCTAGGGTAGGAAAAATCTGTGAGACTGTTACCTCCAACTAACCACCAAAAAGCCAGAAGCAGAGCTGTGACTCAAATAGTATAGTGCCAGCCTTGAACAGCATCAACAATTAAAGCTAAGTGCCCAAGCCCTGATTTCAAACCAGTACTAGCATACAAAAAATATTTATTTGTTTTTTTTAGAAATGGACCAAAGCTCAGTATTTGGGCAGAATCATACAAAAGTTGCTACTCAGAGTGGAAGGCTGTTGCAGTGAATGCTGATACCCTCAGAAGTGAAGAGCTACTTTTCTGGTTTCTGCAGATTACTTTTGCTTCCTTGCCACACACCCTAGAGCAAATGTTGAACTCTTTACCTGTGTTATTACCTTCTGTACCAATGAGGATTGGCAACCAAGTCTGGGGAGGGCCTCTTGGAGTTTTATATCTCACTTTTCAGGCCTGGCAAAGGGTTTGCGGTAAATGAGATGATGCTTATTAACCATCAAATGTGGTTTGGAGGTTACCCATAGGCTTAACTTGTCCAGGTTGCCTTCCTTTCTCCTTCCTCTTGCCATATGCAGTCAGGAATTGGCTGTCCAGCTCCTCTCCTAGGCTCTGGTGGTCCTCTGAGGACCGGTGGGGAGGGAGAGGAGGACCAGTGCCCACTCTGTGGGCCTTATTATTTCAGATGTGTTGAGTTGTCCTCAGAGAGTGAGCACTTTTCCTGTCACAACTACAGTGGAAACAGATGCAGGGAAAACAGATTGTAATTTGGGTAGAGAACTGCTAGTGTTCAGTTGTAAAACGATAGCTGTTTGAGGAGTTAAAGATACTGTTTCTAATATTGCTCAACTTAGACTTCTGGGTTATGAGATGTCTTTGTCCCCGACCAAAGTTGTTTTTTAGCCTCATTTCTGTCTACAGGAACTTTAAAAATAGAACAAGCTGCTGAGCACCAGAGGCTCACGCCTGTAATTCTAGCTACTCAAGAGGCTGAGATCTGAGGATCACTGTTCAAAGCCATCCTGGGCAGGATAGTCTGTGAGACTCTTATCTCCAATGAACCACCAGAAAACTGGAAGTGGCACTGTGGCTCAAGTGGTAGAGCACTCACCTTGAGCTGAAGAGCACAAGGACAGCACCCAAGCCCAGAGTTCAAGCCCCATGACCAACCAAAAAAAAAAAAGAACAAATATTCCTATCTCCCTCTTCTCCCCCTCCACCTCCCCCCGTATCAATGGCTGTTGCCTTAGTTTCTCATTGTCCTGACAAAATTCCTGACATAAACAACTTAAAGGAAGAAAAGATTTATTTTTGCCTCGTGGCTTCAGAAGTTTCAATCTATGAGTCAGCCAACTTGGTTTTTGGGGGGGATATCACCAGGCTCAGCATCATGGTAGATGGGCATGGCAGAAGCACACAAGCAGAGCAAAGCTACGACCTTGTGGTGACCTCTAATTAGACCTCACCTCCCACAGGTCCATCACCTCTCAATATTCTACTCAAATTTGAATCCACCAACTTGGACAAATTCTATCCATGGATGAATTCACCAATAGATGAATTCATTAATGGCTCACGAATTGAATCCATTAATGAATGAATCTTCTAATGGGTGAATCCATTGATGGCAAGGACCTCCTCATGATCCAATAACTCTCCCAAAGTCCCACTTCTGAGCTCTGCAAACTTTCAATAGATGAGCCTTTTTTTTTTTTCTTGTCGGTTGTAGGGGCTGAACTCTGGGCCTGGGCACTGTGCCTCAGCTCTTCAGCTCAAGGCTAGTGCTCTACCACTTGAGCGACAGTGCTACTTACAGCTTTTTCTGCTTATGTGGTGCTAAGGAATTGAGCCCAGGGCCTTGTGCATGCAAGGCAAGCACTCTACCACTGAGCCACCTTCCCAGCCCCGTATATGAGCTTTTTTTGACGTGTTGGGGAGGGACACCCTCCATATCTAAACAATTTCATTTATATCCAGGTAATTTGGGAGCTGTGGGTAGCTTGGTGATCTAGTCACAACTTTGCAGATTATCTTTAAATGGAATAATGATGGTGATCACAATGACTATGACTGCAGAGTTAAACAGTTCAAACTCACCTGTCCTGAGAGTCTCCCATTTAGCTATTGGGTCAAAGGTTGGGGAGGAGGGAGAAATGGTTGGGGAGGGATACAGACAGAGCATGCTCAGAACAGTTAGAGAGCAGGGAAAAGCACAGCTATGGCTGCTCCCTGTTTCTGTAGAACCACAGGACAGAGTGGCCATTGTGTGCTCTAGTCAGGGAAGGTCATGATGAAAGGTGAGAATGGAAGTTGATGATGGACTTTTACTGTTGGGATAAGGTAAGGGCTTATTTTTTTTTAAATATACACTTCATGGTAGAGTAAAGCCAAAGTTAGACATTTACTTGTGGTTTACATGTTTGTTTTTGAGAGGGCATTGGGGTAGAACTCTTAAAAATACTGCAGAAATTATAGGATATGAATTATGATGCTTAAATTAAAAGAATTGAAATCCCTGTTGCAAACTCTTACAGGGTTCTCCTGCTGGTTATTTGTCCTAACAACCTTGTGAATTTGTGCCACATTTCTAGTTTGTTGCAAATAACCTATCATTTAGTGTTTTTGTGCTAGTGTTGGGGCTTGAACTCAAGGCCTCCTACCTCACTTGGCTTTTTCTGCTCAAGGTTCACTTGAGCCATACCTTCAATTATAGCTTTTGTTGCTATTTAATAGGGGATAAGGATATCTCAGAGTTGTCTTCTAGGGCGGACTCTGAATGGAGATCCTCAGATATCAGCCTAATGAGTAGGTAGGATTACAGGAATGAGCCATCAGTGTCTCGTTTCATTTAGTATTTTGTTTGTTTTGTTTTTATAGAATATGTGTCTGTATATATAATAATGATGAGGGGGAAAGCAGGGTAGATTCAGCTGATTTCTATTTGATTAGAAATATTGCTTGGAACCAGTGGTTCATGTCTGTAATTCTAACTAATCAGGAAGCTGATATCTGAGGGCTGATGTTCAAAGCTAGCCTAGGCAGGAAAGTCTGTGAAACTCTTCTTCCTTTTTTTAGGTTCAAGACCAGGACTCCAACTTGGTACCTGATGCTTTTGCTCATTGGCTACGACTCCACCAACTGAATCCTGCCAACAACCCCAAAGAGACTCTTTTATCCAATAAACCAACAAAAAGCCTGAAGTAGGGGTGTGGCTCAAGTAGTAGAACAATAGCCTTGAGCGAAAAAGCTAAGGGACAGCACCTGAGCTCTTAGTTCAATTCCCAGTACTGGCACAGAAAGAAAAGTAAAGAAGGGAGGGAGGAAAGAAGGAAGGAAGGAAGGAAGGAAGGAAGGAAGGAAGGAAGGAAGGAAGGAAGGAAGGAGGGAGGGAGGGAAGGAGGGAGGGAGAGGAAGGAGGGAGGGAGGGAGGGAGGGAAGGAGGGAGGAAGAGAGAGAGAGAGATGGAAGGAGAAAGGAAGGGAGGAAGAGAGGGAGTAAGGAAAGGAGAGTGAGAGGCAGGGAGGGAGAGAGGGAAGAAGAAAAAGAAAAAAAATCCCTCAACAATAACAACAAAAAAACCAATGTATCAAAAGTCAAGTTAAGCTGGGCACCAGAAGCTCAGTGTATAATACTAGCTACTCAGGAGGCTGAGATCTGAGGATCCAGATTTGAAGTTAGCCTGGGCAGGAAAGTCCATGAGAGTTTATCTCTAAATTAACTCTCAGAAAAACAGAAGTGGTGCTGTGGTTTAAAGTGGTATAGCACTAGCCTTGAGTGGAAAAGCAGCTCAGGAGCAGCACCCAGGCCCTGAATTCAAGCACCATAACTGACAAAAAAAATGGAAGAATACTGTTTATTTTGTGTTTAAAGTGTTGTGTATCATATACTGCATATGGTTGTAATTGCTTCTTCCCATTTACCTTGCTTTCTCTTCTCCATTCAAAGATGCTTTAATCTATGAGCATAAGAGAGTTTCTTCTCAGATGGGCCGCTGTGTTGTTTCAGTGATGGTTGTGAAAGGAACCTCCTGGATTTCTGACAGCTGCCTGGCCTAAAGACTGATCCCAGGCTGCAGAGATATGAACTGGTTGTGAAGGTGCTCCCCAAACCTGACATTTCCTCTTGGAGTTGATGGAGGTGGTGACAGATGTTCTGGTTTTAAATCCAGATAATCCCACATCTAGAATTCTTCTCAGGGGAAAATAGTGACATAATTCTAACCTGTCAAAGATGAAGAAAGTTGTTTTGTTCTTACTAGCCAAAGAAGACCATGAGAAGGGGAATCTGAAGCTTGAATCCTCCAGTCTGGCAGAGAGTGCTAAGATCACACCTTGATATTGTACCTGCTTTTGTTGTTTCAGGATGTAATTATTTTCTTCTCTTCCTCCTTTCCTTTCTCTCCGTCTTAATTACTTTTACCTCTAAGAATCTCCTGAATTGGAAACCATACCTAGTTATAAAATAGTTTGTTAATTCTGAACTTTTCAGCAGTATTTCACACTGTCTTTCCATCAGGCCTTCTTTACATATTCTTTTTTGTTTTGGTGGTGGTGGTTATATTGGGCTTGAACTCAGGACCTGAGCACTGTCCCTGAGCTTTTACACCCAAAGCTAGCACTCTACCAACTTGAGCCACAGCTCCACTTCCAGTTTTCTGGTAGTTTACTGGAGATAAGAGTCTCACAGGAAGTGACGCTGTAGCTCAAGTGGTAGAGCGCTCGCCTTGAGTTGAAGAGCTGAGGGACAACGCCCAGGCCCAGAGTTCAAGCCCCACGACCGACAAAAACAAAAACAAAAACAAAAACAAAAACAACTATATAGAGCACTCAGAACCTCGGCGATTTAAAAACATTGGGGCTGAGAAGGTGGCTCAGTGGTAGAGCGCTTGCCTTGCATGCCTGAGGCCCTGGGTTCGATTCCTCAGCACCACATAAGCAAAAAGAAAAAAGCCGGAAGTGGCGCTGTGGCTCAAGTGGTAGCGCGCTAGCCTTGAGCTGAAGAGCTGAGGGACAGCGCCCAGGCCCAGAGTTCAGGCCCCATGACGACCCTCCAAAAAAAAAAAAAAAGAGTCTCACAGACATTCCTGCCTGGGCTGGCTTTGAACCTTGATCCTCAGATCTCAGCCTCCTGAGTAGCTAGGATTACAGGTCTGAACCACCAGCCTACATATTCTTTTTTTAAAATATGTTTTTTATTTTAAAAATAGTGTACAGAGGGGTTACAGTTACATGAGTAAGGTAATGAGTGCATTCCTGTCAAGCATTGTTACCTCCTCCTTTTCCCCCTACCATCCCTTCCCTCTCCATCTCCCCAACTCCTCCCCCCCACAAGTTGTAAAGTTCCTTTTCAACATAGTGTCTTATACATCTCATTTTTACCTGTATCCTTATTTAAGCATTTTGTTTTTTCCCTTCCCCTCCCCAAATTAGAAAAATGTATATACAAGATGTAGGCCGACATCCAATACAGTGAAAACAGGGGTTATACCATGGGGGAGGAACATACCAAAGAAACAAAAAAAAATCACATAGTACAGTATAAGTACATTAAAAACAAAAGTAAGAAGAAAAAAAACCACTTGTGTCCCTGTCTTGGAGCTCATTTCCCTTAACACCATCTTATATGGTCATATGTACATAGCTTTTGACCTTTTCTGCTTGTCCTAGATAGAAACTAGTTATTGCAAATAAAGGAAACCGAGGGACCTATGTTTCTTTGGGCCTGGCTTACTTCACTTAATATAATTTTTTCCAAGTCTTTCCATTTCTTAACAAATGGGGCAATGTCATTCTTTCTGATGGAGGCATAGAATGCCATTGTGTATATATACCACATTTTCTTGATCCATTCATCTACTGAGGGGCATCTGGGATGGTTCCATATCTTAGCTATGATAAATAATACTGTGATAAACATAATTGTGCTGGTAGCTTTAGTGTGGGCTTGTTTGTGATCCTTTAGGTAAATGGCCTAAAATGGGATTGCTGGGTCATAAGGGAGCTCATGTGGAGTCTTTTGAGGAACCTCTATACTGCTTTCCAAAGTGGTTGAACTAGTTTACACTCCCACCAACAATGCAGTAGGGTTCCCTTTTGTCCACATCCCTTCCAGCATCTATTGTTACTAGATTTCTTGATTATCCAGCTTACATATTCTTTTGGCTTCTACTCTCTGCTGGTTTTCCAGCTAACTTTTTCTCTGTACTTCCTTAGTTTTGTATTTCCTTAATTCTCTTCTAGGCATCCATGCTTCTTGCTTTTCTTTTTCTTTGGCAGTAGTAGGTTTGAATTCAGGGTTATGTATTTGCTTGGCAGGCACTGTACCACTTGATCTACTCCTTAGTCCTTTTTACTTGGCTATGTTTGAGATATGGTCTTGCTCTTTGCCTCCTATTTATGCTTCCTGCCATAGCCAGGATGATTAATACATACCACTACACCCAGGTTTCTCTATCAAGATGAGGTTCTCATGAACATTTAGTCTTGACTGGTCTGGAACCTCTCATTCTCCCAATCGGACTCCAAGGTAGCTAGGATTACAGGCATGAGCCACCATACCTAGCTATGCTTCTATGTTAAATAATACAATTCTTAAGGGTCCTGGATCGTATCCTCTTCTCACCAACTCTACATTTCTTCCTTAGGCAAGATTCTGGAACTAAGCTTGAATTCTTATTCACATGACTGTTGATTTAGAAATTTATTTCCTAGCCTGAGTTTTTCCTTTGAATGTTAAGGATGTCCTCCAATTCGTGATCTCAAAACATCTGAAATTCTTTTTTTTTTTTTAATTATTATTTTTCTGGGGTCTGGTCGTGGGGCCTGAACTCTGGGCCTGGGCATTGTCCCTCAGCTCTTCAGCTCAAGGCTAGCGATCTACCACTTGAGCCACAACGCCACTTCCGGCTTTTTCTTTTTGCTTATGTGGTGCTGAGGAATCGAACCCAGGGCCTCAGGCATGCAAGGCAAGCGCTCCACCACTGAGCCACCTACCTTCCCAGCCCCGTCAAAACATCTGAAATTCAACGTAAGAGAAATCTATCATGTTCTCTCCAACAGTCCTAAAATCATTCACTATTTATAAATCTCCCTGAATGCAGCAGCATCCAGTAATCTGGGCAGCATTCTTTCAAACCCCATATCATAATCACATCCTTCATACTCATTATTCTCTCTCCATTTCTAATGCCATTACCAGCCCTGACTTTGTTGCTTTCCATCTGTATAATTCCATCTTACAGAAGCCCCCTCCAGCTCTGTCTATAGTCTTTCAGCTTTCTTCTGTAAACAGGACAGTTGACATGGTGATGATGTTGACAGAAAGAGCTCCCAAGACACAAGGGTCCAGGCACAAAGTAATCACTTAGTTAATCCTTATTGGCTGCTGTTTGCTGCAGAAGGTAGGATGCTGGAAGATTTGACTGATACAGGGTAACCTCAGTCTCCATGTTCTCTGTCTTCAAACTTGGGGCAAAGTCTAGAGAAATCATGCATTTGTAACAGTATCAGGAACCAATTACATTGAAAGAAAAAAACTTTAAAAAAAATTTGGTGCCAGTCCTGAGGCTTGAATGTAGGGTCTGGGGACTATCGCTTAGATTTTTCTTTCAAGGCTAGTGCTCTACTACTTGAGCCACAGCTCCACTTCTGGCTTTCTGCTGCTTAGTTGGAGGCAAATATCTCATGGACTTTCCTGCTACTTAAACTGCTGCTCCCCCTCCCTACTTGGGTAGGCAGAGTTCTTAGCTATTCTTAGGCAAAAAGGTCATGATCATTTTAAGAAGTAACTTTATCAAAATGAAAAAAAAAAAATGGGATGCGTTTTTTTTTTCCTGGATCTCTAGTCAAAGGGAAGAACAAAATACAAAGACCACAAGGTGTCTTTTGGGTCTGGTGGAAACCTTCTGTATCTTGGTTGTGGCAGTAGTTTCAGGAGTGAATACATCTGTTAAAACTCATTAATATCTGTACCTTAAATGGATGATATTATGAACACGAGTAACATCACCATAAAACAGACTTTAAACATGAGTGTAGAAGGTACTAAAAGTCAACCATTTTGTGCTCACAGAGCTCCTGAATGTCCCATCTTTATGTATGTTACCTTGTGGTCTAGTAGAGCGTTGAGGCAATCAGATTTCCAGTGTTCTGGTCTACGGAAATGTGTATATTTTGCAGAGTCACCAAAAGGGAGGAGGAAGATGGAGGATTTACTGTGTTGAATTAGCTGATCTCTGCAATGCCTTCCAGTTGTTGCATAATCCTGTCTCCTGTCTCTGTGTGGACAAGAGCCTAGGCCTCAAAATTCAACTGACTCAGTCTCCATTCTAGCTCTTCTATTGGTAGCAGAATGATCCTGGGCCAGTTTCCCTAGAGATAAAATACAACTAATACACCAACATCAAAATTTGTTTACATAGGATTACAGGCATGAGCCACCATACCTAGCTTCTATGCTTCTATGTTAAATTACAATTCTTAAAGGCTGGATCGTATTCTCTTCTTACTGACTATATTTTTTTCCTTGGAAGGAGTCTGTGACTAGGCTTGAATTTACTCAACACACAATGAAGATATTAGATAAATGTTTATTAATTTCTCTTGCCCCTTCCAGAGAAGTTTTAAACTATCAGTTAATGAGGTCTGGGAAGGTGGCTCAGTGGTAGAGCGCTTGCCTTGCATGCATGAGACCCTGGGTTCAATTCCTCAGCACCACATAAGCAAGAAGAAAAAACCGGAAGTGGCGTTATGGCTCAAGTGGTAGAGTGCTAGCCTTGAGCTGAAGAGCTGAGGGACAGCACTCAGGCTCAGAGTTCAGGCCCCACAGCCAGACCCCCCCAAAAAAATCATTAATGATTTTCAAAAACATGAAAATGCCTACAGAATTTGTATCTTTAGGCAGCTTAGATGGCAAACTGATTAGTAAATAAGAAGAAATGTGAAATCAGTTAAATTTTTCCTTTGTTTTAAACAAATACATCAAATTCCAACAAGACACAAGTCACTTTTCAAAATGCATGATACTTTTTACATATAAAGTAATATAATATATACATATACAATATATACATATAATAAATATATAAATGTAAGAATAATATATACACACATGTATTATTATACATACATATATTACACATACCTAGAATATATAATATATTTTATGTATACAATGTATATTGCATATATATATACAAATGTATACATATATATTATGCAAACATATATATAATCACATTATTGACAAACAAAATGGAAGCTACAGAATAGTTGTTGCTTAGCTACTTGAACCACGAAACTGCATAAAACTCAGAGTACACACCTTTTGCTAGGCTCAATGTAAAACAAACTCTAAGACAGTTAGCTAGTCCATTTTATCTCCATTATTATTTCAAGTTTTGTCCCCTATTTTTTGTGTGACTGGTAAATATTATGTCTTTCCTTTTGTAAAAAAAAGTATGAGCTGTATAATTTTTGTATTAGAAAGGCTAGAATTGCATATAAAGTAAAAATTCATGAGAGTTTTTTTTTTAATTTTATTTTTTGCAGTACTGGGGATTGGGCTCAGAGTCTATGCACTTGCTAGGCAGGTGTTCTAGCATTGAGTCATACCTCCAGCCCCTGTTGGTGTGTGTGTGTGTATGTGTGTGTGTCAGTGTGTGTGTGCATGCTAGCACTCACACAAGTGCGTGTGTACCAATTCTAGGGTTTGAATTCAGGGCCCAAGTGTTGTCCCTGAGCTTTTGTGCTCAAGGTTAGTGTTCTACCACTTGAGCTGCAGCTCCACTTGCATCTTTTTTTGGTGGTTAATTGGAGACAAGTCTCATGGACTTTTCTGCCTGGGTGAGTTTCCAACCATGTTCCTTAGATTTCAGCCTCAAGTAGCAAGGATTACAGGCATGAGCCACCAGTGACTAACTTTGCCTGAGCCCTGTCTCTGGCTTTTTTTCTTCAAGGCTAGTGCACTACCACCTCGAGTCATAGCTCCTCTTCCAGTTTTTGAGTGGCTAATTGGCGCTGAGTCTCATGGGGACTGGCTTCAAATTGTAATCCCCATATCTCAGCCTCCTGAATAGCTAGGATTATAGGTGTGATTCACTGGTACCCAGCTGCCTTAGTTATTTTTGAGACAGGGTTTTGTTTTATGTCCAGGCTGGCCTGGTTTATGAGTCTCCTACTGTGCTTCTCTGTGTCACTGAAAATGACACATCCATTTTACTTTTCCTGTAGCTGAGATGACAGTAGTACTTCACCTGTAGTCATTGACTGAGGTGGAGTTTTGTGAGCTTTTTTGTCCAGGCTGGCTTGAACTGTGATCCTCATTCTCTTTTTCCCAAGTAGTTAGTATTACAGGCTTGAACCACTATGCCCAATAAGAAAAATAATTTTAAATCAAGAAAGTCTTTAAAAAATCTTTATTTATCAGGGAGCTAAAAAAGAAGATATTTTGCTTGAACTTGTTTTCAACTATTTTTCTGTTTTTATATCACAGTGTGTTGACTATTTCACCGGAGAATTTCAAATGCTAATTAAAGAATATTTTTTCATGTCATCAATCAAATTGTACAGGCAGGAGTTTGTTTTTGTCAGTTGGAGCAATAATTTTATTGCCAGTGATATTAGGACATATTTGAACCAACTAATGAGGAGTAAATATTCCTTCCACACAAATTAAACTTTCAGCAAATAATTCCATTCAGGAAGCGGATGGTGAATGGCTAACTTGTCAAACTTGTGGATCATTTGTTGCCCTCCCAGTTTCTTCTTCATCTACCACTTCTTTCTCATGTGATTTTCTCTTGTCCTAGCTTCTATTTTACTTTATTTTTAGATTATAGGTCCTGCTGGTAAGACTTGGGTCTCATGTCTTGCTCATCTCCTTCTCATGTGCAAGCCTGAGGTGCTGGCAATGGATGCAAAGAAGAGTTTTAGGGGTACTGTCTAGGACAACATGGGACTGTGCTCCCAAGCTTCCTAGATGTTTTTGAGGGGCGTGGCAGCGCTGATCTGGGACTTGAACTCAGCATCTAGATGCTGTAACTGAGCTCTTGTGCTCAAGGCTGGCATTCTACCACTTCCCAGCCACCATTCCACGTCCAGCTTTTGAGTGGTTCCTTGGAGATGTTTGCCCAGGCTGGGTTTGAACCATATCCAAAGATCTCAGTGTCCTCAGTAATTAGGATTGTAGGCGTGAGCCACTAGTGCCCCGCTCCAGCTTTTCCGACACAATGAATGGAAGTTGTACACAGAGAGATTGAACGGCTCAGCCCTGCAACGATGTGTGTTTTCCTGTCTCAGGTTGAACATGGAGTTCCTAGTTTTAGCAGCATCAACGTCATGATGTGTGTTCCAGCGTCTAAGGAACATGCATTGAGGTTTTGGTAAGCAGAAGCTGGGGGCTACTTCTGTGTGGGATGGTGTGGGAGTGAGGCTGACCAGACAACCTCTCCTTGGTGGGACATTCCACATTCTCCCTAAATTGTCCCCAAATGATCTTCCCAAATATATAAACCTCCCAACCCATATGAGATTTGTAGTTTTGCCTGAAGCTGATATCTGAGGATCCCAGTTTAAAGCCAGCCCAGGCAGGAAAGTCTGTGAGGCTTTAATCTCTAATTAACTACCAAAGAGCTGAATGTGGAGCTGTGGCTCACGTGGCAGAGAGCTAGCCTTGAGCAAAAAGCTAAGGGACATTGCATAGACACTGAATTCAGGCTTTAGTACTGGCAAACACACACACACACATTTCTATTTTCATCACTTTCACTTTTTAATAATAGATCATTCCTTAAGCCTATTGTAATCCATACAATTTATTTACTCAACCAATATTGACTGAAGACTTTTCCTGTGCATGGCATTGCTCTAGGTCTTGGGAATTCAGTAGAAAACAAAATCCTTCTTGCTTTATGGAGTTGGCATTCTAGTAGAAGACACACACACAAAAAGTATACAATTAAAACCAAGTATATCAGATGATGATAACTGCTGGAGAGACAATCTAAAACATAGTACATAAGCATTTTTTGGGTGGGGATATGGCAGTTGTTTGTGGCTGAATTAAGATGTCAGTCTCTTAAAGAAGTGGGAGGGGAGGACAAAGAAACAAGTTAGTGGAATTGAGGTTTTGGAGACACCTGCTCGGGGTGGGAATGAGTGGAGGATCTGGCTCTCAAACCTGGGGTAGTGGTCAGGGGAGAGAAGGTCTGCTGGGTTCAGACTCCCACATTCTGGTCTTTTATGGGCCTGGGGGGAGGGATGGTGGAGGTCTGGAAACTGACGTCAGGGGAGAAGGCCTGAGCTACCCAATGAGTCCAGGGTCATCGCCCACCGCATTTTGCGCAAATACTG
Organism: Dipodomys merriami; assembly: GCF_024711535.1. Taxonomy (NCBI): domain Eukaryota; kingdom Metazoa; phylum Chordata; class Mammalia; order Rodentia; family Heteromyidae; genus Dipodomys; species Dipodomys merriami. The sequence continues at coordinate 11,385,365 of NW_027202271.1, forward strand.
CATTTGTGCCATGAGATTTGAGACCACCTGGGAACTCTCCGACCATCCTGAGGAATGCCTTCACTTCCCCAAACTTCCCTCTGCTCACAAAGCATCCATCACCCCAGAGGCCTGCTGAATAAGTGGCCACAGCCTGGATAACATTTTAAGTAAGGTAGCCTAGTAGTTTTCCAAACCGACCTGAAGAAAGTGACAGGTGGGTCAGATGTGAATCTATAGAGGAGTGTTTCAGGCAGAGGCATGCCATGAGTGGTCTCTGGGGGGTGAGCACATAGGGTTTTGTGTCTGACTTTGCCCTTTCCATATTACCACAGCGTTCTCCTGTCCTGCTTTTATCTCTCCCAAGTTGCTGCAAGTGTTTTCTCTCGGTCTCTTTCTGTCTCTGTCTCTGTGTCTTCCTTTTCCCCCTTTCTCTCTCTCTTTCCTTCCCTCCTTCCCTCCCTCACTCCCTTCTTTCCTTCCTTCCTAGCTTCCTTCCTTCCTTCCTTTCTTCCATCCTTCCTTCCTTCCTTCCTTCCTTCCTTCCTTCCTCCCTCCCTCCCTTCCTTCCTTCCTCCCTCCCTCCCTTCTTTCCTTCCTTCCTTCCTTTGCTCCCTCTTTCTCTCTCCCTCTCCCTCTCTTTCTCCCCTTCTCCTATAGGTCTATTCCATTCTCTACCTCTTCTTTCTCCACATTCTCGAGGACTTTTTGTTTTGTTTTGTACTAGTTCTGGACTGCTTTGGTTGACTCTTTTCTTCCTTCGTTCCTATGTCTGCCTGTATGCAGCCTTGCACATGTCTAAGAAAAGTCTAGTCCCATGAGGGCTGTGGCCGTGTCCCAAAGAGAATGGAGAGCAAAGATTCAATATGTTTCTAGATACTGTCACTGTGTTTAATCTGCAAAGATATAGGGTTTCACCTTACATTTAGAGTTAGGATTGTGCTTCATTTTAATATAGTCTTGGGCTATACAATAACATGTCAGCAACAACACACATGCACATATATATATATATGTATATATATAGTGGTATTAGAATATTTCAATACCTAGTGATGTGGCCATTTGTTTTGTAAGCATGCTTCATGGTGTTTGCACAATGATAGAATTACCTAATGTTGCATCACTCAGAGAGTGTCTCTGTCACTAAGTGACATATGTCTGTAATTAGCCTCTTAGAGTTTCAGGAATGCATCCAAAGGGCCTAGGTCATTCATTCCCTTGGCCATGTTTTTCTTGATTATTACTGGGTGAACAATTATTGGAAGCTAAAAATCTAGAGAATTCCACCCCAGAAACTATTTTGAACTGGCTGTACTTTCCAGAGTGAGCTTTTTGAAAGAATTTGTGAAGTATTTTAATATGGGAAGTTTCTTTAAGACAGTATGCTGTTAGACTTTGGTTCTTATAGTCTAAATGCCATTTTACTTTCCCCTGATATATTGATATCTCTCTCTTTCTCTGTATTTTATATATATACAGGTTAATATATGTATACATTTACATTTACTTGTATAACATGCATTATATGTCATAACAACATATGTTGTTTTCCTAAACAACAAATTTATAACAGTTTAATTATTTGCTTTGATTCTAGACTTAGGCATCATTCATTCGGTGGAAGAGGGAATATGTTCTGGGGAACTGAGCAGAAGTGGCTGATTTTGTAGACAGCGAGAGGCTGACAGAGCAGCGAAGATTACTCATTTCAAAGTTACTTTCCTTGTAAGGTAGAGAGAGAAGAACAGAAAGAGAATTAACACCTGGTCCCTTGAGGTGATCTCATCTGGGCAAGGAATAAATTAATGGAACTGCATTACCACGAGGACTGAGACTGGCCTGTTAGAGAAATTTGGCTGATGTCTCTTTAATCCTGATTTCTTGGAAGGCTGGATGACAGCTTCATTTCAGTGTGAGTGATTTCATTATGACTTCCAGATTGGCCTGTTAAGAGTCTAGTGCAGGAGCTTAGTCCAAAACAATGGTCTTTTAGTATTTTAAAAAATTTAATAATATGATAAGTTAGTTTGGAATATGCAATGATTAGTGGCACACTAATATATAAAAAGCAATGATAGGCGTGGTGCTGGTGGCTCATGCCAGTAATCCTAGCTACTAAGGAGGCTGAAATCTGAGGATCATGGTTTAAAGTCAGGTTGGGTAGGAAAGTTCCTCAGATATTATCTTCAATTAACCACCAAAAAGCTGTAAGTGGAGTTGTGGTTCAAGTGGCAGAGCATACCCTTTGAGGGAAAAAACTAAGGGAAAGTGCCAAGGCCCTGAGTTCAAGACTCAGTATTGCATGAGCAAGTGCACATATGCACTCTTTGTGTCTCTCTGTCTCTCTGTCTCTGTCTCTCTCTCACACACACACACACAATCAATGCCATTGAATTGAATCCAACCATCAGTCAAGTACAGTGCACTATTAAACTATATAAGGTAGCATAATAGAACTTCAAATATGTTTTGGGTAGTTATATTTCATTCTAGGGTAAAAGAATTCTGTCTTTTACTTTGTTAGGACACGGGTGTTGCCAGGTGCCATTGGCTCATGCCTGTAATCCTAGCTACTCAGGAGGCTGAGATCTGATGATAGCAGTTCAAGGCCAGCCCAAGCAGGAAAGTCCATGAGAATCTTATCTCCAATTAACCACCAGAAAACTGGAAGTGGCACTTGACTCAAGCGGTAGAACACTCACTTTGAGCTGAAAAGCTCAGGGACAGAGCCCAGGCCCAGAGTTCAAGACCCATGACTGACAAAAAAAGAGAAAAAAAAAAAAGACAGTGTTTTGATTATTGTATTTTTAAGTTTGGGCCTTTCCGTTTTTGTTTGTTTGTTTTATGCCAGTCCAGGGGCTTGAACTCAGAGCCTGGGTGGTTTCCCTAAGCCACACCTCAACTTCTAGACTTTTGCTGATTAATTGGAGAGAAGAGTCTCACAGACTTTCCTGCTCAGGCTGTCTTTGAACTGTGATCCTCAGATCTCAGAGTAGCTGGGACTACAGGTGTGAACCACCAGTGCCAGGCTGGCTTTTCAGATGTTTTCATCAGTATCAGACCTTTGTTTTCATTCTATCCATCAGCACTTCATCCTCCCTCGATGTGGCTCTTGGGAATGGTCTTCCTCCAGCTGGGTCCTTGTACCCTGCAGCTGTGAGCTTTATCTCTATTAGGAGGATCCCTTCCAACAGCCTTCAGGAGACTAATCTCTTGGGACTTTGAAAAGATCATGTCATAGAGAGTGCTAGAAAGGCTGGAGACATGGTTCAAAAGCAGTCAAGAACCTGCCTATCAAGTGAAAGCCCTGAGAACTGAGTTCAAACCCCCAGTATCACCATAAACAACAATAACAACAACAAAAACAAATTGCAAGAAAATCCTTTCTGATCATGTGACTCCCAGCATCGGATGGCCTCTTGAATGGTGTCATGTCAAGAAATGCAAATTAAGTTCAACCTTGTGCTTCTGTTTCTCTTTCCATTCATGTCTTCACCTCCTCTCACTTTCAAGACACATTTCGGCTTCCTGATCATTCTATTGGACTGTCTGTGAATTGTTCCAAGGAATTACAGCATGTGCTCTCACTCCTGCATGTATAATACTTGAGTCAGTTTGATTGTGTATATATGCATATAGTCTTGTGTGCATTATCATATGTGCTTATATTTTAAGTCTAAATTGTACATGTTAGAAAAAAATGTGTCCTTTGTCTTTCTAAGCCTTCCTTACTTCACTCAATATGATTTTTTCCCATTCATATGAGATAAGATGATAATAATGCAAATGAGACAATAATAATTGCTAGTAGATGAGTAAAATTCCATTATATATTGACCCATCCATCCATTGTAGGCATCGGGGCTGTTTCTATAACTTAGCTATGGTGAATACTGCAGCATGAAACATGGATGTTCAAGCAACCTTGTTAGTTCCTGATTTGTAATCTTTTGGATAAATGCCCAAGACTGATAACACTGGAATATAGGGTAGTTCTATTTTTAAATTTTTAAGGTATTTCTGAATTGCCTTCTGTAGTGTTTACATTAGATTACACTCCTACCAACAGTGTATTAGAGTTCCTTTTTCCTACACATTCTTACCAACATTTGTATTCTTGATGATTGCCTTCCTTATTGGGGTCAAATGAACTCTCAATGTTGTTGATTTTTTAAATTTGCATTTCCTTTATGGCCAGTGATGTTGAGCACTTCTCTTTTTTTTTTTTTTTTTTTTTTGTCGGTCGTGGGGCTTGAACTCTGGGCCTGGGCACTGTCCCTGAGCTCTTCAGCTCAAGGCAAGCACTCTACCACTTGAGCCACAGCACCATTTCTGGCTTTCTGGTGATTTCTAGAAGAGTCTCACAGACTTTTCTGCCCAGGCTGTCTTTGAACCATGATCCTCAGATCTCAGCCTCCTGAGTAGCTTGGATTACAGGTGTGAACCTGGCTGAGCACTTCTTCATATATTTATTGACCATTTGTACTGAGAAGTGTCTGTTTAGTTCCTTTGCCCACTTATTAATTGGGTTATTGATTCTTTTGGGGTTTCACTTTGGAAGTCCTTGTATATTCTGATTCTTAGACCCTTATCTGATGTATAACTGGCAACTGTCTTCTCCTGTTCTGTAGGCTTGTTAGTTTAGTGACCATGTCCTTCACTGTGCAGAAGCTCTTTGGCTTGATGCAATCCTACTTGTCAATTTTCTCTCCTATTTGCTGAGCCACTGGAGTTCTGTTCAGGAAGCTCTTACCTATTCAATAAGTGCTAGCACTTTCTTTACTCTATCCTTTAGTAGTTTTTTTTCTTTTTTTAAAAAAAATTATTTTTACATGAGCAAGGTAATGAGTTCATTTCTTATCAAGCATTATTGTTGCCTCCTCCTTTGTTTCCCCTTCCCATCCCTTCCCATCTCCCCCTTCTCCCTCCCTGCCACCCCCAGCGCCAAAGTTGTAAAGTTCATTTTTCCACATAAAGTCTTGTACATCTCATTGTTGCAATGGGTCCACCTGTATCCCTATTTAAACAATAGGTTTTTTCCCTTCCCCTCCACAAATTATACAACATCAAATACAGTGAAAACAGGGGTTTAACATGGGGGAGGGGCATACAAAGCAACAAAGACATCATCTTATAAATATGTTAGAAACAATAGCAAGAAAGAAAAACCATTTGAGTCCTTATCTGGGTTTCATTTCGCCTAACACCATCTTATCTGACCTTTTCTGCTCATCTCAGACATATACTAGTTATTGCAAATAAGGAAAACCATGGGACCTATGTTTCTTTGGGCCTGGCTTACTTCGCTTAATATAATTTTTTCCAAGCCTTTCCATTTCCTAACAAATGGGGCAATGTCATTCTTTCTGATGGAGGCATAGAATTCCATTGTGTATATATACTGCATTTTCTTGATCCATTCATCTACTGAGGGGCATCTGGGTTGGTTCCATATCTTAGCTATGGTAAACAATGCTGCAATAAACATAGTTGTGCTGGTAGCTTTAGTATGGTCTTGTTTGTGATCATTCGGGTAGATGCCCAAAAATGGGATTGCTGTGTCATAGGAGAGCTCTATGTGGAATCTTTTGAGGAACCTCCATACTGCTTTCCAAAGTGGTTGAACATGTTTACACTCCCACCAACAATGCAGTAAGGTTCCCTCCAGCATCTGTTGTTATTTGATTATTGCCATTCTAACTGGGGTGAGGAGGTATCTCAATGTTGTTTTGATTTGCATTTCTTTTATGGCTAAGGAGGTTGAGAATTTCTTCATGTGTCTATTGGCTATCCTTCTTTCCTTTTCAGAGAAGTTTCTCTTTAAGTCTTAAAATTGCAGAGCTTCTGCATGGCAAAGGACATAACTAGCAAGATCAACAGAAAGCCCACAGATTGGGCGATCTTCCTTTAGTAGTTTTAAGGTTGCAGGTCTTATACCGAGGTCTTCGGTCCACTTTAATTTGATCTTATATAAAGTAAGAAACAGGGATCCCAATTCAGTCTCTGCATAGAGATGTCCAGCATCATTTGTGAAAGAGGTTATCTTTCTCCAACAAAAAATTTTCAGTTCTAAGCCAAAATTAGATGGCTGTAGGTATGTGAGATCACTTCTAAGTCTTCTAGGCTATTGCATTGGTCTTCAGGTCTCTATCTCTGTGAACAATGACACTGGATTTTTAAGAAGTATTGCCTTGGATTTATAGATCACTTTCAACAGTATGACCGTTTTCATGAAATTAATTCTGCGAAACTGGGAACATGGAAGGACATTCTACCTTCTGGTGTTTTCTTCCATTTCTTTTTTTTTTTTTTTAATTCTTTTTTTTTTTAACGGTCATGGGGCCTGAACTCTGGGCCTGGGTGCTGTCCCTCAGCTCTTCAGCTCAAGGCTAGCCCTCTTCCACTTGAGCCACAGTGCCACTTCCAGCTTTTTTCTTTTTGCTTATGTGGTGCTGAGGAATCGAACCCAGGGCCTCAGGCATGCAAGGCAAGCGCTCTACCACTGAGCCACCTTCCCAGCCCCTTCCATTTCTTTCTTCAGAGTTTTACCATTTTCATTGTAGAGTTCCTTCACCTTGTTGTTTGGACTTATGTTGTTCTCAGGGCTGTGAAGATGAAATGATGCTTTCTTCTTTGAAATATGCATAAGTTACAGGAGAGACAGACAGGTGTTCCAACATAGTCTAATAGCTGCTCTAATGGAGCTGTGGCCAATGGAAACAGAAAGATAAGGATGTTTTCTGGAACAGTGGCAGACTTCCTCACAGGAAGGAGTACTTGACCTGGAAACAAAAGTAAAACAGGAATTTTCCAAAGGAGAAGATGGCTGAAGGTAAGGGGTTCTCATCAAGGATTGGCTCCCACAAAGAGTGGAAAAGCTGTTTGGGGATGGCTGGGGTTAGCATACTGGAAGATGAAGTGGGATGGGCAGGAGTTACCCACTACCTTGGCTGCCTCTCTTGCCTCAGATTTTACCAGGGAGTCTACCTGGGTTTAGCACCTAGCACTGACTCTTAGAAGTGGTGTGATTATTGGAAGATCATTTGGTTTTTCTTTGCTTCCATTTTCTCACCTGTAAAATAGGGGAAATACAAATAATAGTACCAACCTTAGGATGTGTGTATTGTGCAAAGATTAAGTGGATTGATATCTACAAAGTTTGAATAGCGGTGCTTGGCATACGTTAAAGCTGTAGGCAAAGATCGGTAGTGAAGATGATGGTGGCGGTGAGGATAGTGGTGTATAAAACTCTATCCTGCCAGGTTTTTGTGTCTCGGACTCTTGTGCCTGCTAGCTAGTCAGGAGGCTGAGATGTGAAGATCACACTCTGTAGCTACCCTGGGCAGGCAAGTCTATGAGATTCTTATCTCCAATAAACTTCCAAAAAGTTGGAAGTGGAGCTGTGACATAGAGTGCTAGTCTTGAGCCAAAAAGCTCAGGGACAGTTGCCAGTCCCTGAGTTCAAGACTCAGGACTTGCATACACCCCCCCACAGACTCCCCCTCCCCCACAAAACCTATATCCTGTAGCTCATCCCAAAGGAGGCAGCCCAGCTGGGGTTGACGCTGCATTGTCCGTTTCTAGAACTTGCTGGAACTGATGAGTTAGTCTGCATAGGAAAGTAGAATCATTCCTCAGGTTCTCTTCAGTATGACCTTGACAGTTTATTGGCAGAGAGGGTTTTATTTTTTGAGTTCCCAGAATGTGAGGAAGCATATCCAGAAACAAGTCAAACGTTCCCAAAAAGCATCGCAAATGGTGACCAGATCATCCCACAACTCCAGCTTCTCTGATGTCATCGGGCATCAGACACACGTCCCACGGGAACCTACAAGGTTTCCTAGAACACACATTGTTGGGCTCTACCTCTGGAATTTGTAATACATTGAATCTGGGATAAGATCCCTTGGGGGAAGAGGGGATGTGGTACTTCTGGGTACCCTGGGGTCCACCTTTGGAAATCCCTCTCCTCCTGCACGCTCTGTTGCCCTGGTTGGAGATAGCAAATGACACAGTGTTCATGGCTTCCACAGTGTTCATGTTGCCTTACAGGTCCTCTGCTGTGCAGCCTGGTGGCTCTCTGTTTCAGAGGTGCTGGCTCTGCAGGCTTGCTGGGTGTGTGTGCTGCCCAGTCCTCTTTTGTTTATCTGTGTAAACAAGAGACTGGACCAGATCTCCAGGCATCCCGCGTCAAGATTTAGAATCACCTTCCTGGCAGGAGAGAAGCGAGGCACCCTGCCATTCACTTCTCTCTGGAGTCCTTTGCTGTGGGGAATATCCTCTACTCTTGTGCTTGAGGGAGAGGGAGGGAGAGAGAGAGAGAGAGAGAGAGAGAGAGAGAGAGAGAGAGAGAGAGAGAGAGAGAGAGGAGGCACCTCCTCCTGACCATTTTCAGTCATGATTTTGATTTTCCATTTCACAGTTAACTAGGCTAAAGGATCACAAGCTACAGGGTGTCACCATCACGAGTCAACCTGGATCATGACCGGGGAATACACTGTTTTTGGCAACTCCAGAGAACTGCAGTCAGCCTGGGATTGTCATGGGGTTGTGTGTCACCATCTAACTTTAATTTCCAAGATCTGGCCCCAGGTCACTTGGTGTGCTTGCTGGCTACACCTATTCCTAACCCCGGGTTAGAATGAACCCCAAGATAAGGACACAAGTGGTTTTTTTTTCTTTCTTGCTATTGTTTTTAACATACTTATAATGTACTATGTGATTTTTTTTGTTTCTTATATATGTTCTTTCCCCATGGGATAACTCCTGTTTTTAACTGTATTTGATTCCCGTGCCCTGCATCTTGTATATACACTTTTCTAATTTGGGGAGGGAAAGGGAAAAAACCAAAATGCTTAAATAGGGATACAGGTTGACCCATTCTGACAATGAGATGTACAAGATACTATGTTAAAAAGGAACTTTACAACTTGTGGGGGTGGGGAGGGAGAGAGGAGTTGGGGAGGTGGGAGGGAAGGGATGGTAGGGGAAAAACAAAGGAGGGGACAACAATGCTTGATAGGAAATGTACTCATTACCTTATTCATGTAACTGTAACCCCTCTGTACAGTATTTTTACAAAAAACATATTTTAAAAAAGGTGAAGGCTTGGTGGAAATGACCATGGGTTAGCAGGAGAAACCCAAGACGCTGGGTGTGGGGCAGCAGCCTCCATACCCTGTAGGTGATGGGGCAGGTAGCATTTCAGTGGCATATTACATAACCTCCCTCCAAGGGACAGCATGTACACTTCAGTGGCAGAAAGAAGGAAAGCACTCTGTTCTATTACAGTTAATTGTTATTAATAATTTAAGTGCTGCTTTATCATATTACACATTTCTGCTTACTTCCAATGACTTACATAAGGAAATCTTTAAGCCCTAGGTTTATGAACTAAATAATCTTTTTTTCTTCCTGAAGTATAAAAAGCCAGGCACTCTAGCTCACACCTATAATCCTAGCTACTCAGGAGATCTCAGGATCACAGTTCAAAATGAGCCCAGCCAGGAAAGTCTATGAGATTCTTATCTCCAATTAACTAGCAAAGGAGCCAGAAATAGAGCTATAATTGAAGTGGGAGAATGCTAGCCTGCAGCACAAAGAGCTCAGGGACAGCACCTAAGCCCTGAGTTCAAGCCCCAGCACTGGCACTGGTACTGGCACACACACACACACACACACACACACACACACACACACACACACACACACACACTGCTAGAAGATGTGTTTTTGAGGCTTTCAAATATTTTAGAAAATTTTAAAAGAAATATTAGCCTTAATAGCATTCAGATGCTGGAGGCAGAGGGTATCTAAATCACTGTGACACTATTCCTGTACTAGTAAGAGGGCAGCTTGACATGCTATAGAAGTAAAAGCAACACCTTTTTCCCTTTACCATTCACAAGGGGACTTAAGGAATTGCACATGTATAATGCAGGTTGAATTATTTTCTTTTGTCGGTGGTAGGGCTTGAACTCAGGACCTGGGTGCTGTCCCTGAGCCTCTTTGTGCTCAAGGCTAGCACTCTACTACTTGAGCCACATCACCATTTCTGGTTTTTGAGTAGTTAATTGGAGAAAAGAGTCTTAAAGGGACTTTTCTGCCCAGGCTGGCTTCTAACCATGATCCTTAGATCTTGCCTCTGAGTAGCTAGGATTACAGATGTAAGCCACTGGCGCCTGGCTCAGGTTGAATAAGAAGGACAAAATACTGTGGAGGCTGAGCACAGGGTTTTCACTGGCTGTGGGGCTTTGGAGGGGCCCAAGAGAAGGAAGGGAGAGCCATGTAAACAGGTGTGGTTTGTGGGGAGGGGGCCTTTTGTTCTGGAGTCAGGGAGCATGGTGCTTGGGCTGTGGGCAAAGTCATTGCAGGACAGTTAGATCAAGTCTTGTTCTTTATTTTTAAATTTTTGGATTGGTTATTTCTGTGTGGCTGGCTTTGAACCGTGATCCTCATATCTCAGTCTCTGTGAGCAAGGATTATAGGCATAAGCCACTAGCATCTGGGGGAAGGGGGGGTGCTATCTTCAAGGTAGCCTCTTGCTCTATGTCTGGGCCATCTTGGGCTGCAATCCTTCTGCTCCTGTTACCTTAGCACATCTTGTTATGAACATCCCCATCGTAACCATATGGACAGATGCTTATACCACTAATGCACCTGCACCATTGGCACTTAGCATCCACAGTTCATGTTTGAGAGCTCCCCTTGCTCTTCTTTTTTCTCTGAATTTGGACATGTGGGTGATGATGTGGACTTGCCATTATGTCATCATGCAGAGTCGTTCACTAACTTAAAATCCTCTGTGCTCCAGCTGTGACTAGTTTCACCTTTCCCTAAAAGTCCATACAGGGGAAAACATCTAGCACATAACCTTCAAATGGGTTTCCTACACTTAGTCACATACATGCCATTGTAATACGTTCCTTCACTGATTAATGTACTTTCAACACACAAGTAATTGTCCATGTCATTTTTGTGGCTTGGCCATGGCTCAGCCCACTTCTGTGCTTCCATACCGAACAATATCACATTATTTGGATGTACCCATTTATTTATTCATGGACCTACTGAAAGATATCTTGGTTGTTTCCAAGTTTGGGTGATTATAAACGAAGCTGCTATATGCCTCCATGTGCAGTTTTTGTGTGAATGTGTTTTCACCTTCTTTGAGCCAATGATCCAAAGACTCATTGGTGGGATTATATGGTGAGTATGCTTAGTTTTGTAAGAAACTAAGAAATAGATCACTGTTGTCTTCATTGGTGATTCTATGACTACCGCTGATGTGGAGTAATTTTTCCTTCCTTTCTGCCTTCCCACCTTCCTGTCTTCCTTCCTTCCTCCATTCCTTTCTTCATTTCTTCCTTTCTTCATTTCTTCCTTTCTTTTTTGTTTGGCCATATGCAGGGTTGAATTCAGCTTCTTGCACTTGTTAGACTGGTTTTCTGTCACTTGAGTCATATTCAATACTATTTTTCAGATAAGGTCTCATTTTGTACTCAAGGCTGGCCTTGGGCCATTATTCTCCTTACTTATGCCTCCCCAGTAGCTGGTGCCTGACAGTAGCTGTGATTACATTCATGGATCACCATTGGCTTATTTGTTGAGATAAAGGTCTTGCTAACTTTTTGCCAGGACTGACCTTGAATCATGATCCTTCTGATCTCTGCCTCCTGAGCAGATGAAATTATAGGAGTGAGCCATTACATCTGACCATGATGTGTAGCATCTTTGCTCTACCATTTGAGCCACAGTTCCACTTCTAGCTGGCTTTTTGGTGGTTAATTTGAGATAAAGAGTCTCATGGACTTTCCTATCCAGGCTAGCTTTGAACTTCCTGAGTAGCTAGGATTACAGGCATGAGCCTCCGGTGCCCAGCCTGAATCATGCGTTTGACACTGAGATATAGTGATGTTTAGACAAAAAAGTAATTTCCAAATACAAGGTCATCTGGATCTGTATTTTTTGTGTCTGACATTAACTTGAAAAAGGTTTTAGTTATGTTGCTTCAAATATTTCTTCTTTTCCTTTGTCTCCTTTGCTTTGCTTCCATTATTTTTGTTATAAGAATAATATACTTTTTCTACTTGTCCCACAGCTCTTGGATATTCTGTTCTGTTTTTCCTGTGCTTAGCAGTTTTGTGGGCTTCAATGGAGATATTGTAAAGCTCAGAGATTTTCCTCAGCTGTATTTGGTTTACTAAATCCATCAAAGGCATTCTTCATTTTTGTCATAGTGTTTTTGATCTGTAGCTTTATATATTTTATTTCTCTCTTTTTTTGGTTCTTTATTAGAACCCCTAACTTTTTCTTACATTTTCCATCTGTTCTTGCACACAAAAATACCATTAGAACCTTTAGCATTTTAACCATAGTTATTTTTTAATTCACATTCCAATAATTCCAACATCTCCACTATACCTAAGTCTGGTTCTGATTCTGGCTTCTCCTGAGGATGGACCTTGTTGAGAAGAATAGAATGCTCTGGAAAGCCTAAAAGTTTTTTCCTTTTATCCTACCCACTCTCCATCATCAGTACGTCAACATTTACATTGAGAATCAGTTGAGCTCCAGCAACTAAAATTCATAAAAGGAAGATCCCTCACTGAATGTGCCCTCTTGAATATTTAACTCTCAGACTTGTTCACATTGAGCTTCCAGAAATTTCACAATTGTGGTTTAAGATTTCCAAGGCCTGATTCCCTCATGAATGTCTATTTTGCTATTCAACTGTCTATCTCCTTTTTTTAAAATTGCTGGTCTTGGGGCTCAAAGTCAGGGTCTGGGTGCTGTGTCCGTTAGCTTTTTCACTCAAAGATGGTGCTCTATCATTTGGACCACATTTCCATTTGGGGCTTTTGGGTGGTTAATTGGAGAGAAAAGTCTCATGGACTTTCCTGTCTGGAATGTCTTTGGACCATGATTCTCAGATCTCAGCCTCCTGAGAGTGAGAATTTCTACTTTTTTTTTGCATTGTGAGCATTCATTCTTCTTACAGATACAATTGATATCTGATTGACATGGGAACTTCTGATCTCTTATATGCTCAACCTTAACCTGGAAGTCATGATTCCATTTTGAAAATTACTTTTATTTCCAAAGAAAGGTAATTTCATGCAAATATTTTGAATGAAACATGTAATTCTCTGACATTTTTCAAGTATGATTTAGACTGCCACTCCATGGTTATCTAGTTCAAATATTCCGAAACCAAATTTTATCAGCAGCACTAGTTAAGCTGATTAATGGATTCAAAACTAAAAACAGTGAAATTACAAAAATTGTTTAATGACCAAGAGAAAGTTAATAGGGACTCTTTAGTTAACCAGAAATGCTAAATCCTTTTTTACAAGTAGAATTATTCTTTCACTAACTCGCACTGGATCTTATATCAGTCCCTTTGTTGTATCCTGATGACAAAAATGTATCTGGGTTCTGTAGTTTACTCCAGAAAAAAATAATTATCTCCCCATTTCCAGGAAAATCAGAATGCATGTCTCTCCTTGAATTTACCTGGCTTGTGAAATTTCACAATTTCATGGACTACCACAAATGGCCTTCTCTTATTTATTATCTTATTGAAAGGTGAGAAGAGAAACAGCTTTACTTTAGAGATTATCTCGGGTCCACACCTGGCTTGACCCCAGAGTGTGTGTAGGTGTTTGTGTTTTGTTTTGTTTTTGTTTTTGTTAGAATCAGGTGGAGACAGCTATCATTGCCACCGTGCCTGATTTAACCTGGCCTTGGAACATAGTACCCACAGGATTGGAAACTTTCAGAGTAGATTACATCAATGTGACCATTATTTCAAGATCATATCGTGTTGTTTGCACAATTCCACTCCAGAGATAACAGGGCAGATCCATGCCCTTTCTAAACAAATGCTCCTGTCAACTGGCCCTAGTCTCAAGTCTCTCCCCTAGACAATGAGACAATGACTTTTAGTGAATCACTCTGAGCCTGGTCTTTCCTAATCTTCACTGGGTTATTTGTGAGAGATCTGGAGCTGAGAGTAATGTCTTTTGATTCTTCACTACTGATTTTATCTGGGCAAAGCAAACCAGAACAGACAGTGATGGAGCTGTTGACAAGACTGCTTTACTCGCCGGCTGGGGAGCCCAGGCTTAGGCTGTATTAGGACGATGAATGTACAAGGACAGGGGCTTTTGTTGGTCTCTTGGTTGCACAGTTGGCATCAGCATTGTTCAGCTAGGATAAAATCTGTAAAGTCATGTCTGTGGAAGTAAATAGCTGATTGATTAAAACAAAACAAAACAAAAAACAAAAACAACTCTTGGGTGGGTCCTTTCAATCTGATCTCTACATAACCTCTAGTGGTCAGGTTGTGTTAGGCTAACAATTTCTCATTCCTGAGATTGTACCCATCCCTAGTTTCTTATTTGGCAATGGAAGGCAATCCTCCCTGGGTCAATGGAGACAAAGCAATTTAAAAGGTTATAACTGAAATCTCTTTGGAGCCATTTTAGATAATGTAAGCATGAAGATTATTTTCTTTGAGTTTCAATTGTCTATCCAAGAAGACTAAAATTCTGTGTGTGGCTTTGCTACGGTGTTTTGGCTGGCTGGAATTCCTCTCTCTCCCCCCGCCCTCCCACTGTTCTCCAAAGTAAAATATTGACATGAATGAATCCAATGTGTGGGGATGCTATCTAAAAGATTCTTCAAACATCCTGCTGGTTTGGCAGGCCTTGGTATGAGCTGATGTCTTCTCACAGGAAAGTGAAGCATTCTGGGAAGCCAGTAGCACTCTCTTGTTTTGTTCTGCTCCATCCCTCCTCTCTTCCTCTGAGATTTGAGGGCCTCTGTCATCCAGGTATGTGTGCTCAGGCCCCCAACAGCAAGGTGTATTGGGTCTTAGTACTGTCCTTCAGAGTCAGCTAGACATCAATACACCATGTTGTTCTGGCCTCCAACCACACTAGTTCAACTGTCTGTGAATACCTAAATAAGCCTGGCACTGGTAGCTCACACTTACAAGCCTACCTATTCAGGAGGCTGAAATCTGAGGATTGTGGTTCAAAACCATCCTGAGCAGGAAAGTTTGTAAGACTTAAGAGATACCATAGTAACTGGGCCAGTCTGAGAACTGATGAAGTTGTTTGTATATCTTGTTTAACTAAAAGATGTCACACATAGGCTACATGTAAACTTCCCATTCTCCAATGTTTTCTAGTTGGGGGTTTTCAGCTGCATGTATTTTTGGATGATGATGATGATGATGATGATGATGATGATGATGATGATGATGATGATGATGATGATGATAATGATGTGTATCAATCTATTTGTCTATCTGTGGACACAAGGCTTTATGCACAACTGTTTGGGGGAAAAGCCATAGAGGTTTTGGGGAACATTTTCAGCTAAACATGACTTTTAATGTGTGCTAGTTCCTGAGCCTTCAGCTCTTTTCATAATTCACCTTGCAAAAAAAAAAAAAGAGGGGGTGGGTAAAATATAAAATAGCCATTGAAATGTCACAACCTTTCCAGTTTATATAACAGTGGATTATATAATGCCTAGGGCTAGTGCAGGAGCGGGGATATTACTCATGAATTTCTAGCCATTTGAAGACATTCAAAAACATTGGTGTCCCCAGGCATTATTGCATTTGTCCCAAACTTTCAGTAGGACTATTGTGAGGGGGTGTTAGCTCTTCTCAATCTGGGCAGTCAACCGGAGCCCAGGGGTGGGTCTCTGGCTCTGAATCTCTCACCTCTGCCCTATTCTTGTGCTGCTTTTTCTCGCCCCTAGATGGGTGCTTGGGATTGGCTGATGTTTTCACCCGCCCCTTGGAACAGCCGCCTGGAGTCGGCCTGGTTGAACAGGGCCCACCCTGCTCGTTTATTTTTCCGGCTTGGTGTTTGAATTTCTCTAGCTTCGGACATTTGGTGGAAGGGGTATAATATGTCAGAAAACGAAGTAGTTTGATTTGCTTTCTTTAGAGAGATACTCCCTGTATGCTAGTTATAACACAGGCTTTATGTAAGGTTGTCTTACGTTAGAATATTTGTGAGGAGGAGAAGTAGGTGCCTACTGATACTTCATTAATGAAGTGCTGATGGAAATAACGACTGTATGGTGTGATGGGAAGAGTTCTGGACTAGAAGGCAGGAGAGACTGGGGGTTGGTACTGTCTAGGATCATTGGCACCAAGTCTTTAGTCTCTGGCACATAGCATGCCCTGACTTGGCCTTAGTTTCTCCACGAGACTAGACAGTATTTCATTTTTGCACCAATACTGGAGCTTGAACTCAGGGCTTGAGCACTGTCCCTTAATTTTTTTCACTCCAGGCTGGTGCTCTACCACTTGAGCCACACCTCCATTTCTGGTTTGGGGTCATTAATTGGAGATAAGAGTTTCGCAGACTTTCCTCACAAGGCTAGTTTTACACCACAATCTTCAGATCTCAGCCACCTAAGTAGCTAGGATTGCAAGCATGAGCCACTGGCACTGAGCTGAAGACTAGATGATCTTTAAGGAGCCTTCTAATTTTTTAAGCAAAATTCTAGGTCTCTATAGATGAAAGCTCTTGGCAAATCAGTAAGGATGTATGCTTTCATTCAGGTATTTTAAATTCATTTCCTAGAACTTTGGGTCAAATTCAGACCTATGAAAAATGAAACCAAATAGTGGAGGCTCCAGCTTATCACACGACCTAACTTCATTTTGATCAAATGTTGTTTCTTTATGACATAGATTACTAAGATAACAATATGCTTGCGTGAAAGGTATTTCTCTAGATAAAGGGATCATTTTTCAACTCTGTCAGTTTTTATAGGGGAAAGCTGATATTATCATGAGAACTGGGGTGTAGTCTCCCTAGGAAAAGCTCAAGGCCGTACCAGCCAAAACATATATTGCCTTTGGGCTTAAAAGGAATTCTATACAGGAGGTGGAGACGAGAGGATCATGGTACAAGGTCAGCCTAGGCAAAAAATGTGAGACCCCTATCTGAAAAACAAACTAAAAGCAAAAGGATGGGAGGGGGAGGGTGCTCAAATATAACAGCACTTGGCAAAAGGCCCTGAGTTCAATCCCCAGTACTTGAAAAAAGAAAGAAAAGGAGTTCAATATTGCAAAACTCAACAACTTTGAACAGTTGTCTTTTCGAATTGTTTTCTTTTATTTTGTTTATTCTTTATTGTTCTTGTAAAGGTGATCATGTTCCTTTTTTGTGGGGGGAAACACAGACAATCCTGCATGAGGATAAAAGACTGGATAAAGGTGTTCTGTTTTGCTTCGGTAGAGAAGATCCTGCTTTTGAGGCACAGTTGTCATAAATCTCATTGCTATTATGGTTCATCCTATGTACACAACTCCATTTCTTTGCAGAGAGATGTTAAATGACAATCAGTAGGGCTGACTTAACATCTCACAGCAGTGAGCAACAGCCATTAGGATTGCTAGCTGTTACACAAAGCAGAATAAACAGACACAAAAACCAGTAAAGCTGGGCTTCGGTAGCTCCCACTTGCAATCCTAGCTATTCAGGAGGCTGAGATCTGAGGAGCCTAGTTCAAGGCCAACCTGGCAAGAAAATCTATGAGGCTCTTATCTCTAATTAACCACCAAAAGGTGGAAGTAGATGTATGGTTCTAGTGGCAGTATGCCAGCCTGGAGCAAAAAAAAGCTACAGGACAATGCTCAGGCCCAGTTCAAGTACTAGTACCTGCACGAAACCAAACCAAACAAAAACTGGTGAAAGAAGTCTTGTAGAATTCTCATGTTTTTGGTCTTGCAGAGCTTTTTGAAGGGAAGTTGGACAGTATTGAGTCTTAGCATGAGATGGTTTTTAAAAAAAGAATTATTATTATTCAGCAATGCCTCTAGACTCTGTTTTTTAAATTATATTTTTAGCTGGTGGTTCACCCTGTAAGCCTAGCTACTCGGGAGGCTGAGATTTGAGGTTCACGATTCAAAGCCAGCCTGAGCAGGAAGGTCCATGAGACTCTTCTCTCCAATGAACTACTAGAAAACCAGAACTGAAGCTGTGGCTCAAAGTGGTAGAGCACTAGCCTTGAGCAGAAAAGCTCTGGGACAGCACCCAAGGCCCTGAGTTCAAGCCCCATGATGGGCAAAATAAACAAATCACTAAATTATATATTTTTAAAAATTATTTTTAGTTATACAAAGGGTTTACCATTCAACATGTCAATTTGAGTACAGTGCATCTTGATCAATGTCTTTCCTTTTATGATTCTCTCCCATCCCTCCTAACTCCATCCATTCTCTCAATTTCCCTAGTTTAATCTCTAGAACCTCAAATCCCTCTTACTCTATGGCTTGGACATTCCTGCTTGAGTGAGCAGGGCTCCACTGGTCTGTCCTGTGGCTATTTTCATTGGATGGTATAAACCAGACAAAAAAACATTTCACACAATTTCCCATTGGTTTGTTTCTGCAATCTTATTAAGTTGATGAGAAGACTAAATTAGTCTTAATGACTATGGTTTATTTAATAGTGACCAGTGAGCTGTAGCTACCCTTTTGGCTCTGTTGATGGTGATGGAGGTAGTTTCTGCATGGTGAGACAACATGGCACACTAAGGGTTAATGCAGAAGTGAATGATTTTCTCTCACCTCATAGGAAGGAAAAGACTCAGACTTGGTTTTGACTTTCCTCCTCAATTTATTAGATTTTTTTTTTTTTACGGGAAATTTAATGTGGTGTCTTTTGTGTTGGAACATTGAATGAGTGCATTTTACTTTGAGGAAATCCTATATACTAAAAGAGGAATTCCACAATTAGGGTAACATTCACATGAGCAAAAAGTTTCATTACTTTATAAAAGGCTCTTTTAGGAAGCCAATTCTAGGGCATTAAAAAAAAAAGACTATATTAAGTGAAGAACCTAATAAGTAATGACTTCAGGTAAATTGACGTAAACGCAGCCAAATGTTCTTGGTGTTGGAAAGGATCTGGGAGAAATCAGCTAATTTATAATTATAATGTCCATGTGCTCTCTCAGAAAACTTTCCATCCTTCTTGGATGAAAAATTAAACTTTAATGCTCAGGAACGTCCCCTCCCCTCCCCACCCCCTCGATCCCCTCTGTGTCTCTAGCGCAGAGGCTTTTTGGATCACACTTCCTTATCTATGAGTGAAACATTTATAATCTTTTAGGGATTTTTTTTTGTGGGGGTTGCTGTTTGTTTAACTTAGCTCTGACCAGAAAATAAGGGGCCACGTAGAGTATATTCACCGAGACTCAATTAACTAATAGGGTTTCACTGTGGGCTGAGTGTTCAGAGGAAATGTTTGGAAACTGAAACTGTACACAGAAGGTCAGTGTGCAGGGTCCCTAGAGACATAATGGCGGCTCCCGCTCATGCAGCTCGACATGCCAAAGGCATTAGAGGAGAGGGAGAGGAAAGCCACAGTGAATGTGTTTAAGTTGGGCTGAGGGGGTAGACCAGTTGAACTATGCGATATTTATTACTTTTTTAAAAAAAGTAACAATGGTATGTGCAAGTTGGTATTCAAGACAACGGATGAAATCATCTAATAAAGATACCGCCTGATGATTGGGATGAGTTATTCAGGGAAATCAAGGGCTTATTTTCGAATAGCCTCACAGACCTCTGGGCTCTGTCTGGAATGCAGGTTACAAATTCATGATGAAACTTCTTGTCATTAGAGGTCTTTTTTCTTTTCTTTTTTCTAACACTGTGGTTGTTAGAACTTTCTAGTTTGAACAAACAGGCTAGTTAAAAAAAAAGTAAAAGTTCTCTGTTGTTCAAGAAAAAAATAAGATATTACTTAGAAAATCTGACTACTATTTTGTCGTTATTGTTTTGTTGTTGTTGGTTTTTGCTTTGGTGCTAGTTTCAGAGATTGAGCCTAGGACCTGGACACTGTCCCTTAGCTTTGTTGCTTAAAACTGGAGCTCTACCATTTGGGGCACAGCTATGTTTCTGGCTTGTGGCTGGTTAATTGGAGATGAGACTCTCACTGGCTTTCCTTCCCCTGGCTGGTTTTGAACTACTATTCTCAGATCTCAGCTTCTTGAGTAGCTAGGTATAAGCCACAAATGTCTGCTTTGCATACATATTTATTTTAATTCAAGATGCTTTTATATGGTGCTTTTATGTTTTGTCTTGTATACTCACATACATGTTTGTATGTGTTATTATGTGCATGTATGTGTGTGTATGTGTGCATTTGCCCTGCCTTTTTCTTGAACTGATCAAGAAGTAGTTTAAAAAAATCAAGGTTGGCTGGGCCCTCATAAGTTTCATGCTTGTAATCCTAGCTACTCAGGTGTCAGTGATCTGTGGATCATAGTTTGGAGCCAGCTATGAGAAAGAAAGCCCGTGAGATTCTTATCTCCAATTAACTACCAAAAAGGCAAAAGTAGAGCTGTGGCTCTAGTTCTAGCTCTGAGAAACAAATATTCAGGGATGGTGCCCCATACCTGAATTCAAGAGCCAGGACCAACACACACACACACACACACACACACACACACACACACACACACACACACACACACACAAAATCAAGGTAATTTTTTGTGTGCATGTGGTGGTATTGGAGCTTGAACTCAGGGCTTCGCATTCTCACGTGGCTTTTTTTGCTCTAGGCTGACACTCTACCATTTGAGCCATACCTCCACTTCCAGCTCTTTTTGCTGGTTAACTGAAATAAGTCATAGATTTTCTTGCTCGGGTCAGCTTTAAACACCAATCCTTAGATCTCAGCCTCTTAAGTTGCTAAAATTACAGATATAAGCCGTCAGTGCCAGCCAAGAAAATATTTTTTATATAGCAAACATTCTAACTTTAGTTCATTGTGTGACTAGGAAATAAAATAGCGTCTTTTATCTTCACAGGCTCCTCTTCCTTTCCTTCCCTCTTTCTTCCTTTTTTCCCCTTCCTTCCTTTTGCCCTATGGATTTATTTTGCATCTTACTATTTAATCTTCAAGAGTGTTCATGAAGCTCATTTCCTTCCTGTGAGATTTGTTCATTGGAAATAACTCAGTTGGTGGCACACACCTGGATAGCTCTATAGATAGCCTGGCATTGGTGTCTTGCCAACCTGATCTACCTACTCAGAGGACCACTGCTCTTTCCTTCTCTCCATTTCAGTATTCAGGTTAAACAATCAGAAGTAAAGTTTTACCTTTGGGGGGGGACATGAATGGAATAATTGGTATGCAATTTTAATTCTTGCATAAATGGGCTGTAACTTTTGTTTAGAGCAAACCTGTTAAGAATATTTTTAAATGACAACATGGAAACAGGGAGAAAAGATAAGCAGAGTTTGTTCATTGTCCAGAGTTTGTCTAGGAGGTAGAGATCGGTGAAGAATGTCTTTTTGAAGAATTATAGCTACCAGAGACACTTCAAAAAAGAAAGAGTTCATGAGGGCTTATAGATGTGTATGTGTGTGTGTGTGTGTGTGTGTGTGTGTGTGTGTGTGTGTGTATGTGAGAGAGAGAGAGAGAGACAGAGAGACAGAGAGACAGAGAGACAGAGAGACAGAGAGACAGAGAGAGACAGAGACAGAGATAGAGACAGAAACAGAGAGACAGAGACAGAGACAGAGAGACAGAGAGACAGAGACAGAGAGACAGAAAGAGACAGAAGGGAAGAGAAAGAGAAAAGAAAGAGAAAAGGGAAGGGAGGAAGAAGGAAGGAAAAAAGAAAGGCAGAGATAGAAGAGAGAGGGGGAGAGAACAAGAGGAAAAGAGACAGAAAGAGAAATTCCACCCATCTTCAAGAAGGTAGGTAGAAATTTCTTTTAAAAAAATCAAAATAAGTACAAATACTTTTCATGCAAAGAGAATTTTTGAAAGGAGGACATTTTCTTAGTAATTTGTTAAGATAGTAGTTATCTCCATGGTTTCCAAACAGTGAAGCACCAAGCATCTACAAACTCAGCCTGCTGTCTGTGAGAACGATAAGACTACCAACTTTCCCTCTCACTAATGGCTCAGTTTGCATAATAAATTATACAGGCATTCAAATCAGGATTAGCTTTTAAAAACTGGAGCCCTCAAGGAGTTAAGCATTATGCAATAGATCCTATCTTTGCTGCTATCATCATCATCATCATCATCATCATCATCATCATCATCATCATCATCATCATCATCATCATCATCATGACAACATGGAAACAGGGAGAAAAGATAAGCAGAGTGGGTGCTGGTGGCTCATGCTTGTCATTCTAGCTACTCAGGAATTTGAAATCTAAAGATTGTGGTTCAAAGCCAGCCAGGGCAGGAAAAGACTCTTATCTCCAATTAGCCAACAAAAAGCTAGGATCGGTGGCGTGGCTCAAAGGTAGAGAGCTAGCCTTGAATGAGGTACAGCATCCAGGCCCTGAATTCAAGCCTTAGTACAGACAGAAGCAAACAAATGTAAGAAAATCCAAGGGCTGATTGCTCTCTGTTGCCATGACAGGGGGACATATATGTCAATGATAATGCTGCCACTAACCTCAGTGTGGACACCAGCTCTTTCCTCAAGCCCTTGGTTGCTTCATGCTCAGATGCCCAGCTCAACTAGGAGAGGCCCTGAAAACCACAAGTGTAGTTTATCAATCGTCCAGCAGGGGGAAATCAGTAGTTCAAAGACGGCTGTTGGGAGTTACTTGTTAGTTCAGTGTCCCCTAGTGGCCATTTATCTCATAAATGAACAAGCTGTCCTCTGTGAGAATTACAAGGATCAAGGCCTCTTAATAATGCATGCACAATCTGAAGACCTACTTAGTGACAATAGTTTGTCCTTCCATTAGCAGATAAGGGAAGGGAAGGACAGGGAGCCTAGTGGCATAACCAAAGCTTGGTCTGTTTCCAAAGCACAGATAGGAAATAAAACTAGGATTTCTGAGTTTTGTCCCAGTGCTTTCTCTTTTTCTTTTCTTTTTGCCCGTGCTGGACTTGAACCAAGT
This sequence comes from Dipodomys merriami, assembly GCF_024711535.1. Taxonomy (NCBI): domain Eukaryota; kingdom Metazoa; phylum Chordata; class Mammalia; order Rodentia; family Heteromyidae; genus Dipodomys; species Dipodomys merriami. The sequence goes on from NW_027202271.1 coordinate 11,408,274, forward strand.
GTCCTGGGCACTGTCCTTGACCTTTTTTCCCTCCCTCAAAGCTAAGTCTCTACCACTTTTGGCTAGTTAATTGGAGATAAGAATCTCAAGGACCTTTCTGCTTGGATTGGCTGTGAACTGTGATCCTTAGATCTCAGCCTCTTTAGAAGCTAGGATTACAGGCCTCAGCCATTAGCAACTGGATATCCTAGTTAATAACTTACAAACTCTCATTTGTGTCTATCCCTTTTAAAAAAAGGACACCAAGAACTGGGAGATTTCTTGTTGGGATCAGGCTATACATGTCTGCATTTGAGTATCATATCATGTTGGGTTTCTTTGTTGATCATGGGACTTAAACTCAGGGCCTAGGTGCTGTCTTTGAGTTCCACTTCTGGTTTTCAGATGGCTAATTGGAGATAAGGGTTTCACAGATTTCTCTGTCTGGGCTGGCTTTGACCTGCAATACTCAGATCTCAACCTCCTGACGAGGTAGGATTTCAGGCCACCAGTGCCCGGCTCACATCATGTTAGTGTTGATACATGGGGAGGTTTCCACTGACTCCAGTTCTAAGCGTCTTTTCTCCTCACCCTTCTGCTAAGGTATATCTTTCTTCCTCCTCCTGTCCCAGTAGTTTCCTACATGTCAGCATTAGTCTTTATTAAGTTTCTTTTTAAAATTATTCAAGGATTATCTTTAAAGACACTTTGAATATTCAGCCGGGCACTGGTGGCTCACACCTGTAATCCTAGTTACTCAGGAGGTAAAGATCTGAGGACTGAGGTCCAAAGCAGTTGAGGCAGATAAAGCCGAGATACTCTTATCTTCAATTAAGCAGCAAAAAGCTGAAAGTGGAGGTGTGGTTCAAGGGGTAGAGTATCAGACTTGAGCAGAAAAAAGCCAGGTAAAAGTTTGAGGACCTGAGGCCAAGACCTGGTACTAAAGAATTCATTAATCAGAAATAACGAAAAACAAAAATTCAGTTCATTGGCTCAAGATTTTCAAAATGTGTTGAATTCTAACTTTGAGACAAACAGCTTCATGAACAAATTTTTGTTTCCTTTGCACGGTATCATTTACTTCCACTGAGCAGATGATGTTTTATATAGCACAGATAGACATGGGTATCCATGTTGTGTTTCACGTTGTAGAAATGCTTGTGCCCCCTCACAGTGGAGAGGGTGTACCCCGAGGCTCAGGGATGCTGCGATTCCTAGCAGATCAGTTGGCATCAGCTCGTTACCCTGGGCCTTTGGCTTGCAGGGAAATGTTGCATGTGGAAAATTTCTTGAAATTTCGAAGCAGATGTCAAATTCTTCAACGTTGTGCCAACGCGCCATCACAGTGTGAATTTTTCTAATTTTCATGCATTTGGCACAAGGATGGGAAAGGAGCTTTGAGCAAAATGGGGACAAGAAATCAAGAGAAAAACCCTGGAAAGAATACACCGAGGAGAAAGGCGACATAAGCAATGACAAACGGAGTTGAACCACTGGGGAATGGAGCCATGACTGAGGCCCAGAGCAGGCCATGCCATGACCTCACCTCCAGATGTTCATGGAGATTGCTGCACTACTCACCATAGCCAAGTTCTGGAAGCAGCCCAAATGTCTGACAATGGACAAATGGATCAAGAAAATGTGGCATAACATTTACAACGGAACTTCATTCATCCATCAGGAAGGGTGATATTAAGTCATTTGCAGGAAAATGGATGGGCCTGGAAAAAATTATATTAAGTGATATAAGTCAGGCTCAGAGAGTCAAAGGATGTATGTTTCCTCCTATATATGGAAGTTAGATGGAAATCACAAACCTATGGGAAAACATGTACAGAATTATTTGCATATATACTCAAACATCTTGACTAAAGTATGTATATGCAGGGGAGGATTCCAATGGTGTAACTCCTTTGAACCACTAAGTTACAGTTTAACAAAATGAATTCCAGGAAGCTGGAACATGTGCTGTCAGGAGAGGAAGTCACCAGGAGAGAGAGCAAACAAATGGAGAGAGGAAGGGTGAGCAAATATTCAGGAACAAAGCAAAATGAAACAAAACAAAAAGAATTGCACGTTGAAGATGAATTATTCAATGTTTTTCCAGAGCAGCAGAAGAAATGAGAACATCAAAACAATCCTCACAGGCAAGTTATAGTTGAAAGCAAAGGGAAAATATTTGGAATTCACAAAATAATTTATAGAATTCCAGCAAGGAGAGGGTTTTTTTTCAATGTATTTTTTCAAAGTCTCAGTAGTTTCCAGTAGAGGGAGACAGAGTGTCAACTGATATGACTTGGAAGCTTTGTTAGGACATGAAATTGAACAAGAGCAGAAATCCCACAGGAAAAGAAGGCTATAATTAATCATTTCACAAAATGAAAACCCAGAGTAGTTAATCATCACGCTTATTGAGAGATGAGCAATCTTATTGATGACCAGAGAAATGTGAATCAAAACAAAAAATCATTTAATATTTTTTAAAAGCCTCTCTTTGTAGATTTACCACACCAAACTCTTGCTTACTTTGTCAAGTTGGTGGTTTTGACAGATTGGTTGACATCATTTTCTGTGGTAATGCAGCCCACAGAAACATAGGGTGACCAGTCCCCCTGCTAGTCCACTGAACAGTATCACATGTATGTCATCTCATGTACATTGCTCTGTGGACACTGACTCCTTCTAAGCCTTTTATTATTATTGTTTTATTATAATTATTATTATAACATATATTTTTATTGTAAAGATATTGTACAGAGGGGTTACAGTTACATGAGTAAGGTAATGAGTACATTTCTTTTCAAACATTGTTAACCTCCTTTGTTTTCCCCCTATCATTCCTTTCCTCCCCATCTCCCCAACTTCTCCCTCCCCCTACAAGCTGTAAAGTTCATTTTCAACATAGTATCTTGTACATCACATTGTTACAATGGGTTAACCTGCATCCCTATTTAAGCATTTTGTTTTTTCCCTTCCCCTCCCCAAATTAGAAAAATGTATGAGCAAGAAGGGCACCAGAATCAAATACAGTGAAAACAGAGGAACATACAAAAGAAACAAAAAAATTACACAGTACATTAAAAACAACAGCAAGAAAGATAAAACCTCTTGTGTCCCTATCTGGGGGTTCATTTCGCTTAGCACCATCTTATTTGGTCATATGTACATAGCTTTTGACCTTTCTGCTTGTCCTAGACATATACTAGTTAATGCAAAGAAGGGAAACCATGGGACCTATGTTTCTTTGAGCCTGGCTTACTTCACTTAATATAATTTTTTCCAAGTCTTTCCATTTCCTAACAAATGGGGTGGTGTCATTCTTTCTGATGGAGGAATAGAATTCACATATATATATATATATGCATAGTGCATATATATGTACACATATATCTCTATATATGTACACACTGCATTTTCTTGATACATTCGTCTACTGAGGGGCATCTGGGTTGGTTCCATATCTTAGCTGTGGTAAATAATGCTGCAATAAACCTAGCTGTGCGGTAGCTTTAGTATGGCCTTGTTTGTGATCATTTGGGTAAATGCCCAAAAGTAGGATTGCTGGGTCATAGGGGAGCTCTATGTGGAGTCTTTTGAGGAACCTCCATACTGCTTTCCAAAGTGGTTGAACAACTTTACACTCCCACCAACAATGCAGTAGGGTTCCCTTTTGGCCACATCTCCTTCAGCATCTGTTTTTAGATTTCTTGATTATAGCCATTCTAACTGGTGTAAGGTGGGAATCTCAATGTTGTTTTGATTTGCATTTCTTTTAAGTAAGCCTTTTATTATTTTAACAGGGAGATTTTTTCTTTTCCTTTTTGCCGATCCTAAGGCTTGAACTCAGGGCCTGGGTGCTCTCCCTGAGTCTCTTTGTGCTCAAGGCTAGTGCTCTACTACTTGAGCCACAGCACCACGTCTGGCTTTTTCTGAGTAGTTTATTAGAGATAAGAGTCTTACACAGACTTTCCTGTCCAGGTTAGCTTCAAACTGTGATCCTCAGATCTCAGCCTTTGAGCAGCTAGGATTACAGGCATGTACCACTCTTATTCATCAAACTCATCATACACAGCTGGGATAGGAAAGTTTGTGAGAGTCTTATCTCCAATTAGTCACCAAAAAGTCAGAAGTAGAGCTGCGGCTCAAGTGGTAGAGTGTTAGCCTGGAGGAAATAAGCTCAAGGACAGTGAACAGACGCTGAGTTCAAACCCCAGGACTAGCACCCCCATACACACACACACACAAAGAAAAGAATTAAAAGGAAATGATTAAAATAAACAGAATAAATCTATTTGAAAATGAAAAGAAAACCTTGCAAGTTGAGCTCCCCATCAGAAGACAGTCCAAAGAGGAGTCCAGTGGAATCCCCTTGGAGGGTGGGTGTTTTCTTTTGTTTAATGTAATGTTGTTATTATTAAGATGTGTACAGAGGGTGACCATTTTATGATTCAGGTAGCAAAGGGTGTTTTTATAATGTGGGGCTCCTTCCCCTTTCCCCCCTGGGCTTTGATTGATCGAGGATTTCTTCAAGCACAGTCCTGCTTCTTTTTGTTTGTGGAGCGGACACCCAGGGAATTATGGGAAGAAGAAGCTCTTGAACAGGAAGAAGCACTTGAGCAGGAGCCCGAGGCACTATGGGAACAAGAAACTGCATGAATGGACACATGTTATCAGCCACATGTCATGTCCACTAGCTTCTATCCCTATGTACCTCACAGTTCCCCTTTCTCTCTCTCCATGCCTCAATTTAAAAACTGCTTTTAGCTTCCAAAGGAAATTAGATGGAACCATTTGAAAACCACATAAATGCTATTGTTTCATGCAATGCATGTCTAAATCACAAAGGATTGTCCAAAGCCAGAATAAATTACCTTACCTGAAAAATATACCTTGCCCAAACCTTTATTAACACAGCATGATCATCTTTTGAGTAGCAGATAAACGGCTCTCTTTGTTATCACTTTTCTCCCACTAGTGACACGTTGACTTTTTTAGTGCATTTCTAACACAAAATGATGTCTTGGGTAGGGAAATCGGCTTGTTGAAATAATTAATGCCTGCTCTTCTGCCTTGTCTTTGACTGAGGCGGGATCGCAGACTTTGAGCAAACTCTGAGCAAACTCTCCTGACTCCTGAACTCGGTCATGTCAGGACCTGCCACCCTGCTGTGTGAGGGCTTGGGGAAGCCTGGGTGTGTAGGGCTGAGTGGACTAATGAGATAGTCAAGCAGAGAAAAAAGATCCAGCAATAAATGGCATATTAGTCTGGTAAAGATTAACTTGGAAAAAAAAAAAAACTCTTTTAAAGTTGTACAAAGGGCTTCAATTCATCATGCCAGTGATGGGAATCTACAGTCCCCCCAAATGTGAAAGTCCACGCCCCTTTTCCCCCCTTTCCAGGCAACAAGCACCTCAATTCCCTAAGCAGGCCACACCTGGCTTAACAGGGCCTGCTCTATGGAACCAGGCCTGTGTAAATTAATTCCTCCAGGCTGAAACCACACACTTGCAAAGCCCATCCTGAAACATTCTTTTTTTTTGGGGGGGGGGTCCGGTTGTGGGGCCTGAACTCAGGGCCTGGGCGCTGTCCCTCAGCTCTTCAGCTCAAGGCTAGCGCTCTACCCCTTGCGCCACATCACCACTTCCGGCTTTTTTCTTTTTGCTTATGTGGTGCTGAGGAATCGAACCCAGGGCCTCAGGCATGCAAGGCAAGCGCTCTACCACTGAGCCACCTCCCCAGCCCCATCCTGAAACATTCTGTACCCTCCAGCCACCTCCAGCCAAGACCATACTTAAGTCCCTCCACCTCTGGCCCCCAATGAACCACACCTGAGGTCTCCTGACTCTCCTCAGTTCACCATGGTGTCCCTCTTCAACTCTCCATGAAAGTCGATCCGGTCTGGGGAGATCGTTTTCTGCTCTTTCTTTAATACCCTCCTGATTCAGTTTCCTGACAAGTACAATGAATCTTGATCAATGTTACCCCTTCCATGTTTTCTCCCACATTCCCCCAAACCCATCCAAATCAACTTCTTGATTTATGCAGAAATAACTAGTAGGAAGTCCAATGAACAGGCTCTTCCACAGAAAGCATAGACTTAGATGATAAAGTCAAGTGAATTGGAGGTTTTTGCCTTTTGAATGGTTTAATAAATACCAGCCCATACCTGATGCCTCCAGATCTTCAGGAAAATGACACCACGTCCTCTCTGTTCAGGGTGTGTGTGTGTGTGTGTGTGTGTGTGTGTGTGTGTGTGTGTGTGTGTGTGTGTGTGTGTGTGTGTGTGTGTGTGTGTGTGTGTGTGTGTGTGTGTGTGTGTGTGTGTGTGTGTGTGTGTGTCTTAAGCTAGAGTAGCCAGGGATACATAGGCCTTGAAATATAAACAGACAAAAAAAGAAAAAGCAGTCATTTTCATATTCAAACACAATATCCAAATTGAAGTTGCTGGTTTAAAACCAACAGCTCCATCTAACTTTATATTTAAAGGTCATTGGTACAACTCATTTAGATGACACTAAAAAAAAGAATCTTGATTATAAAAATCCAAAGGGATCTGTCTCAGAGACCCAATAGAGACAAAGTGGAGGCAATGTTCATTATACTGCTGAGTGTATTGTTGGGATTTATATCTTTAAATTGGCCCTTTATAGACTGCTTCCCTAAATGTTTCTGAGAGAAGAGAACAGAATACGGACTAGAAGATTCATTTTCTCTAAATCCTGTCATTAGTGTGGCACTGTTGCTTGTGTGGTTGCAGTGGTTTTGTAGTGTATGAACTCTAACAGAACCTTAACCCCAGCCACATTGTCTAAACTGGAAAGATAAGGTTCGTCTATGTTTTGATAGGAAGGGGAGTCAGTGAATTTGAGCTGAAATTAAAAGTTTTTATTTTGGGTATCTCTGCTACTGATACTGGGACTTGAACTCAGAGCTTGGACACTGCCCTTTAGCTTTTTTTTTTTTTTTTTTCTCAAAGCTGGTGCTCTATCACTTGAGCCATACCTCTACTTCCGGCCTGTTGGAGATCATCAGATCTCAGCCTCCTGAATAGCTAGGATTACAGATGTGAGCCACTGGCACCAGCTTACAATTTGAATGCCCCGCAAGGCTTATTTATTAAAGGTGGGGCCCATTGGAGGGTGGTGGAACATTTAAAAGGTAGGACCTAGCCCATTGGGACATGCCCTCACAGAGGCTTTTATAGACTCCAACCTCTTTCTTTCTCTCTTTTGCTCCCTGCCTCATGTGATGAGATTTGGTCCCATCATACACTCTAGCCATAATGTGCCTCAGAGCCACAGGTCCAGAGCAATGGGGCCAAGCCATCACAGATGGGAACATCTAAAACCAAGAACCAAAATAACCCGTTCTCCATTATAAGTCAATTACTTCTGGTGCCAGGAAGACGAATAACACAGAGACTCTTTCTTCCTGCACACAGAGTGGGGACTCAAATGTACCATTAAGGGCTATGCATGCTGAGATGACTTCTACAACCATTCCTGCATTGGACTATGATGTAGCACCCACACCCATCTGTGAACTGGGCAAAGGAAACTTCCACCAGGTCACAGATAGGAGCCAAGAGAGAAGTCTTGATACCATAGTGGTGGCTGATAGGTGGTCATGTAAAGAGATGGGAAGCCATCTCTTTATAGTCCAGATTTACGCCCCAGATTCCAAACACACCTCTCTCATCACACAAATGGCTTTTGCTGGGGCCTGTGTAAGGTTGTGATATTCTGCATGTAAACTTGCACAGACCCTAATGGAGAGCTCGTGTTTCCTGGTTGCTTGAAGGATCCATGATCAGATGGTGTTCCGAGCAGCACGCCCAAAGCTGGGTTTGAATGGGAAATGATCACCCACGGCAGGGAAGAGTGGAACTTGCCTGTGCTGAGATGCTTCCACTGGGCTTTGGCAGCGACTCTGCACAGCACCCTCACTCCTGACCCACCACTACAGACAGCCAGCTACCTGTACCATGGGATGTGGCAGACTGAACGTTTGTAAAGGCTGTTATTGCTCGGAGCATTACTCAAAATGGACAGCTTCTGTAATTACCTACAGGAAGGACTGGAGCTACATTTCCTAGTGTGCTTTCTTCAAAATCTTGAAGGGCCTACTGAATTCTGGGCCACTTTGTTTCTTTCTTTGCTTGCTCAATCCCTCCCTCCCTCCCTCCCTTCTTTCCTTCCCTCCTTCCTTCCTTCTTTCCTTTTTTCCTTCCCTCCTTCCCTCCCTCCCTCCTTCCCTGCTTCCCTTCCTTCTCTCTCTCCTTCTCATTCCTTCTCTTTCTTCTTCCCCCTCCTCTTCCTTCTTCCTATTGTTCTTCATATCTTCTTGGTCTTGTTTTCCATTTGGTGGCAGTCCTGAAGCCTCATTCAGGATTTGAGCTTTGCCCTTGAGCTTTCTTTGCTTAAGTCTAGCACTCTACCACTTGAGTGACAGTTCTGCTTCTGGCTTTTTGTGGATAATTGGAGATAAGAGTCTCATAGACTTTCCTACATGGACTAGCTTCAGACCACGACCCTCAGATATCAGCCTCCTGAGAAACTAGGATTACAAAATTGAACCACCAGCACCTGGATCTGTGCCTTCTTTCTTCGTGGCAGGAAAGTCTAGTACTTAACCTTTTTATCTTTGAGATTTCCCAAACAGGTTTCCAAGCAATGAGACCTCTTGAAGTTACACTGATTTGACTTTCTTTTTTGGAAGGCTATTTCTCCACCCTATGAAATGAGTGTTAACTTTCCAAGATGTAAAGAATATTGCTATTGCCTGCTCACCAGGTCTCTTTAACATGTTATTGTTATCATAGAGGGTTCAGCATGGTAGCCATATTGTTAATGTATTCAGGCATCAGGAAAAAGACCACAAGATAAGTGTGTGAGTTCATTGGATCCACCATCTGAAGGACTTAGGCTAACATTCTACTTAACACCTGGCCTCCATATGTCTTGCTCTTAACAGGGAGACCACCATGGTGTTTCAGCCAATGTTATTAGTGGCAATTCACTTCCTCCATCCAATAGTCCTTGAAAGATCTGGTTATTCCCTTCTTTAAGTCTTTTTTGGGGAAATATAGATTGTATGTATCGTGTGTGTGTGTATGTGTGCGCACGCGCGTGCGTGTGTGCATGCACCAGTCCTGGGGCTTGAACTCAGAACCTTTGTTCAAAGCTGGTTCTCTGCCACTTGAGCCTCTTCTGCCCTTTCAGTGGCTAATTGGATATAAGAGTCTCACAGACTTTCATGGCTTTGACTCATGATCCTCAGATCTCAGTCTCTTGAGTAGCTAGGGTTACTGACATAAGCCACCAGTGCCTAGCTTAGATTGTATGTACTTAGTGGTGTCCTTTCAGTGATTTTGCTCACAGACTTCCCCCACCCATTTTGGTTAGCTGATTCTCAACCTGAGAATGAACTCAGATCTTTAAATGGATGAGGATTCATAGTTTGACCAAATTCCAATTTGCATCATCTTTCTATGACTTTTTGGTTATGTAAGTCAAAGAATACTAGGCTAGGCAGGTGGCTAGCCTGCCTATAATGGCCTTCTTGGCCATCATTATAGATCTCTGCATGTCAAGATTTAATAGACATTATGCCCAAAGCCCATCTTGCTTCTGATAATTATATTCATCTACCAGGCCTCTGATATTCCAGAATCTTCTCACCTCACTGCCACTAGCGAGCTCAGTACCATAGCTACTGTCTTCCAGGGCATCTAGGTGTCCTGAGTCTCTCAGCAATGGAAATGTCCCCTCACTCTCAGAGTCTACATTGTTTCACTAAAAGAAATGTCTTGGGGCTTTCCCAAGACCTAAAAATAAGTTGTGGAGTTTTCTACTGTTCTCTCATACTCCATTTTACCAGGCCAGCCTCCGGAGTCTCTCAACACTTCCTCTGATTCAGAAAGGGAAGTTCTGGCATCTTCATCTCCTTTTCCTGGTAAGACATTCCAACAGTGTGACACTGCTGGTCTGCTATAAACCCAGGGTTCCGGTTTATCCTGCTTAAGGCAGTTAGCCTTGTCTAACTCAGAGTAGCTTTGTGTTTATCTAAGAATCTGCCATGAAACCAAGAAGAGAACATAGTATTTTGGTGTTCTTTGGGTTTCTGTAAACTGTTTAAAGAAGGCAAGACAGCTTGTTCCATGTTCTTTTTCATCCTGGGAATTTTCTTCTCAAGGAGTACCTTCATGACCTTGATAATCTGGGTACTTTGAGCTCGTGTGAGATTTTTATTTTACATACTTTGTTTCTTTCCCCTTCTAAATTAGTTATAGAACAATGAGGGGTTGGGAAGGTGGCTCAGTGGTAGAGCGCTTGCCTTGCATGCATGAGGCCCTGGGTTTCGATTCCTCAGCACCACATAAGCAAAAAGAAAAAAGCTGGAAGTGGCACTGTGGCTCAAGTGGTAGAGCGCTAGCCTTGAGCTGAAGAGCTGAGGGACAGTGCCCACGCCCAGAGTTCAGGCCCCACGACCGGAACCCCCCCCCCAAAAATAAATAAAACAATGAAAACTAGATCGATAATGTTCAGTCTCCAGGCAACCAAGAAAACACCAGTCGATTTCAGCTAAGGCAGACCCTGTTGTGAACTCAATTCTTTAGCACCCCTAGACTTAAAAATAAAAAAAAGATAAATGTAACTGGCTTTTAAATGTTTGTTAGCTATTGCTCTATATTGTACATATGAGATCTTGGAGACATAAAACAATAAACAAGTTGAATTGATCAGTGTTAAAAATTGATTGAGTATAACTACACACTTTCATCTTTCTTATCTCTTAAAATAAAAGCCTAGAAGCAAGAATATTGTGAAAGACCAAGAAAGGTTATGAATCCATCCCATGTTAAAGAAGGGCTGCTTTTTGTTTCTCATCTCTAGGTTCTCAAAACACTGTGTTAATGTCTCACAACTTTAAATTTTACTTCCAGTGTCTCTGTCTCTCTGTCTGTCTCTCTGTCTCTGTCTCTGTCTCTCTCTCTCTCTGTGTGCATGCTGGTACTAAGGCTTAAAGTCAGGGCCTGGGCACTGTCCTTTGATATGTGCTCCAGGCTGGTGCTCTGATACCTGAGTTACAGCTTCACTTCCAGCTTTTTGGTGATAAATTGGAGATAAGAATCTCATGGATTTTTCTGCCTAGAATGGCTTTGAACAGAGATTCTCAGATCTCAGCCTCCTAAGAAGCGAGGATTATAGGCATGACCCACTAGCATTTGACTTTTTCCTGTTCTTTCTTCCCAAAGACAAGTCAGGGAATCTTCCTGGAATCAGCCCTACCACCTTCCTTTGTAAAACCTGGCCAAAGAGAAATTCTCTACTCTACCTTGTTTGGTAGTACATCATGGAACCTTCATTCTGAAAGAAGCCCTGCCTGGAACCTGGGAAGAAAGGAACACAGCAGAGACCAGAAGGATTGGAACAGACAGGACTTGCTGGGTATATCTGCTCTCTATCTGTTACCACTGGTTATGTCCTTTGTGCCAGTCACACAAATTTCCCTAGGTCTTCCTTTTTTTGTTTTTTGTCTCTCATAGGGCTTGAACACAGGACCTGGGTGCTGTCCCTGAGCTTTTCTGTTCAAGGCTAGTGCTCTACCACTTTGAACTACAGTGCCACTTCTGTTTTCTGGTAGTTAATTGGAGACGATAGTCTCATAGACTTTCCTGCCTGGTCTGGGTTCAAACCATGATCCTCCGCTCTCAGCCTCCTAAATAGCTAAGATTACAGGTGTGAGCCACCAGTGCCCACCTTGTGTCTTCCTTTCTTAAAGTACTTTTGTTGCACTAAAGCCTTACTTCAATTTGTTATGCTTTTTTCCTGTTAACCCTGTCCTTCATAGGAGTTCGCAGTGAGGAGCCATGTTTGGAGAAGAGATCTTACATGTTTCCATCCCTTTCACCCCCCTCCCCCCAGGCCTACTCCTTTACCTCTCACCTGCAACTACTACTTCTCCTCTTTTTCAGTCTCCTTGAAATTGCTGTGTCAGAATTTTCTAAGATAATTTTTTTTGTTTCTGTAACTTCACTAAATAGTTACAATACACACTGCAGTTTACATTATAAGAAATAATTTATCACCAGGCCCTAGTGGCTCACGAATGTAATCACAGTTCAAAGCCAACCCAGGCAGAAAAGTCTGTGAGATTCTTACCTGCACTAAAACCACCAAAAAATTAAACTGAGAGCAGGGCTGTGGCTCAAGTGTAGAGCTTTAGCCTTGAGCAAAAGAAGTTCAGAGACAGTGCCCGGGCCCTGAGTTCAACCCCCTGGATTGACACCCCAAAGAATTAAATAAATAAAGATAAAAATAAATTTGTTATGTGCGAAACTTTTTCATCTATAAAGCCCAACTGTTATGAATCGATTCTCAGTGATTACTTATGAATCATAGTTGCTTATATTTTTCCACAGACTGCCCCTTTGGATATTCTGGAAAATCTAGGTAGTGCAGATGTGACTATTAAAACTTCAGTCATTACTGGGACTTTCTTTCACACTACATGTCTTGATGTACATCTGGAGACGATCGTGCTTATATCATAACTCCATGTTAGGTCGCCTCAAGAGCTGGAAAAAGCAAAGAGACTGATTCTTCCTTAAAATTTCCAGAAGGGAATCAGCCATACTATCTTGATTTTAGAACTCCTGCAGACCTCCAGAATGGTAGGATAAAAAATTACTTATATCATTTATTTTACTTTTTTTTTGGGGGGGATGGAGGGGCACATGGAGTCTCACTATGAAGACCAGGCTACCCTTGATCACATAACCAGCTTGCTTTTCCCTCTCCTGTACAGGTATGTACCACCACACCTGGCTTTAATTTGTTTATATTCTTTTACACCATTACGTGTGTGCAGCAATAAGGAGATAATGCGGATTGTAGAGGTCACTGTAGTGTTTGTGTGAACATAAATCATTCTTTTGTGCATGTATACAATGAAAAGGACACATGTATTTATGAGATTTAGGTTTTAAATTTTGTTCCATATACAAGTAACGCATAAACTTCTTTGCTGAAGGAAGGAAAAACACATTATGTTCATTTGCAAAGTTCATTTATTATATACCAATAAACACTTTCTGTAATAAAAAAAGCCTCCTAATACACCAAAACCATCTTATAAATGAAATACGAAAATAAAAACTTTTATCTGTTTACAAGTGGGGTTAAATTAACCAGCACAAGATACCCAATATATGTCTGTCCTGCAGTGTGTATGAACTCCAGTCCTGAAAACAGCCAGGACCCCCCACCCCCCAAAAAAAAGACAATTAAAAAAGATGTTTTATTACTTGGCGCTGTATTATTGCTCTTGAATATTTATATAATTAAATATATGGATGCTTTCAAGTTACATTTAATTGTAAAGCATTCAAAGTATGTACAGATTTTACAGTTTTCCAAGATTCTTGGATCTTTGATATTTACATCTAAATATGTTCAGATTCAACCTTTTTTTTTAAACATTCAACAGATACTGTTTTCCATTTTCTGTTCTTTGCTGTTTGGCCATTCCACCCCCACCCTCACATAATAGTAATTTAAAAGTTATGATAGTTTCTAATAATGCTCAATTTCCATAACAAGAGTATACCTTTTTTACAGACTTTAGAAACTAATGCATAACACAAATATGCTTTCATAAACATATATTCCAAAATGAATCTGAAGTAGGATTTAGTATGATTATATTCATATGATACTTATATTTCATATTTGGCTTTACAAAGCGTAAAATATACAAATCTTCTTGGTATTGATTTCAAAAACATCCTAGTGAGCTTTTGAAATTCTAGGTACTGAATAGAGATGTGTGTGTGTGTGTGTGTGTATGTGTGCACACATGCTGGTATTGGAGCTTGAACTCAGGATCTTGTGCTCTCTTGATTTTTTCACTCAAGGCTGGTGCTCTACTATTTGAGCCACACCTCACCTTCTGGCTTTTATGTTAAATGGAGATAAGAGTTTCTAAGATTTGCCTGCTGAGACTGGTTTTGAACATCAAACCTCATGGCTCAGCCTTTTGAATAGCTAGAATTACAAGCATGAGCCACCTGCACATGGTTGAGTAGTAACTGTTAACTCCAGATAAGAAGATTTGGAAGTGAGTAAAAACAATGGTAGTTTGCATTTGCTTTCAGTGTTAACACTTTTCTTTCTATGGAGAATCACTCAATGTTGCGTTAAAGGACAAATGAAAAATCAGGAGATACAAATACAATCTAAAATGAATGAAATCCTAGTTCAGTCATGCTAAATTAAAAGAACAACATTGACAATGACAATCATTCACAAAGAACCAACCTTCCTTCCTTCCTTCCTTCCTTCCTTCCCTTCCTCCTTTCTTTCTTTCTTTCTTTTTTCTTTCTTTCTTTCTTTCTTTCTTTCTTTCTTTCTTTCTTTCTTTCTTTCTTTCTTTCTTTCTTTCTTTCTTTCTTTTTCTTTCCTTCTTTCTTTCTTTCTTTCTTTTTCTTTCCTTCTTTCTTTCTTTTTATATGATAAGTGTAAACAATGAAGAAGAGCATTACCAAACTCTATATATAACTTGGATTTCAAATTTAAAATGTCCCCAATAAACAAATACAATGCAAATGGTTTGGAGCCCTCCAGTTGACTTCCTTGTCCCACTGTGAAGAAAACTACACCCATAAAAAAGAAAAATCCAATGTATGACACATTAACATTCTGACTACAGAACAAGATTATATACATACATATATAGCAAATCACAGTTTCCTGCACTGAAGGTTTTCTTTATCAAATAAAAATTTATCCAACAATACTGGGTAATGTGTCTCCACCATGCACTGTGATCTTCTGAAGATTCTGAATGAAAATGGAAGACTAGAGAGGCAGAACCTTGTTCAGGACAAAAGCAGGACAAAGGCCATTAAAAGAGATGCACACACACACACACACACACACTCACACACATGCACACACACACACAGAGGCTTTCTCAGTGGGCAGGTCAGCTATAAACATTCTTTTTAGTTGTTTCTCTCTAATTGAAACAGAGCCTCTCTCATCCTAATATCCATCAATGAGGTCATTCATTCACTCTCAGAAGTAGGATGGGCAAACTGCTCATTAGGGCTGGTATGAAGCACGCTAGACTGGTATGGGATTCTGGATGTGACCTCACAGCAACTATTCACTAGGTGGGCCTGGCACCTTTTGACCCTGTTAGTCCTCAGACCCAGAGTATTTGCTGCATGATAGGGTAAGGCATGATTAAGTGGTGATAGCTTTGCTACCAGGGCATTTGGGTTTGATGTTCTGAGAGTGCAACTTTGTACTACTCTGCAGGGGTGAAGGGTGGGGAGTGGGTAGGGGAAAGGCTGGTATCTGCTGACCATCACACGAAGTTGCCTTTATTCTGCTTGTGCATCGACAAAAGGACACCCTGATCACCTCCCTGTGCTCAAGTCCAACCTGGGGAGAAATGTGCACTGCAGGCTTGACACATAGCTTCAGCCATTGTTGACCAAAGCGGGGAAAAACAAACAATGGAACCCCAAAACAACAATAACAAAAACAACAACAACCACAAAAACCACCTTAATTTTATCTTTTGCAGGTGTCTGGTGACACTCCTAAGCGAACATCTCTGGAATCTTCTGGCTAGTTCCTATGAAATATCGGCCCAATCACGGTAGGTCAAAGTGTCTTTTGGGGAGTATAACTCGCCAACATTTGCAACAGAAAAAAAAAAAAGGACACGTATTTTTTTCCTTGGATTAGTGGTGTTTGGAATTTGGAGGGTTGTAGATCCAGTCAATTATAATGAGGGCCATGCTTCCCATCATGAAGATAATTCCAGTCACAAGGAAGATCAATGCCTGTAATGCACAGAGAACTTGTGAGGGAAAACGCACCATTCCTGACCAATTTGTTGTGGGAGGGCAATCTGATTTGCATGTTGTTTGCTGAGCAAGGGCTCTACTGCTGAGCCATGCCTCCAGTCCTGTTTTTTTTGGCTGCTAAGTTTGAAGGTAGGATCTTACTTCCTGCCCAGGCATGCACTGACACCTCCATACACCTATGTTAAGTTCTCAGTAGGTTTTGTTTTTGTGTTTGTTTGTTTATTTATTTATTTATTGCAGGGACTGGATTGAACTGCAAACCATGGTTCTCTCATTTTTCATGTCCCAAGTAGGCTAAGATTACAGTCAAGCCATAGCTGGCTTGAATAATAATATTCTGTGTGTGTGTGTGTGTGTGTGTGTGTGTGTGTGTGTGTGTGTGTGTGTGTGCCCGCACGCGCGCATGCCAGTCTTGGGCTTGAACTCAAGGTCTGGGCACGCTCCCTAAACTTTTGTACTCGAAGCTAGTACTGGCTTTTTGGTAGTTAATTGGAGATGAGAATCTCATGAACTTTCCTGCCCAGGCTGCTTGGAACCATGACTCTCAGATCTAAGCCTTCTAAGTAACTAGGATTACAGGTATCACCAGTACCTGGTAGATCAATATTTTTTTATTTGCCAGTCTTGGGCCAGGGCACTGTCCCTGAGCTTCTTTGTGTTCAAGGCTAGCATGCTACCACTTGAGCCATGATGCCTGTTCCAGCTTTTCCTGAGTTATTTATTGGAGATAAGAGTCTCACAGACTTTTCTGCCCGGGCTGACTTCAAACCACGATCCTCAGATTGCAGCCTCCAGAGACGCTATTACAGATGTGAGCCACAGGCACCAGGCTAATTTTGCTCATTTTACATCTGGTCATTCTGCATGTGAGTCATAAATAAAATAAGCAAGGTGCCCAGGCCACATTGCTGCAACAAGCTAGACATAACAAGGTTCAAAGAGTCAAAATCCAGTGGCAAAATAGTGCAAGGAGCTTATAACACCAAACAATCCTGAGAGGGGTGTGACCTCCAGTCATGAATGCATAGTAAATCAGTAAGAAGCGTGCAAAACCCTCATGCAAGGCCTTCTTAAGTAGTCACTGATACTATCTAGTAGAGAAGCAATCATTTCTAGTATATTTTTCTGTAGGACCATTGTGGAAAAGGCTTGTACACTCCTGAATTTAATAAAGTGATACTTTATACCTAAAAAGATTAATTGGCAACAAACAGTATGTTTCCCACCTCAGTTCAAACCAGGGGAAAAGTAAGAGTATGATAAAAGAGAAATGTAAACAAGGATTAGCTCTGGCAAACCTCACAGATCACACATGTGTGCATGATTCTCTAACACTGGTGGGGAGTCTTATTCCTTCCTGATATATATATATATATATATATATGTATATATATATATATTTTTTTACATGTTATAGAGACAGTGCAGCTCCAACCTGGCATCAAAACCTGGTAAGCAATACAGAAATCCTGCAAGCCCATGCAAGAGGCATGGAAGAAACGTAGCCTCTGCCACATCTAGCTAGAAAACCATCTTTTTTTCCACCATGAGGTTTCAGCTCATCTTGGGTTCCTTTTCTTTTCTTTTTGTGAGCTTTGACTATTTTCTGGTGTATTCCATCCAAGTCGAGAGCAACTTGGAATGGGGGGAGGGGAATTGCAAATGTTACTTACCCCAACCTTTTGGGGTGATCGAAGAGGTTCTTTCTTGACAAGTTTGAGATAAAAAACTGCTGGAAGAATAAAAATCAGCATCGTGGCCGAAGAAGCCCCTGAGGAGAGAGACACAGGGTAGGTCAATGATGTACGAGGTAGTCATTTCTGCAAAGCATATACCTGAGACCATATATGTTAGAGAAACCAAATAGAACTCTGGTTCTTTTTAGCACCCAAAACGCACACCTAACCACATATGCTCATATTTATTGCCTATTCCTAAGAGCCATGTTTATAAAGCAAGTGAAAATATACCTGACCTCATAGTTGCAAAGGCATATATTGTAAATGTAGGACTAAACAATACAAATTTACAAAAGATTAGTACGACAAGGATATATTAAGAAGGCTATACATTCTCCTTGCCTCCCCCCCCATAAATTCTTTAAACATGCTTCTTATTCACCTCTTTCATTTTCAGTTGCCTCTATCTGCTCAGCCCAGTGGTTCCAGTCTGTGAGCTTAATGACTTAAGAGGATCAAAGTTTGAGGCCAGGCCAGGCAAAAAGTTTCTGAGATTCCATCTCAGAAAACAAGCCAGAGTCAGTTACTGGTGGCTCACACCTGGAATCCTAACTGATCAGGAAACTGGGATTTGGAAGATTATAGTTCAAGGGCAGTTCAGTAGAAAAAGTCTGTAATACAGAGCCCATCTCCAAAAATAACCAGAGAAAGCGAGGGCTGGAGGTGTGGCTCAAGTGGTAGAGCACCTGCCTAGCAAGCATAAGGCTCTGAGTTCCAATCATGATCCAACCATAACATTTTAATTTTATTTTTTATTGTGTTATAAAGGTGATGCACAGAGGGGTTACTATTATGTAAGTCAGGTAATAAGTATATTTCCTTTTGGACAAGGTCACCCCTTCCCTTACTTTCCTAGTTTTTCCCTCATGTTCCCACATTCATTTTTTTTAAGTAGTCTAATCTCAGACTCTTATGCTTATACACAGTCCTGGATTCAATTTCCAGCAAACCACCCCCCATGCAAAATTTGAGTAAAATTTCTACTTGTAGAATGAAAAGTTAAATATATTAATAGATCATAGAGTTAACAGAAATAACATGCTTAAAAAAATCAAATTCCTAGTTCTCTAAGGATGTCATTTAACCCTCAGCTGATTCTCCTAGACGTCAGAGGGCTTCCATTGTGTGACTGTCTTTCCCTGTCCTTGATGACGGAGTTGTGACCCATGTCCAAATCTTGGGTCCACCCCAAGGTATAGGACTTGAGTCCTGTGAGGCCTAGTTTCCTCATCTGTCAGAAAAGGCAACTGGATGAAATCAGAGAGTAAGCTCCCCATGTCACTTGGAAGAAAGGAGGAAGTTACCAGAGTCCGAAACTTACCTATGAATCCAAAAATGTATTTTATCGTTGGCACAAGGATGACCAGGACATTATTAAGTGCGATAATTATGACTGCAATCAGGAAATGTCTTATCCAGCTGAAAGGTCTTTTGGGAAATAGCAGAGTGGTCACGGATGTACGAATCTGTAACAAGATATTTAACAGGAAGATCATGGCAAGGATTCACATTGTTCTAAAGCATTTTGGTTCTTTCCCATACAAAACAGAACATTTACTGTCTCATCTAGTGTTTTTTCTTTTTCTTGGCAAGGAGGGGAGGACATTGAGGCTTGAACTCAGGGCCTGTTGCTGGCTCTGAGTTTTGTCTCTCAAGACTGGCACTCTATCACTTGAGCTACTCTATCTACTTCTGGCTTTTTGCTATTTAATTGGAAATTATGAGACTCACAGACTTTCTTCCCTGGGGTGACTTGGACCTATGATCCTTAGATCTCAGCCTCCTGAGTAGCAAGGTGTGAGCCACCAGTGCCCAGCAATTGATGTACCTGTTTTTTAAATGCAGTTCACTGGTATTAAACACGTTTTCCTCCCTTTTTTTTTTTTTAAATCACTACTGGGGTTTGAACTCAGAGCCTTGTGCTTCCTAGGCATAAGCTTTACCACTAATCCAAGACAAATCTGAGCTAATTTATGTGAGATTGTGAAAAGAAATTCTACAATTTTGGTTTCTTTCTTTCTTTTCTTTTTCTTTTTTTTTTTTTTTTTTTGGGGGGGGGGTCGGATCGTGGGACCTGAACTCTGGGCCTGGGCGCTGTCCCTTAGCTCTTCAGCTCAAGGCTAGCATTCTACCACTTGGGCCACAGTGCCACTTCCAGCTTTTTTCTTTTTGCTTATGTGGTGCTGAGGAATCAAACCCAAGGCCTCATGCATGCAAGGCAAGCACTCTACCACTGAGCCACCTTCCTAGCCCTCTTTTCTTCTTCTTGCTCTCTTTCCCCTACCAACAGATTATAAATCTATAAAAAAGATAGGATTTAATCATCTCAACATTCCTCAAAGTTTCTAGCTTAGTGTTTTGCACTGAGTTAATGCTGAATGAAAGGAAGAAATATTTTTCTTCCCATCAAGCTCCTAGAGAGATGCAGCCTATTTTAGCCACAGAAAAAAGTAGGCAAAGGGTCAAGAGAGGCTCCTTTTTCATGGGTGTTCAAATTACAGAGGCCTGACAGGGTTGAGATCCCCGCGGGCAGAAGTAGGGGTTGAAAACATGCCAATCTTTGGAATCTGTGAGAGAGCACTTTCCTTTTTGGCTTTACTTAGTGAAATAACTCCTGGCTTTTCACTAAGGGAGCATTTCATTTAAGCCAGGACTTCACTTTTTTAGAAAGGCTGGGATTGTGTTTTTCTTTTTAAAACTTGTGTTCTAAAGTCTTTTGTTGGTATGGAAATGGAGATGGATTTAAAGGAGAGAAAAAAAACGTTAAGTACATTTGGAAACATGTATGAACAGCAGAAAAAATGCAAGCTTAGTTGCTTGCCAAGCCTCTGGTCACATTCCTTTCCTACCACAGCACCAAAAATTAAAGCCATTGTTTAGGTTGAAGAAGGAATTTCATTATGACAATGGCAAGCCAGAGAGCCCTGCAAATGATTTAAGAATGACTTTGTAATGGATTTTTCATTATGTATGTGTATGTGTGTGTGTGTGTGTGTGTGTGTGTGTGTGTGTGTGTGTGTGTGTGTGTGTGTGTGTGTGTGTGTGTGTGTGTGTGTGTGTGTGTGTGTGTGTGTGTGTACATGCATTCCAGTCCTGAGTCTTGAACCCAGGGCCTGAGCACTGTCCCTGAGCTTTTTCTTCTCCAAGCTGGCACTCTACCACTTAAGCCACTTCTGACTCAACTTCCATTTGGTGGTTATTTGCAGGTAAGTGTTTCATAGACTTTCCTGCCTGGTCTGGCTTTGAATGGCAATCCTTGGATCTCAACCTCCTGAGAGGCTCCAGATGACAAGCATGAGCCTCAGGCACCTAACTCTTGGTAACAGATTTTAAAAAATTGGATTAGTGGAAATTATGAAACATGTGAAAAAGCATCATCACCACTACCACAAAGCATGTGGTTGAACTGTTTTCCCCAGCTATCTATAAATTGTATACTGTGACCTATAATTAGTGCTTACTCAATGTCCAAAGTGATCTAATGAATAGAATTAACGTAAGTTCTTAGGATACATAACAGAGTGCTTCTGGACTTGCCTGGCAGTCATACATGTATAGAATAAAGCAAGACATTATATTTGCATGCTTTATAGTCCTTTATTTAAAATGGTGCCTTTGCCAGGCATCAGTGGCTTGCATCTATAATCCTAGCTATTTGGGAGGCTGAGATCTGAGGATCTTGTCTCCAATTAACCAGCCAAAAGCTATAAGTGGAACTGTGGCTCAAGTGGGTAGAGTGACAAAGCTAAGGGATAGTGCCCAGGCCCTGAATATAAGTCCCAGTTACCCCACCCCCCTACACACATACACACACACACACACACACACACACACACACACACACACACACACACACACACAAATGTTGCCTGAAGGCATGAGCAGGGATCTAAAGCCCCCCCCCCCAGTCCCCTCTCCAGTAGTTGTACTGACCCACATCAGGGCAAAGGCAGCCCTGCCTCATTATTCACTTATCTTAGCCCTTTTCTCTACTGACACAAACTGATAAGAGTCTGGAAATGTGGGTCAGAGGCTGTGGGTGGGTCTCGTCTCTAGCAATAGCCAAAGTTCCTCACCCAGAATGATTCTAGAAAGTTCCAGTGCAGCTCTAGAGAAAATATCACTTGTTTTCAGAGACGATATCCCTCTGGAGACAGCCTGTTTAAAGATGTTATGGGTGGATGTGCTGATTAGAGACACAGAAGCTGACTAGAAAGTGAGAGGCTTAACTCTGTGTTCTGAATAAAAAAAATATAGAAAATCCTCCATTGTATAGAAATGGCTCCTTCTTGGGCTGGGAATGTGGCTCAGTGGTAGAGTGTATGCATGAGGCCCTGGGGTCAATTCCTCAGCACCACATAAGCAGAAAAATCTGGGAGTGGAACTATGGCTCAAGTGGTAGAGCTGAAGAGCTGAGGGACAATGCCCAGGCCCAGACCCCATGACGAAGAAGAAGAAGAAGAAGAAGAAGAAGAAGAAGAAGAAGAAGAAGAAGAAGAAGAAGAAGAAGAAGAAGAAGAAGAGGAGGAGGAGGAGGAGGAGGAGGAGGAGGAGGAGGAGGAGGAGGAGGAGGAGGAGGAGGGAGGGAGGAGGGAGGGAGGAGGGAGGAGGGAGGAGGGAGGAGGGAGGAGGGAGGAGAGGAGGAGGGAGGAGGAGGAGGAGGAGGAGGAGGAGGAGGAGGAGGAGGAGGAGGAAGAAATGGCTCCTTCTTTTACATTGCAGGATTGTGGGCAAGAAAATCCATAAGACTTTTATTTCCAGTTAACCACCAAAAAGCTGGAAATGGAGCCATGGCTCCAGTGGTAGAGCACCAGCCTTAAGTGAAAAAGCTAAGGGACAGGGCCTAGAACTTGAGTTCAAGTCCCAAGACTGGCACCAAAAAGAAAAAGAAAAGAAATACAGAATAATAATTAAAGTTGATAGATTTTCCCAGCCTGTTTCTTTCTTTGATTATTTGTTTGTGGTGATATCAACACAAGTGAATAAATGCCCCAGTGTCCAGTGTTCATTAGTTAAGAGAAGCTGAATGAACAAGAAGACACCAAAGAAACAGCTCTCAGTTCTAAGAACCAAACCAAACAGCACTGACTATTTGTATCACTCTCACCAAAGGGTTGGGATTGAGCCTGGTAAGACTTGATAGAGAGAAAGGAGACTAAACCAGAGGCTGCCTCTGTCTCTTTCACAGTTGATTCATGCAAGGTGAGGTAACCCTTGGTACATGACAGCCAGGGATAGCCTTCGGGGGAAGGCAAGATTCACTTAAAGACTATTTCCAAAGCCAACATTGCTGGGGACTAGAAAACTATTGGGGGACCCCTGCCAAAGAATGAAGACAGTATTACCTACAGAGTAGTTCATGAGAAAGTTCAGTGAAAATACTTGGTATGGATAGCTGTTAGTTATTGTTCTGCATTTTGATTTCCATAGCCAATGTTGTCTTGAAATAGCATCTCATGTATACACACTATTGTTCCTGATGATCAGATGTATTCTAGCACTTTCTGTCCCAATTCCCAAGGAGACTTGTATTGAGATGAAATGTTCATCAGCGAACAATTTCCTACTGCAAAGATGGCAGCCATGGGTCCTGTTACACAGGGAAGAGCTCTGTGCTTGCCATCCATTCAACTGTTGCCTTCTGGCTTTGTGACCCGGCTACATCCATCCATCCCTTGAGACCAGTGCTTGAAAACACTCTATTTACAGCTTACGAATAAAGTGATACAAAAGCACCTAACGGATTTCTTGTATAAAATGCATTGGTTGAACATTGAGGGGACCACCCTTGATGTGTGAAAATGTAGTGACATCTTGACAAACAAACAAACCAAAAAGGCCTTCAGATACTGTTTTCCCAGTAAAACTACTTGCTTGGAAACTTGATCCTATAGTCCACCTGACTGACAGTTGTCTTCTGCTTGGTACCCAAGTAGGATTTGAGGACCAGGCCCATGAAATCCTTTCAGACACCTTCAAGGCAGGACATTATTTAAAGACATTATTAGCCCCTGTAGTGGTAATAAGCATCTGATCGCATGCACTCATGGCCAAGGAATGCGCCAAAATACATTTCAGCACACAGTCTGCATTTAAAGCGACCACAGCGTCATTACATAAATGGTCCTGAAATGCTTGGCCCTTTGCGAGACAGTCTGTACACAACAGTGTTGATTTCTATGTCACTGGTTTATTTATTATTATTTTTTGTGCCCCTAAAATGAATGAGTAAATTCAGTCTTCATGAAAGGAACGGAGTTGGCAGGAAGGTAAAGACTTGCGTGTGTTTATCCATAGGTTGTGGTTTTTAATTCTGGCTGCCTAGATCCTCAGAGCCAGTCTTGGTCTGTGAGCCCAGGACCAACTGGTGCATAGAAAACTCTAAAGAAGGATCCAAGTCTCAGTCTGCTAGGGGCAGCCATCAGTTTTAGTGGTGAAGAGACATATAATGGATAAATACAGCATTTTGTGGGTTTTTTTTTGTTTTTTGGGGGTTTTTTTGGTGCTGGTTCTGGGGTTTGAACTCAGAGCCTGAGCTCTGTCCTTGAATATTTTGTGCCTACTGTGAGCACACTCTACCACTTGAACCACAACTCAGCTTCTGGCATTTTTGGTGATCAATTGGAGATAATACTCTCACAGACTTTCTTGCCCAGGTTGACTTTGAACCCTATCCTTAGATCTCAGCCTTCTGAGTAGCTAGGGTTACAGACATGAGCCACTAGCACCCAGCTAGTACAATAATTTTTTTAAGAAACTTTGTTCTAGTGATTTACTTGACAGGAATCTCCTTCCAGCTTTTTGTTTTTGTTTTTTTTTTTTGGCTGGTCCTGGGGCTTGAACTCTGGACTTAGAAGCTATCCCTGAGCTTCTTTTGCTCAAGGCAAGTGCTCTACCACTTGAGCTCCACTTCCAACTTTTTTGAGTAGTTTGTTAGAGATAAGAGTCTCAAGGAGGGCTGGGAAGGTGATGCAGTGGTAGAGCGCTTGCCTTGCATGCCTGAGGCCTGGGTTAGATTCCTCAGCACCACATAAGCAAAAAGATAAAAGCCGAAAGTGGCGCTGTGGCTCAAGTGGTAGAACGCTAGCCTTGAGCTGAAGAGCTGAGGGACAGCACCTAGGCCCAGAGTTCAGGCCCCACGACTGGACCCCCCAAAAAAATAAAAAAATAAAAAAAAGAGTCTCAGGGAGTTTCCTGCTTGGGCTGACTTTGAACCATGATCTCAGATCTCAGCCTCCTGAGTAGCTAGGACTATAGGCGTGGCCAAGCATCTGGCTAGAAGTCACTTTCTTTTTTTCACTTTTTATTTGCATTAATTGGCAGTTTAATTTTCATTATCTTCAAATAGTTGTTCAAAGGGGTTTCCCTTGAACATATCGGCTTTTTGTACCATGCATTTGGTCAGATTTTGTTTCGACACATCCAGATGCAGATCACTCAGCCTGGTCACTCCCCTGAAATCTGGCCGCCTCCCCCCTTCCTTTCCCCCCCCTTCCCCCTCCACCCTGGACTTCCCAAACCCTCATTCTTTTTCCAGCTTTCCCCCCTCCCCCCACAGCCCTAGGACTTGAACTCAGGGCCTGGGTGCTGTCCCTGAGCTTTTTGCTCAGCCTCCTGAGTAGGTAGGATTACAGGTGTGATTCACCAACACCCAACTAACATCAGCTTTTTGACTTTGAATTTGAGAACAAATGTCACAATGTCCTCCCTCAAGTAAAAAATAAAATAAAAACCTACCTAACAACGATGGCTACATGGACCTATGAAGTGGTCAGTTTTAAGAGACTCCAAAACGGTATGCGAAAACGATCATGCCCTTGGCTGCAACCGCAGACTCACACAGCAATTAAATCCACATGAGGTCAGCGCAGAGGGCTACCTGATGGACCCAATGTGCTTCCCTCCCAGCACTCTCTGTACTTACTGGGAACAGGACGATGGGCACCGTGAGCGTCACTGCCACCAGCACTGCCAGGCGGACCATGAGAAGAGGCGTGTCAAAGGTGTAGACTTTGCTGTATGCATGCAGTAACTCATCTTCCACTTCTCCTACATGAGGAAGAAAGGCAAGAGTCCGTCAGGAGGGCACACAGGCCTGGAAGAAACCCAGGGCCGGGAATCCAGACACCTCGCTTTTCCTCGGGCCTCTGAGCTAGGGGACTTTGGTTCAAATGCAGAAAGGAATCCTGAAGTTAAGAAAGACTCAGGAAGCGGATAGAAAATAATTGCTCAAGGATTGCTCAAGGACTGCTTGGGCTCAATGGCATCACTGGAGATCTCTCCCTCCTATAAAGAAACATCACAAACCAAGGGAGAAGGGGATGAATGGTCCAAACTCTATCAGCCTGTCCCTGCCAACCTCCCACCTCCCTCTGTACCCTTTGGCTCAGTTGTCCTAGACATAGCTTCTTTAAACACATTATGTACATGAGAACTAATGATTCCTAATATTTTTGAGGGGTGGGTGGGGGTATCTTGAACTCAGGGCATCATGTTCTCACTTGCTATTTTTGTTCAAGGCTGGAGCTCTACTACTTGAGCCATCCCCCACCCCCTACTTCTGGCTTTTGCTGGTTAATTGGAGAATGTCATGGACTTTCCACTTAGGCTGACTTTGAACTCTGATCCTGAGAAGTTATGATTATTATAGGTGTGAGGGATTGTCTGTCATGGGGCTTGAACTCTGGGCCTGGGCACTGTCCCTAGCTCTTCAGCTCAAGGTTAGTGCTTTACCACTTGAGCCACAGCACTACTTCTGGTTTTCTGGTGGTTAATCGGAGATAAGAGTTTCACGGACTTTCCTGCCCCGGCTGGCTTTGAACCGAGATCTTCAGATCTCAGTCTGGGATTACAGGTGTAGCTAGGATTATAGGTGTTAGCCACTTTTTTTTTTTTTTGAGCTCAACAATTATGATTTCGTCTTAATACTGAGCCACATACTTGGGTGTTGCTTCTCTCTCAAATTTTCATTTGTCTTATGAAATTCATTAGACAAACATGCCTGGGTCTCCAAGTGAATATTCTAAGATGAAGATGATTCACTCCTTGAAATCATATTCATTCATATTTCCACACACAATGAGCAGGAGGGATTAATACAGTCATGTAGCTTGAATTTCCCCACTATTGTTCTCAAGATCAGACAACAAGGGATAAAATTACATTCAGTTGTATTGACTCTGAATTAATGAATTCACAACCAACAAGAAGTTAATGCTTATTCTAGGGCAAATGTTTGGTTAATAGTTATATCTTAGAAACAAATTTAAGGGCTAGGTGCTAGTGGTTTATGCCTGTAATTCTAGCTCCACAGTAGGTTGAGATCTGAGGATTGTGGTTTGAAGCCAGCCCAGGCAGGAAAGTCTGAGAGACTCTTTACTCCAATTAACCACCAAAAACCCAAAAAGCCAAAAGTGGAGCTGTGGCTCAAGTAGTAGAGCACTATCCTTCATGAAAGGGTCAGAGCCCAGGCCCTGAATTCAAGCCCTAAGACTGGTACACACAAGAAAGAGAAAGAAAGAAGAAAGAGGGAGACAGGGGGAGGGGGAAGGAGGGAGGAAGGAAGGACTCAAATCCTCCCCAACCTGTCATGCAACCTATTGATCTATTTAACAAATCTATAGATGAAGAAAATCCCCCCCAAAATGTTAAAGTTTTATACGAGAATATATTTATGCTGATAATTAATTTGTGTAACCAAATGTTATCAGGTCTCTATTTGATTCCGTGAAATTTGTCTTACTGGGCTACACTTCATGGAAGGAATACAATATTTATAAAACTAATTTTTTAAAAAAGAATACTACTACTCCCTTTTGGTACTATAAAGTTTACAGAGAAGAAATATTGAATGCAAACTTTAATGAGGCTCTTGTCAACGTCTTTGTTGCTGGCTTTTTAAAAAATAGAACATTACCAGATTGAAAGGAAATTTTATTATAATCTCCTCTTTCATAAGAAACCACTTCCTATTGGGCTGAGAAGATGGCTCAGTGGTAGAGCGCTTGCCTTGCATGCATGAGGCCCTGGGTTCGATTCCTCAGCACCACATAAGAAAAAAGAAAAAAGCCGGAAGTGGCACTGTGGCTCAAGTGGTAGAGTGCTAGCCTTGAGCTGAAGAGCTGAGGGACAGCGTTCAGGCCCCACAACCAGACTCCCCCCCTTCCACACACACCCCCCCCCTCGCCAAAAAAAAAAAAAAAAGAAGAAAAAGAAACCACTTACTATAATAGAAGCAAATAAGATAAACAGAACTTTTACTTATTGTTCCAAGTCCCTAGATTTAACTTAACTGGTAAAATAAGAAGCAAGCTAAACCTTACTATGTGACTTTCTCCCCCTACTTTGGCTTGTGAGATACATATGTTATGTGTATATATATATATATATATATATATATATATATATATATATGTGTGTGTGTGTGTGTGTGTGTGTGTGTGTGTGTGTGTGTGTGTGTGTATACATATATACACACACATAAATAGAATTTTAGTCATCAATCAGAAAGAATGATATTACGTAATATGCAGGGAAATGAATGAATCTGGAAAGTGTTAAGAGAAGTCAGGCTGAAAGACACAAATGATGCATATTTTCCTTCATATGTGGAAATTAGATACAAATTATAAATATGTATATAAATATATACAAAGTCATATGCATATATGCAAGGGAGGATTCCAATGGTGTCCTTTCTTTGAACAACTAACTTAAGTTGAGCAAATTGAATACCAGGAAGTTAGAACATGTGTTGGGGAGGTAACAAAGTATGTGTGTGTGTGGGGGGGACAGATAACTAGAGATAGGGAGAGGAAGAACAAGTAAATGCAGTCATAATATTCCATGTACATATGTGAAAATGGATCCAGGCAACTTGAGGGAGGGGTGAGGTTAGGAGAGATGGGGAGAAGTAAGGGGAGACACTGATCACACACATTCTAATCATAAGCTGACAGGTTGAATTGAAACCCCTTTGTAGGGCTGGGAACGTGGCTCAGTGGTAGAGCGCTTGCCTTGCATACCTGAGGCCCTGGGTTCGATTCCTCAGCACCACATAAACAAAAAGAAAAAAAAGCCGGAAGTGGCGCTGTGGCTCAAGTGGTAGAGTACTAGCCTTGAGCTGAAGAGCTGAGGGATAGCGCCCAAGCCCAGAGTTCAGGCCTCACGACCAGACCTCAAAAATAAAATAAAATAAACCCCTTTGTATAACTACTTAAGGTTAAAAAAATAAATATCAGAAAGAAGTCTTGTCAACCAATCGCGAATAAACAAAATAAAATACATGTGAAAGTTTTGTTACAAAGTTTTGTAACCTGTGAACTAAGTGGTCTAAGACTCATTTCCTTAAGTCAGTGACAAAGCTAAGTAACTGTCCTTCCTAGATCCATCATTGGTCCAAGTGAGATTGTCACAGACAGAATGACCTTGACAATGACCTACCATAGAAAGTGAGGTAACCAAACAGGGCAGCCAGCATGTACATGACAAGCATCCCCGTGATGGAAATATTGGACACCGTTTGCATCTTCCTTCGGGATCGGCTAAAAGAAAGAGAAAGGAGCACTGAGCTTCATTTCTTACACTTGCCCAAATATCCCTTTTTTACAAATTAAAATAAGAAAGTAATCAAATTAAAAGAAAAAGTAATGTCCGAGTTGCTCCTTATGAAACCACATTTCTAGCACCTAAACTTACAACTGATTTAAATGGACTTAGAGCATGCTGGAGGATTTGTGTCACGACCATTTCCCTACAAGAACAGTCTTTCATGACTGTAAGTGAGTTTATCTATTCAATAACTAAGACTATAATTAACATAAAGTCAAAGGCTTCTAACATAAAGAACCCACTATCCGCAAAGCACATCTCCTTCAGTGTTCAGACTCTGAGGAGGACTTACACAGTGATTGCTTCTATAGAAGAAGCATCTGGAAACCATTCCAGATAGCACCTGTCTTCCTATAGTCAATTGTCAGACGTTAGGGAGTAACTGCTCCATATGATTTTCCAAGCACATCAAAGACACCAACATTGAAATGGTTCTGAAAGTTTTTTTTTTTTAAATGAGGTTAAATAAGAATTTGTGGGAGAATTATTCTTGTCTAGTACAGATTGAAGAGTGACGTTACGGAAGTTTGGGTTAAAGAAGTGGGGAAGTATTACATGTCAGTCTTCTGTCAGAGGTGAAGGGAAGGGAAGAGGAAGCTGAATGAAAGTGAAGGAAGGGATGACATGGTCCAAAAAAAGAAGAAATGTATTCATTACCTGCCTTAGGAAATGGTAATCCTTCTGTATAACACCTTAATCATAACAGGAAGAAATAAGATTTCCTTGTCACATCTGCCATGTACAGATGAGACAATGCATCCGGACATTGGCTCATTTGTTAGGGTGAACATCTTCCAGACAAGGCTTATGAATTGACCACAAGTGATATCCATGCTTTACCAAGGCCACCCTAACCATACATTGTAGTCTTCATTCTGTCTGCCATTTCCCATTAAAACTCCAATTTAAATTCCTCAAACCTGTCCAGATCATTATAACCACTAGCTTTTCCCTCCCTCCCCATCTGCCCCGAGCCCTCCTCAAACCATTCTAGTAGAAGAACAGGAGAGAAAGCAGACAAGGCAAGACTGCCGTATAGGCCAATTTATACTTTGTGGGTTAAAACATGTCACGGATAAATGACTATAGCCCATACTTTTTCTGAAGAGAAAGCTACAAAGTAGCATGTGTCCTCAGCAAGGAGCAAATTAGAATGCTAAAATGATGGCTGTCTTACTCTTTAAGTTCACTGTAGATGGGAAGGACCTCAGGGTGGCATACAAAAGCAAACGCTAGGATAGGAATTGCATAGGCCGTCTGCAAAACAAAGACAATACCCCATGTTTAGCATTCCAACACAGATGGCAACTTCCGTGCCATCTCAGTCAATGAAATAAATACTGGGAGTCCACATTAACTGGGCTTAGGAAAGACCCGGTCTCTTACTTACCCGGGAGTTGAATACGAAATATTTGGGTTGACATTTGTCATCACTGTGGGCTTCATACTCGACACCACTGCCGAGGAGAGAGTTCTTGGCCTTGTTCTCGTCCAGCCCTGCGGGGCTGCGGTGCGTGTAATCCATCATGAAGTTCACGCCACTGCTCTCAGAGTTATTGGGGAGCATTATCACATGTACTGGGACGGTGTTGTTGAACGTCACATTTCCATCATGGTGATCCAGAACAGACAGAGGGCAGGGTATTTGAAATTTTTTGTAAATCACCTAGACACAATCATTAAAATAATAATAATAATAATAAAGGTCAAAAACCCAGAGGAAAAATGAAAACCCAGAGGAGTGAGGACTCTAGACCACAGAAACTCCTTCGAATCTCAGCTCTAAGGAAAAAGTTGGGGCTAAGCCACAGGGACTCAACAGGGCAGTATTTTACACAAGGCCACCCTGACCCCTGCTGCGACACATTTCCTTGCTACCTTTCAAACGTTTCTGTCTTTAAACTAAAGATAACATGGTTCATCAAGAAATCCTTTCCTTAGCCAGGCAACAGTGGCTCAGACCTAGGTTGAGACCTGAGAATTATGGTTCAAGGCCAGCCAGGACAGGAAAGCCTGTGAGACTCTTATTTCCAATGAAGCACCAAAAAGTCACAAGTGGAGCTATGGCTCAAGTGGTAGAGCTCAGGGACAGTGCCCAGACCCTGAACTCAAGCCCCAAGACAGAGAGACACAGACAGACAGACAGACAGATACACACACACACACACACACACACACACACACACACACACACAGCCCCTCCCTTTTCATTGCTTCTTCAGGAGAAACATTTTATAAATTTGTATCCATTTTTATATTGCAAAAGAATTATCTTTTTCTTAGGGATTGAATTTCTTCTTTAATTTCATTGTGGTTGTCCTCTCTTACGGGGTAGATGTGGAAGAGAGATGGTTAGCTTATGTAGAGACAGCTATAGGCGTCCCTCCCTTCCTCTGCGTTCCTAAATGGGATTCCTGACTTTTTCCTTTGTCCACACATTCATTCCGTGTGCCTAGAACATACTATTTGTAATGACCTTGCCATTCTAACTCAACTATTTTTAAGCTCAGGACTGCTTTTTTCCTCATTCCAATTTAGAACTCAACAAAACTGCTTGTGGTACAAGAATTATTTCATGCTTGTGAAGTGCTTGAACAAAAATGAAGACATTCAGCCAGCTGCAGGTGGCTCCTGCTGTAATCTTAGCTACTCGGGAGGCTGAGATCTGAGGATTCCAGTTCAAAGCCAGCCAGAGCAAAAGAGTCCAGGAGATGATTATCTCTAATTAACAACAAAAAAGCTGGAAGTAGAAGTATGGATGAAGTGGTGGAATGCCTTCTTTGAGTGAAAAAGGTCAGGGCCAGCACTGGACTAGTGGGTACAAGTGTGCATGCACACACACACACCAAGAAGACACTAATTTAGTCACTAATAGCTTCTCACATTCACCATACTACAAGGAATATATTACAAATCACTTACCACGCTAACAAAAAACACCATGCAGGTGAGGGAAAATCCACTGGTATAGCCAAGGTAACCTAAGAGTTAACAGAAATATTTTGGAAGGTGAATCTAGCATCTCCAGGGATCTTGCTTATTAGAATACAAAAATGTATATCTTCCGTTAGAAAAGGGATTTACCTAGATTTTTCAGAAGAGAGAGTGGCAGAATAATTCCCACAGACACAAATATGATGAGGTAGTTGCCGTTGAGGTACCATTCCCTATGAGAGAAACAGCGACATGGATGTCAGGACCAGAAAGGGGGAAAGACAGGGAGCTACTGGACGCCACGGAGGACACGTGAGACATACCCAGTATTTTCTTCAAGTCCCATGAATGCTCTGATAACTTCAGGAAGTTCGTATTTAATGATAAAGAGGTAGCTGGACATTGCTAAAATGGAAAACGTGACAGCTTAGTGGTGTGTATTGACTGTTGTGAAGACATTTGGGATAATCTGTTCTTCTTGGTCTAAGATGAGCATCTAACCCCCCACACAGTGAGACGCTAATGTGTATTTTACAATGCTTCTAAGCCTTTTCTCAAAAGTAAACATTTGGACAGATCATTCTGTGTGTGTGTGTGTGTGTGTGTGTGTGTGTGTGTGTGTGTATGCATGTGCTAGTACTAGGATCTGAACTTTAGTGCCTGGGCATTGTCCCTTAGCTTTTTCACTCCAAACTCTACCATTTGAGCCACAGCTCCACTTCTGGCTTTTCAGTGGTTAATCAGAAATAAGAGTCTCAAAGACTTTCCTGTTTGGGCTGGCTTAGAAGTATGATCCTCAGATCTCAGTCTCCTGAGGAGCCAGGATTACAGGTGTGAGCCACTGGTGCTCCATTGGCCTCCTCATTTATATACATGGATGGTTGCTAACCATATCTATGTTGATTTTGTGTTAAATCCAATTTGTGGGTTTCCAAGGGAAGCTGCAGGTTTTGAGCCTTTACCCTCATTAGTGATCGATCGTCATGGCCTGTATTGAATGTGCTTGTTTTAGTGTCTAGGGACAAGAATCTCACAACAAAAGTCATGGGCCACAGAAAAAGGGTGGAATTGCAGGGTGACCTGCATGTGCTCTGGGCCACTCTGGCCTTTCCCAGGTAGGCTTCTGGTCAGGTTCTCTGTGATCTCTCTGTGGGGCATACCAAGCAAGTCTTAGACTCCTGATAATTGAAACTGATAGCTGTCTGGACTGATCAAAGAATACAAGAGATGATAGCTTCTGTTCCTCTTCATTAATTAAGGGATTTGATGTTATTCCTCAATATTCTAGTCACCTGTTGGTCAAATAAGAAAGTACCCAAAATGGCAAATCTTTAATGAGCATCTTGACAGGTGACTGATAAATGATTGGTACTATTGAAAAAGATGAATACCCTCTAAATACCCACCTTGGAAAAGTGAATGTGTTCAAATATGCATAACATTACAGTTTTTCTATAGTTGTAGGGATGTATCTAACATTCCTTCCTCCAAGTCCATCCACTCAGTGAAGTGTAACACTGATTGGTTATCTGACACATGATTGGGACACTCGAATAAAAATAAAACTGACACATTTGATAAGGAAGCTTTAAATATGGACTCCATCTTTATGCTGAAGTTTTGCTAATAGGCATTTACAAGTGGGCACTGGTGGCTTCAGGTCTGTAGCTCATGGTTCAAAGCCAGCCTAGGCAGGAACATCAATAAACTGCTATCTCAAGGAAGCAACAAAAAGCCAGAAGTGGAGCTGTTGATCAAATGGTAGCACATCAACTAAAAAAAAACACCCAGGCCCTGAGTTCAAGCCCCAGTTCTAGGACAAAAGTGATAAACATACTAAATAAATAAATATTAAAAAAAAACCA
This sequence comes from Dipodomys merriami, assembly GCF_024711535.1. Taxonomy (NCBI): domain Eukaryota; kingdom Metazoa; phylum Chordata; class Mammalia; order Rodentia; family Heteromyidae; genus Dipodomys; species Dipodomys merriami. The sequence continues at coordinate 11,442,284 of NW_027202271.1, forward strand.
AACCATACCTATCTAAGTTGTAAACTGGACTATTAATAGTTCAAAAGCAGTTCCTTAACATCAAACAAAAGAAATAACAGTGGTAATAGTTCCCCACTTCATACAGCTCCACACTTGATTATCTAAAAAGTCTGATGATGTGGGAGGTATGATTCTGTGAAGTTAAATTACATGGCCAAGATCACACAGTGTGGAAAGAGTGAATCACATCTACAGATGTCTCCTAACGTATGAGCTGATGCTACTTATCTATCAGCCAAGTGAAATGATTCCTGTGATAGTTGATGTATCTTCCATCCTTGGGATTTGGTTAATGTTTACAAGACCTTGCCAAAGGCAGACTCTTACAGAGCGTAACCAGGAGATATTTCTGACTCACTAGCTCTGTGAGGCACCACTCAATTTCAGAGATACAAACTGCCAACTTTCAGTGATGTCACCACTGTTAATTTGTTTGGCCTTTGAAAATTCAGTATGAACCCAAACCTGTTTGGGTAATGTCAGCATTATTCTGCTAACATTCAAACATCCGTGGTGAATATTAAGTTGATTTTGTTTATTTTTTAGGGGATTAGGAAATCAAGAGTTCTAAAAATGGAGTGACTAATTCAAGAAAGACAAGAGGCTTTCTTCAGCTACATGTCCAATGAATCCCATAAAAATAACAAAAAACAAAAAAAAGAAGGATTTTCCGCAGTGGTGTTATGAAACTCTATTTCACCCCCTTAGAAACCACTTCTTGGGTGTGGTTGGATGCAGAGCCTACATTATAGTTTATTCCAGGATTAGAAGCATAACAGTAGCCTTGCTTTGAACTTTGGGTATAGCTGTCACTTTGCTTGATGAGTTCAAGGCTAACCATACTTATAGCTGTTTATTCCAGCTGTCAAAAACAAGTAAGTTAGATCAACCATAAATTGATCAAGATTTTAGATTTGATAGGGCTAGAAATTGAACCAAATATAAAGCAGCCCCTTTGGTGGGACTCCCGGGTTCTCAGATGCATAGGATCCACACCCAGTAGAATGAATGAGATAATCCTGGTGTTAGGGCCAATTTCTATCAAGGATTATGTCACTAATGTATAAAAATGTGAAGAGAAATGAATATTAGCAAGTGCGAGGCCCTGGGTTTAAGTCCTAGCAACAAAAAAGAGCTAGGTTTTATTTTCCTGCTTACCAACTACCCATTATTAGGGCAGGACATAGTTGGATAAAAAAATATTAAAGGAACCAAGTGTTGGTGGCTCACGCCTATAATCTTTGCTACTCAGGAGGCTGAGATTTAAGGACCATGGTTCAAAGCCAGCCAGGCTGAAAAGTCCCCATGAGACTCTTGTCTCTAATTAACCACTCAAAAACTGGAACTGGAGCTATGGCTCAAAGTGGTAGAGCGTTAGCCTTGAGCAAAAGAGCTCAGGGACACTGCTCAGGCCCTGAGTTCAAATGCTACAACCAGCCAAAAATTTTATATATATGGAATTGCATGTTAGAAATCTTAGGTAATGCCACAAAGTTTAGTGATCTAAGGAGTTGCCTTTTTTTTTTTTGCAAAGCTTTTGTACAAGCTTAGTACAGCATTCCTTATAATAGTGAAAAATTGGAAGCAGTTCAACTATTCACCAATAAGGATTTGGTAGCCAATTACAGTACGTATGAATAAAGGAAAAGTTCAAAAGCCATTAAAAACAACATACATCTAAGACACATGGTAAAATTAAAAAGCATCTACAAGTCAGTTATCATCAGGTGATTAAATCCTAACAGTGATAATATAATTATTAAACTTGTCACAGAGGAAAATGTGAAGCAATTATTTTTGAGGGTGACTCAGGATAGAGTCATTTAACGTTTCCGTTATTTACAACGAGCGTATATTTGTTTCATAATTATGAAAACACGTATTTAAAAGGAATCAGAGGGCCTCCAGAGAGAGACATGTTGAGAAGTCTGCAAGTGGGAAGCAGTTCAGAGCCCTTGTCATGGCCCATGTGCTACCCTCCTTCATCCTCACAATGACCTGGGGATGTCAGAAGATTACTCTCATTTTCACTCAAGGAAAAAGTTAACTCAAAGCTGTAAAATGATTTCCCCCAGGTCACTGACAGTGATAGAAACAGACTCACATTCAGGTGCAAAAAACTCCAAAAGCTTATCCTCTACTTAGAGATTTCAAAATACCTTTTTTAAAAAACAAAACAAAACAAAATCCATGAACATACATTCACACAAACCAAGACAGCCCAGAGGAATCCCACTGACAGCCAAGAGAAATGATGGACCAGGAGGAGAGATGAAGAGAAAAAATGGAGAGGGAGGTGGGGAAGGGAGACACACAGACTGAATGTATGCTAGAGTTAGAGGCCTTCAAGACACAGTAACAAAAGGGAAAATGATATATGTGAAGAAGGCATGGAGGATTTTTAAAAATAGTTAATACTAACACTATTAGAAGGTAAAATACAATTGCTATGGTTTGACACAGAATATATATGGGATAGATGATGGATACATAGATATGAAATATTACCAAAAAGATAGAAGATAGATAGATAGATAGATAGATAGATAGATAGATAGATAGATAGATAGATAGATAGATAGATAGAGAAAATAGAAGATGGATGGGCAGTTTGTAGAAGACAGAAGATAGATAAATGGATGGATGGATGGATGGATGAACAGATATGGAAGATAGGTAGACATGGAAGAGAGAAGATGGATGGATAGACATGTGGAAAATAGAAGATAGATAAATGGATGGATGGACAGATATGGAAGATAGAAGGCAGATAAATATAGATGATAGATGTGGATGAACAGATACAGAAAATACAAGACAAATAAATAAATGGGATGGATAGATGAATATATATGAAAGATAGATAAATGGATGGAGGCATGGACAGAAATGGAAGATAGAAGACAGATTATATAAATAAAATAGGTAGGTAGGTAGATAGATAGAGATAGATAGATAGATAGAGAGAGAGATAAAAGCTATGAAAGATTGCTAATAGGGATAGAAGATAAATATGCATGGATGGACCACAGGTCAGGTGATCACTATTTTGGTTTAAACTATTTCTACAATGGAAAATAGGAGATAGATAAATGGATGGATGGATGGTGGGAGAGATATGGAACATAAAAGATTGATAAGTGGTTGAATAAATGGGCAGATATGGAAGATAGAAGACAGACAGACAGATATGGAGTTGGTAGAAAATATCTAGAAAACTAGGTAGAGGAATATGATGGATCCTACTTTCAGACCACTGAATTTACCTTGACAATAACAAGATGTACTGAAAAAAAAATTTCAGTAGGAGAAGCAGGAATAGACCTGAATCTGAGAAAATTTGTGTGGAGGAAGAGTTAGAGAACAATAGCAGAGGAATCTCAGGGCAGAGTGAGTGATTGGTCAGAAACTGCAGAAAGAGTCGGGGCTGGAATGGTGATCACCTGGTCTGTGGCCCTGAAGAGGAAGGTGAACAGAGATTCAAGAGACATGTGAGAGGTAGGCTGGATGGAATTTGGTATTTCAATGGATGGGTGGGGTTAGGGAGAGAGGGAGAAATTTAGGTTGACAGCAGATTCTCTACTTTAAAATATGCTGGCTGCTGGTGAAAGTCATAGGTCCTAGGCTTAGAACAGAGGCTGGAGGTCTGGATAGAAGGGGAGGAAAGAAGTACTATGATGTAGCAATAAAGATGGCACAGGAGGAAGCAACAGCTAGCAGGAGACTTGAATGAAATGAGGTTCTGGATACCTCCTGAGCACCAAGACACAACAGACCCAGTGTGAGACTAGAACCTTGCTAAAAAACATCTATCATCCTAAGCTATTAAGAAAGCTGAGATCCAAAGGATGGAGGTTCAAAGCTAGCCCAGGCAGAAAAGTCCCTAAGATTCTGTATCTAATTCATCAGAACAAAGAAAGCAGAGCTGGAGGTTCATTCAAGTGGTAGAACTCCAGCAGTACAAGTGTGAAGTCCTGAGTTCAAAACTCCTGGTACTGAGGGGGAGAAAGTACATTTCTAGGCTCTCCCCTGGAAATTATAATTCAGTAGGAATTACAAGGATCTGTGAAACCAAAGAACCTGAGGTCACTGTGATCCTCATGTTTCCTTGCTAAACTTCTAGAAACTTTTTCTGGTCTTTACTTGATGCACACATTTGTGCATCTGCCCGTGACACATTTGGCTCTGCCCATCCTACCCCAGCACCCTCTAATCCTACAATGTGACCTCAGTCATGCATACGAGACGCCCATAGTTCTGACAGTGATAGAAATGAGCACTAGTGTTTTAATTTCTAAAAGCAATCGTCAGTTCCAGAACAGCATTAGAAAGCAACAAAGAGCCAGGTGTTGGTGGCTCACTTCTTTAATCCTAGCTACTCAGCTGAGATCTGAGGACTGAGGTTCAAAGCCAGCCAGGACAGAAAAGCCCATGAGAATCTTATCTCCAACTAACTACCAGCAACAACAACAACAAAGCCAGAAGTGGAGGTGTGGCTCAAGTGGTAGAGCATTAGCCTTGAGCAAAATAAAGCTTAGGGACAGCAGGTATGCCTTGAATCCAAGCCCCAGGACCACCACACACACACACACACACACACACACACACACACACACATACACACACATACACACACACACACACAATCAAAAATTAGTGGGATTTTATATATGATAGTATTCCAGATACTGTTTTTAATTAAAATCCAACAGCAAATCTATTAAGAAATTTTGTTTTCTGAAACTTAAGAACAATAAAGCAGCTGCTTTTCTGTATCCCAAGTGCTTCTTTGTTGCCATAAGACTTATGTGTAGAATATTCAAGAAAGTTCCCCTGAAAACGATGTCCCCTTACCTCCAATATTCTGCATGGTAATGGAGGTAAAGGCTCCGATTTTACCAGGCCATCCAAATGCCTTTTCACCTAATTTTTCATAAATTAAAGACCCTACAATGAAAGAGAAAATGACCTTGTTAGAGGATAGTTTCAATGACTAACAGTTCTCTACTATAATTCTATACTGAGGTCTCAAACATATAGACATAGAGAAATTATAAACCCAAAAGACACCACTTCAAAAGCCAATATTCAATGCATTAAATTGTTCTCCGTACAAATGGTTCCATTTAGAGTTGTACCTACAGAAGCAGAACAGTTATTTCTAGCATCTCCTAGTTTTTTTCTCCCTCTTTTATGTATTTATTTATATTCTTCTATTTGGCTTGAACCTGAGCCAGTCAACTCCTACCCTTGTCTTTCACTTGTCAAAATAACTCAACAATCTTGGGGGATTAAAAAAAATGTGAAATTGACTAAAATGATCCTTAAGTTAGGAAACAACATAGGCTGAAAGTCTCACAACTTGAGGGGATAGGTAAGGCTAGGGAAAATGGGGGAGAGTGATAGAAAGGGTGACATTCATCAAGCTCCATTGTTCTCATGAACCAGCATGTTGAATTGAAACCCCTTTATACAACTACCTAAAGATAATGTTAAAAAAGTTATATAAATAAACAAATAGTAAGACTTTAGAAAACAAATAGGAAAGCTTTCTAATATTCTAAGATATAGGCTTAAGGGGTCGCATACCTCCTTCCTTGGCTGTCTTTAGTAAAAGATGAACTGAATACAGTGATAATATTGCCACTGCAAGAAGCAAGATTCTGTAAACAAATAGAGAATAGAAAATAAGGTTTCTATAACAAATAAGACAGAGTGTTATTTGACATTACAATAAAGGATCCGCCTTCTCAATTATTGACTTTCCAAAAGGATCTGGATATAAAAGGTGCTGGGAAAGCCTTTTCAGAATGATACACATTTTTTTTTTCTGGTTGTACGATTTGAACTCAGGGCCTTGCTATTGCCTTTAGCCTTTTCACTCAAGTCTGGCGCTCAACCATTTGACCCACAGCTCTACTTCTAGCTTTTTGGATGTAAGAGTCTCATGGATGAACTTATATACGAGACAAAGGGTACAGAAATAAGAAACAGCAGCAGAAAGGAATAAACCAGAGGAAAAAAAGGAAAGAAGAACTGGAAACAGTATAGTGAGAAACCTCTTACTTCCATTTCTTGGGGTTCATTTTGATAAGCATCATTTTAAATGATTATATGCACATAGCTATTGAGCCCTTGTGATCCTCTTCTGAGAATATCCTCATTTGTTCTCACTGTGTGGATGTTTAGATTTGCTGTTTAATTAATCACGTCCAGGTGTAATTATTCGTCTTTTACTGTCCCTTGGGTTTACTTGTAGATTTCTAGGCACATTCTAGTTACTACCAATGAGAGAAACCATGCAGCCTATGTTTCTCTGGGTCTGGCTTACTTTGCTTACTATAAGTTTATCTGATTTGGGAGGGAAACAGGGTAGCACAGAAAGGATGAGCCAATTCAGCAGTGTACCGCACTAGATACTATGTTGGAAATGAACTATACAACTTTTGGGAAGAGGGAAGTTGGGAGGGGAAGAACTAGGAGAGAATGAGGGAGGACGGGGGTAACACTGTTCAAAAGGAAATGTACTCATTACCTGAATCATGTAACTGTAACCCCTGTGTACATCACCTTTACAATGAATTGAAGAGTTTCATAGACCTTCCTGCCTGGACTGACTTCATACTTTGATCCTCAGATTTCAGCCTCCTGAGTGGCTAGGATGACAATCATAAGCTACTGGCTCCAAGCTCATCAGACGTATTCCTTAATGGAACTTAATAGGGAATTTTCTGTATTTTATAGTTCCAAGCCTACTACCTGAAGTTCCTAGTCTATAGTTATGTTAAAGTTACACAGTTGCAGACTCAATTTCATTACTTAGATGCTAGGTCTACAACAGAAGTAGGAGACACCACATCGAATGACTCTGGATACAAGTGTATGTATGTATGTATGTATGTATATATATATGTATATATATGTATATATATATAATATCTACATCAACATGTTAAATTGAAGCATCACTCAAGAAACTGACTAATGAAAACTTAATTTAAAGTCTAGAAAGCAAATCAGACAGCCTGAGCTGTGACTGATCCTGTCCATTAGAGAAGTCATTTGTCAACCATAGGGTCAGACAACTGTATGCATAATAGAGATGGCAGGGAAAGGTAAGTAGAAGTATTCCTTTTTTTTATTTTTACTTTTTTGTGTTCATAATGAATCACTTAGGTTATCAGGGTCCTTTATATATCCACATATGTGCATAGCCCCTTTATGTTGATGCCAATCAGCATTTATACAGAATAATATTTAGAGCCCAAAAATAAATGTGGCTAGAGTGGATAGAAGTGGGCATGATGGCACATGCCTGTAATCCACCATTTGGGATGCTGAAACAGGAGGATCATGAGTTAGGCAACCTAGTGTCTCAAAAAAGAAACAGCACACCAATTAAAAAGTGTGATTAAAAGCATCTATATAATAAATGAAGTGACATTACTGCCTTTGCCTGACGTTTAAAAAATGTATACATGTATATATTTCCTTCCTTTGCTCATTTTTCATGATGACATTCCCCCATATTTAGATAACTCTCTGGTACAATGCTGTAAATGTACATTTAGACCGTGAATGGTGCATTTTATAACTACTCTAGCTATATTATATTCTTCTCATCCAAAAAATATGCCTGCCCAAATTGTCTGATCATCTAGTCCTGATCATACATGGCTAATATATATTTTTCCATATCTTTATGAAATTATGTAACTCTGATTGCATGATTTTGTTCTGTAGAAATGCAATAAGCATTCCCTCTATGCTAAACATATACTTGTTTGGGGATAAAATCCTAGGATTGAAAGCAATAAACACAGCATCATTTTCTATGAGATAAAGGAGGCGGCTGAGCCCCATCCTTAGCTACTTACTCATACAAAGACCATCCTAGTGTGTTTAGTGATTTAATTGCTCCAGCTAAATTAATCTGCTAAATGTTTACAGGCCTGAAATGAGACCCTTGTTTTAAAAATGGAATATTCCCTTGCCATGAAAATGATCTATGCCCTAGGGTTAGGAAAAGTGTTTCTCATTTCTATTCATCAGTGATCTATGATAGCTTGCTAATTAATTGTAATGGTATGCATAATTAATTAAGGAGAAGACAGTCTTTGTGTCTCCGAGGTAATGCACATTATGAAGGCATGCAAATATATAAATACATTTCTAGCATAAAACTCTGATAATTAAAAAAAACTAGTTTATTTAAACATGGTCTATAACAATTAAGTTGATATAAAAACCCATTCACTGCCGGACACCAGTGGCTCATGCCTGTAATCCTAGCTGCTCCAGAGGTTGAGATCTAAGGATCACAGTTCAAAGCCAGCTTAGTCAGGCAAGTTCTTGAGAAGCGTGTCTCTAATGAACCACCAAAACACCAGAACTGGAGTTGTGGCTCAAGTGGTAGCCTTGAGCAAAAAAAAAAAAATCTAAGGGACACACATACACACACACACACACACACACACACACACACACACACACACACACACACACACACACACACACAATTATGCTGCCAAGACTTCAATCAAGGCACTAAAACTAGATAAATATTTATAGTCCTGACCCTTATCCTTCAGATCACTGTGTGATTAGCTAATCACATGTGGCATTCAGAACCCAAATAGGATCTATGTGTAATATGAACGTTGCATTCTTAGACGGTTGTCTAACTCTCTAGCATTGCATTAGATGTCATTCTTGAGAAGAATTCCACAGTGGCCAGCTGTGGCTCACGTGCCATGTGTAACGCACATCCAGACCTGCAGATGTCACCATGGCCCAGGCCTAGGTGGTCTCTACTTTGAGGGTCCCCTGGGAGATGGTCTTCTGCAGCCTTTGACTGACCAAGTCTGGTGAAGATACACAGGCTGAGCAATAATGTTCAGTCTCACAGGAAATATTCCCTGTGGCGGGCTCTGTGAGAAGTGTTAGAGATGAGGCATAGCATGGCATGTAGGTTCAAGTCTCTTGAGTGCCTGGTTTATCCAAATGATGCAGGTGAACACACTCAGGATGTTGAAACTTCAGTGACTGGGTGGACAATAGATATGCACCAGTCATAGAGGTCACTGGAAGAGAGCTAACAAAGGAGAAAGAAAAGGTTCCAAGACCATGTACAAAGGCCCGGGGGGTGAGTGGAAACGTGGCATCTTTATGGGATGAAGGATGCCAGTGTGGCTGTAGGTCTTGTGCTCAGGGAACAAGATCAGGGCACGCTGGACTCAATGTCCAGTGTGTTTTTTGGCATGCATTTTCCTTTTTTACAATTTTTTGAAAAATTTAAGTAGTTCTATAATGGGGCTTCAATGGAACAAGTCATAAGAGTATAATACATCAGTGTCACAACTTCCATTGTTCTCCTCCCAGCCCCATCCCAATCCTCAGTTTTCCTACTTCCATTTTCACATACGTACATGCAATATTATGACTGCATTTGTCTCCCCTTCTCCCTCCATTTCTATCCTTGCCCCTTCTGTGAGGAGGGTTGCTTTTCAGATTAGCTTCCTGACTATGAAACACTAACTTTATTATTATTATTTGTGTGTGTGTGTGTGTGTGTGTGTGTGTGTGTGTGTGTGTTGGTCTTGGTGCTTGAACCGAGGGCCTGGGCACTGGTTTTTTGCTAAGTTTTTTTTGCTCAAGGCTAGTGCTTTACCACTTGAGCCACAGCTTACAGCTGGCTTTTTGGTACTTGATTAGATATAAGAGTCTCACAGAGTTTCCTGCCTAGGCTAAGCTTTGAACGATAGTCCTCAAATCTCAGCATCCCGAGTCGTTAGCATTATAGGCATGAGCCACCAGCACCCAGCTAATATTGACTTATTGTAAGCATTTATTTAGCAAGGAGGTGCGTTGTAAATTAGCTTCTTTCTGTAGAAGAGAGGAGCTGCTCCAGCTAGCACTTGGGATGGTTGAACACATAGACTTTCTAGTTTTTGCCTAGAGCTAGATATATGAGCAAGTACCATGATTCCTCAGGTTGGAAGTTGTATCTAAAAGCAAGAAGTACTTGCCAATATTTCCTCCAATTCTTTCTCAGTTTCTCCATAAAGATCATACTTCAGATTGTTCATTGGAACAGTACCAGGTTCTGGCAAGGACTTTGTCAATGAATATAGACACGTAGGTTCACTTACATAAAAAGGATGATGCCTGTGTTGGCCATGGCATAGGACAAGCCCAAAATACCACTGCCCATAATGGCGTTACTCAAGTTGAATGAAGACATTCCAAAGGAAGTGGTTCCAGGATGCTAGAAGAAAAGGGGGGCACTTTATAAGCAAATACTTGTTATGGGATCAATCTGGTTTTGTATTATTCTTTTTATTCTTCTGCTTATTGTTGTGCGTGTCAATCCAGTACTGGGGCTTGAACTCAGGACCTAAGCACTGTCCCTTAGTTTTTTCACTTACTTAAAATCTAAAGACTAAGGTAACATGGGCTGGGAAGGTGGCTCAGTGGTAGAGCACTTGCCTTCCATGCTTGAGGCCCTGGGTTTGATTCCTCAGCACCACATAAGCATTAAAAAAAAAAAAAAAAAGCCGGAAGTGGTGCTGTGGCTCAAGTGGTGGAGTGCTAGCCTTGAGCTGAAGAGCTGAGGGACAGCGCCCAGGCCCAGAGTTCAGGTCCCACGACCGCCCCCCCCCAAAAAAGACTAAGATAACATGGGGGAAGAACTGTATTTGCTTTCGGTGTTCTGTATCTTGTATATATTTCTAATTTGGGGAGGGGAAGGGAAATAACAAAATGCTGAAATAAGGATACAGGATGACCCATTGTAACAATGAGATGTACAAGACACTATGTTGAAAATGAACTTTACAACTTTGCAGGGGGGTGGAGGTGGTGGTGGTGGTGGAGAAGTTGGGGAGGTGGGGAGGAAAGGGATGGTAGGGGAAAAACACAGTAGGGGGTAACAATGCTCGATAGGAAATGGACTCATTACTTTGTCAGGTAACTGTAACCCCTCTGTACAATAAAAAGAATACATATATACTTTAATATATATATATTTTAAAAGACTAAGGTAAAATAAAGCCACGACTTTAAGAAAAGTATGTCATTTTTCATTGAGATATAGTGCTTGCTCTCAGCAAGTAAAAATTAACGTGTGTGTGTGTGTGTGTGTGTGTGTGTGTGTGTGTGTGTGTGTGTGTGTGTGTGTGTGTAGGGTATAAAAAGAAGGGAAAAACAAGTATGATTGCAGATTGTATTTGGGTTTGAATGACTTCTCAAAAATAAATAAATTTCATAAATGATTTATGCAGCCATATGGCGAACAGGAAAAACAAGCCCTTATTCCAGTAAGGGCCTGAATAAACAGAGAATGTGCTGATCAAGGCCTGGAAAATTTCATTCACATTGTTTTGCCACAGAGATTGAGGCAGATGAGACACCCTCAGACCTGTTCTTGCCTCAACAAAGAGATTCCACTTACATGCTCATCATCGTAATCGGCCAGCTTCTTTTTCCCCAAAAATCCATTTGTCAGGAACTTCTGGCTTTCTGTATCTTCATTAGCAAATTGACTAAACACCCACATACACATACAAGGAAAACAGGAAAGCAAACACATCAAAATAAATACCCTCAGTTATATTGACATTTCAGGTGATCTAAGGCTTTGAACTAGGAGAACAAAAACTAAGGGCAGGAGGGAAAGCTACTTCCATTTTTCTTTTTCATACCAATGTTCCTTTTCTGGTCCTCAAACTGAACCTCATTTGTGAGTAGATGTTGGAAAAGAAGAAAAGATGAGTTACAAAGGAAATAGTTTTAACTGAAAAATGGTTTATGCTGTATTTATTATTTTATCTAAAGAAAAGATTAATGGGACCTAATCTTGTTCTCACTTAGAAGATTCCAGAAAACAGATACAAAATGATTACTCTTTAAGTTTTCTAAACTACTACCATATCAACCAGGTGATTAAGTTATTATTATTATTATTATTATTTGTGTGTGTGTGTGTGTGAGCGCATATGCCAGTAACAGGACTTGAAACCAGGGCCTTAAGTCTGACCTCCTATTCCCAACTTTTTAGTGGCTAATTAGAGATCAATGCTCATGTGTTCATGGATTTTCCTGCCAGGGCTGGCTTCGAACAATGATTGTCAGACTTCAGCCTCCTAAGTAGCAAGGATTATAGCTGTGAGTCACCAGCACCCCACTTATTAATACATTATTTTTATTTATTTGTTTATTCTTGTGGCACTGAAGATTAAACCCAGGTCCTAAATGAATGCTAAGTGAACACTCTATATAAGTCACTCTCTGGGCCTGGGTGCTATCCCTTAGCTTTTTCACTCAAGACTGGCACTGAGCCATAGCTCCACTTCTGGCTTTCTGGTGGATCATTGGTGATAAGCTTCTCCTGTACTTTTCTGCTCAGGCTGGATTTGAGCCATGATCCTCAGACCTCAGGCTCCTGATAAGGATTACAGGTGTGAGCCACTGGTACCAGCTTTGAATTTGTTAGCTTAATAAAGATGTGTTAAATGCTTAGATATTGGGATCTTCAACTCATTGGATGCCCAAAATATCCCTGAGAAGAACGCGGACAGTCCTATTCATCAGATGAAGCAACTAGGGCTCTAAAAAATGAAGGAGCCCATGTTCACCTGCCAGACTCCAACTCTAGGACCTTTTCCAATAGTAGGTATTCCTTATTTTAGGGCATGTGCATGCATATATTGCTTATCAGAAAATAGTAGCTCTGTGTTCTGAGTGTGTGTGTATATGTGTGTATGTTTGTATGTGTGTGTTTTGATTGCTCTGAAAACGCACCTGGATTATTATTAGATCACAGATGACATGAAAATTGTTAAAGAAATCTAACCAATTGGAGGAGGAGTGGAAAGGGCAATAGGACTCAGCCACAGTGCTGTGTGCAGCACATTGTGTTTCTGGTCTGCTTGAGCACAGTTGGAAATGGCACACATTAATTCTCGTGGCTGGTCAGCTGCTGCAGCATCTCTGCCTGAGCTTTGAAGCAACGGACTAGAGGCCAGCCATACTTCCAAAAAGCTTCACTAATGAAGCCAGCTGCTACGATGGCTTGTTTACCCACCAAATTACCATACAGGCTTTTCTCATTGCTGTTACTTAAAATGCTCAACTCTGGTTACTTCTGAAAAATGGTTCTTTATAAGTTAGGTGTAAGCTGTTGGTTTTGTTTTTGTTTTTACTTGCTGGTCCTAGGGCTTTTTGAACTCAAAGCCTGGTCACCGTCCCTGAGCTTTTATGCTCAAAGGCTAGTGCTCTTCCAATTGAAGCACAGCTCCATTTCTGATTTTTTGGTGGTTAACTGGAAATAAGAGTCTCATGGACTTTCCTGCCTGGAGCTGGCTTTGAACCATGATACTCAGATCCCAGCCTCCTGAGTAGCTAGGATTACAAGTGTGAGCTACTGACACCAAATAGATAGATGCAACTTTAAAGGCATTTCTTGCATTAAATGACAAGATAAAAGAAATTGAACATAGTGGTTCATGCCTGTAATCTTAGACACCCAGGAGGCTGAGCTCTGAGGATCGTAGTTCAAAGTCAACCTGGGCAGACAAACCTGAGTCTTTTACCCAATTAACCAGCACAAAAGCTAAAAGTGCTGTGGGTCAAGTGGCAGAGCATCAGCCTTGATCAAAAAAGCCAAGGAAAAGCCAAAGGTCCTGAGTTCACAACCTAGTGCCATTGTGCACGCACACATGCACACACACACCACAGAATAACTGAAGAAAGTTTTCTCCTAGAAATAGATTAGAAAGTGATTATGATATGAGATCTGTAAATATTACAGAGGAGCTAATCCTGAAAATTAATCTGATGAGAAAGTGAGAATGGTGTAAGATCTGAGGATCACAGTTCAAACCCAGCTTATCTCTACTAAACTACAAAAAAGTGGGAAGTAGCTGGCACCGGTGGCTCACGCCTGTAATCCTAGCTACTCAGGAGGCTGAAATCTGAAGATCTCGGTTTGAAGTCAGCTAGGGCAGAAAAGTCCCTGTGAAACTCTTTATCTCCAATTCACCACTCAAAAACTGGAAGTGACACTGTGGCTCTAAGTGGTAGAAAGCTAGCCTTGAGCAAAAGAGCTCAGGGACAAAATCAGGCCCTGAGTTCAAGCCCCAAAAACATCAGAGAAAAAAAAAGAAAAGAATGGTGAGCAATACCAGGTGTGGACAGCAGAGTACAGAACTCAGGAGTAACTAGCTCCAAGCATGCAAGTTAACAGTATTCCCTGACATTCTCCTTTACTCCTCGTAGAAAAATATCATGCCCTCCATTGTTGTCTTCTTCCATTTGCACACTCTCTCAAACACCTTTTTTATAATTGTGTGTGTGTGTGACTTATTGCAATAGTCTGTGGTTAAACTATCCTTGCTGTACAAGGACTGACTCACATTGTTCTTAGCAAGACTCTGAGATAAGAAAATAAAATGAGACTAAAGACTACAAAAACAATATCACTTAAAAGAAAAATTGAGGGGCTGGGAAGGTGGCTCAGTGGTAGAGTGCTTGTCTTGCATGCCTGAGGCCCTGGGTTCGATTCCTCAGCACCACATAAGCAAAAAGAAAAAAGCCAGAAGTGGCGCTGTGGCTCAAGTGGTAGAGGGCTAGCCTTCAACTGAAGAGCTGAGGGACAGCGCCCAGGCCCAGAGTTCAGGCCCACGATCGGACCCAAAAAAAAAAAAAAAAAGAAAGAAAAGAAAAATTGAAACAAAGGAATGTCTGACACTATTTTTTTTACTTTAATTGAGAAATTAAAATCTCTGTTCCATGCATCATTAAAACAGAATTTGAAAACAAGATGTATTGTAAGCATAAACTGACATATTGAATTGAAACCCTGTTTTAATGTGGTGTGTGTATGTGTGTGTATGTGAGAAAGAAACTCAATTTTCATTTTTTACATGTTCTTATTTTGTCAAAGATGAGTTGTAGCACTAAAGCATGCCAAGATTGTACAAAATGTATGAGAAATGTCCCTAGTGTATCATATGTTATGATACCAAAACGGAGTATGTATTGAAAACATAAGTGAAATGATCCTAAATCAATACAGTATGTGGAATTTCCCCAAAAGTTACATTTGAAAGTTCCATCTAAATCTAACACAAATAAAACCCATCTTTTAAAAGTGATTCTAGCTGGGCGCTGGTGGCTTATGCCTGTAAACCTACCTACTCAAGAGACTGAGACCTGAGGACTGCAATTCAAAGTCAGCTCCAGCAGAAAAGACTGTGAGACTCTTAATTCCGATTAACCAGCAAAAGGCAGAAGTAGAGGCATAATCCCAGTGGTAGAGTGCTAGCCTCAAGCAAAAAAGCTAAGGCCTAGGCCCTGAGTTCAAGCCCCAGTACTAGCACATAACACACACAGACACACACAGACACACACACACAAAGTGATTCTAAAATTACATGATGGCTTATGATTGAGCTAGGAGTTGTGAAGTATGTCATTGTGAGTGGTTCAGTAGATGTTTTATGATGTTTAACCAAAGCACTATTGCCCTTTCTGTTATAACTTTTTGAAGGCCAAATGGTATCAATCGCTCCCAGTCTATTCTTGCAAAGATGCCCCATTGAGCTCAGCCAACCTCTGCAAAGCTCATAACAGTGTACAATTCTTTCAGACTCAGAAAGTCTTAGGATTTGGATCATTTCCTTAGGGTGATGATGTAGAACAGAAAGAACAAAAATGTATTAAGTATCATCCATAGTTCAATGCATTCCTTTAATGATTAGAGAAAAGTACTTGAGGCTGGCCACTCTCCATCTTCCACTGAAATTCAGAGGTGATAAATCTTTTCCAAAGTTAAACAAATACCCTCCAGACTCCAAGCCCTGTTCTACTTACTACACTGTATCCTCAAGAATCACCCCACTTATGGCTGGGCATGTGGCTTAGTGGTAGAGTGCTTATCTAGCATTCATGAAGCCCTGGGTTTGATTCCTCAGTACCACATAACCAGAAAAAGTCAGAAGTGGTACTGTGGTTCAAGTGGTAGAGTGCTAGCCTTGAGCAAAAGAAACTCAGGGGGTAGTTCCCAGGTCCTGAGTTCAAGCCCCAGGACTGGCAAAAAAACAAAAAAAAAAACAAAAACCCATCCCACTTAGAAAGTGCCATGGTTTATCCCACCTTCCTGCAAGAATAGTACTTTCACCTGAAGAACTTACTGGGACATGTGAATCAAATGAGAAGTCCTTTTGTTGTATGCCAGGACTAGCTTGAACTCAGAGCCTGGACGCTATCCTTTAGTTTTTTTCATTCAAGGCTGATGATCTCCCATTTGAGCCATAGCTCCATTTCTGGCTTTTTGGTGGTTAATTGGAGCAAAGAGTCTCACAGACTTTCCTACCAGAGCTGGCTTTGAACCATGATCCTCAGATCTAAGCCTCTTGAGTAGCTAAGATTATTGTTTTGAGAATAATTCTCCCTAATTCAAGCCCAGATTTGGTTAAAAAGATTCCTTACTGAGGATCTTTAATCATGTACCATCTATATTATATAACATTTTGTGGAAAATTAAATTTCTTATTGAATACCTCCTTGCACGTACTTACTATTCACTAGGCAGTGTGAATGGGTGGGGGGGAAGGGGGAGGGAAGAGGCCATTAACCTGTGTTTAAGGTGTGACTATCACCTGAACAGGAAGAGAGAACAAGGAAGGAAGATCACCTCCCCGGGGGAGGGCTAGGAAGCAGGGCATTTGGAGATTTCATAGGAAATCTGATGTTCAATTGACTCTTGAGGAGTGAGGTATTAATAGGGATGGGTGATTTCAGGCAGAGAAGGCAGAACAGTGAAGGCAAGAGGATCCAGAAAAGGATCAGGAAAAGACACCGGGCAGGAGACGTAGGCCAGGAAGAGTCAACAAAAGGACTTACATGCCAAGCAATGCACAGTCCAATATTCATTTCATAGCTAATGCACAGTCTTGCAACAGTTTTATCCCATGGTGGGGACATGATTCAACTTGTAAAATATAAAAGACTACTGTTGCTGGGTGCCGCTGGTTCATACCTATAATCCTAGATACTCAGGAGCCTGAGATCTGAGGATCGCAATACGAAGCCAGCCCAGGAATGAAAGTCTGTGAGACTCTCTTATCTCCAATTAACTGCCAGAAAGCTAGAAGTGGAGCTGTGGCTCAAGTGCTAAGATGCTAGCCTTGAGCACAAAAGTTCAGGAACAATGTTCAGGCCTCAAGTTCAAGCCTCCTAATTGGCACCAAGAAAGAAAGAAAGAAAGAAAGAAAGAAAGAAAGAAAGAAAGAAAGAAAGAAAGAAAGAAAGAAAGAAAGAAAGAAAGAAAGAAAGAAAGAAAGAAAGAAAGAAAGAGAAGAAAGAAAGAGAGAAAGAAAGAGAGAGAAAGAAAGAGAGAAAGAAAGAGAGAGAGAGAGAAAGAAAGAAAGAAAGAAAGAAAGAAGAAAGAAAGAAAGAAAGAGAGAAAGAAAGAGAGAGAGAGAAAGAAAGAGAGAGAAAGAAAGAGACAAAGAAAGAAAGAGAGAAAGAAAGAAAGAAAGAGAGAGAAAGAAAGAAAGAGAGAAAGAAAGAAAGAGAGAAAGAAAGAAAGAAAGAGAGAGAGAAAGAAAGAGAGAGAGAAAGAAAGAGAGAGAGAAAGAAAGAGAGAGAGAGAGAGAGAGAAAGAGAGAGAGAGAGAAAGGAAGGAAGGAAAAGAGAAAGAAAGGAAGGAAGGAAGAAAGAAGGAAGGAAAGAAAGAAAGAAAGAAAGGAAGAAAAGAGAAAAAGAAAAAAGACTACTCTTGTAAAATATGTGGAGGGCTGGAAAGAAGAAAATAAAATAAAAGATAGTCAGACAAATGAGGACTGACCTAGTAGAAAAGAGGATGAATGTCTGAAGTAAGCTGGCCATAAAACAGATAAAGAGAAAAAGGTGGTTTTGAAACATTAATAAGGAACAGTCAACTGGATAGAGATAATAACAGATATAGATTAGGTGAATATAGATTAGGTGTAAGGGTTGGGTGAAGGAATGAGTTCAAGTTGAAGCTCACGGAATTTGGACCCAGTTGTTAAAGACACAGGTGAAGCCAGGTGTCAGTGACTCACACTTGTAATTCCAGCTACTCAGGAGGCTGAGATCTGAGGATGACAGTTCAAAGCCAGCCCAGAACAGGAAAGTCCATGAGATTCATCTCCAATTAACAACCAAAACGCTGGAAATGGAGCTGTGGCCCAAGTGGTAGAGCACTAACTAGTCTTGAGTGAAAAAGCTCAGGGACAGTGACCAGGCCCTGAATTCAATCCCTAGGACTGGCATAAGGGGGGGGGGGGAAGATAGTGGTGTTTTCAGCAAGATGGGAATTATGAGGGAATGACAGCTTTGGGTTTTTTTTTTTTTTTATTTTTCAATTTCTTTTTGTTGTTATTGTGCCAGTCCTGAGGCTTGAGATTTGGGCCTGGATGCGGTCCCTTAGGTTTCTCATTCAAAGCTGGCTCTCATAGACTTTTCTGCCTGGGGACTTGACACTTTGATCCTCAGTTCTCAGCCTCCCGAGTAGCTAAAACTGTAGGTGAGAGCCACCAGCACCCAGTGGACCGTTATCTGTCTGATCTGAAACTCAGTGGAGGGTGTGGCATGTGTTCCATGTCATGGATGATGGCTGAGCTTAGTCAGTGGACTCTTTTAGTGTGAAAAGAACCCTGGAGATGTAGCAACAGTTCCAGTGCAGTAAGAAGGAACAGACTAAGAAGACGTCAATGTAAATAAAATACCGACGCCATCATTAACAGACACACAGATATTGTAACCTCAGTTCTACATCAGTCACACAAAGGTGGGCAGTATTACTATACTTCTGCTTCTGGATAAGGGAATTGGTGTGTTAACACAAATGTTGGTATCTCAAATGTATTTATAAACCAACCCACGTCTTCCCAACGAGATTTTTGTTTTCTACACCCAGGAGCCTGGGTTCATCCATCAGACACGGTAATTTTTAACGTCCTACCTGCTCATGGCTGCCTTCTCCGACTTTCCCATCGCCGTGTAGCTGTCCTGAACACTTTCTCCACTGCTACTCTCATCATCGGGTTCGATGTTGACATTTCTCAGTTCCATGGGATCCATTTGACCTGTCAGCGCTTTCTTGTCCACACAAGAGCTCCTTCAGTGTAAATAATATACTGTACCTGTGGCTTAAGGCCCTTTCTCTTTGTGATGATGTTCAGAACACTCTGTTCTGCAAACAGAATACAAAATAAAAACCATCATTTTCTTTAAATTACATTCATTTGAACCACCTATTGGTTTGTACATGTTCTGTAAAATCATGAAAGGTAAAATCCTGGAAGTTTCACAAGGATAGGTTGTGAAAGTTTCCTTTAACCCCTCCTCCGTACCCCTCCCCCCATAAAAAAGGGGGAGAAAGTAAATATGTGAGAGTTGAAGCAAAAAAAAAAAAAGACTAATTATTGTTAAACAAACCAGTAGAAACTTGAAGTGTCTGTGCATAATGAACCCAACAGGTGTCCTGATAGTTACAAAAAAAAAAAAAAAGAAAGAAAGAAAGAAAGAAAGAAAGAAAGAAAGAAAGAAAGAAAGAAAGAAAGAAAGAAAGAAAACAGTCAACATGAAAAATTAGGTATTTGTACACAGGCTGTATGATTTACAAGGGGACAAAGTAAATGTTTGATCAAGGAAAATCTGTGAAGTGTCTCTACTAACAGTACCTAGAAAGAAAACAAATGCTTTCATTTAATTGGGCACGAAAGAACCATGAAAAAACATGATAATATGCCACCCATGTTAGGATCAAGGTTAGAAGACCATTTTTGAGCCAAGTGCTGGTGGCTGACACCTGTAATCCCAGCTACTCAGGAGGCTGAGCGGTGCTGAGGTTTGCAGTTCAAAGCTATCCCTGTTAGAAAGTCTGTGAGACTCTTACCTCCAAGTAACCACCAAAAAGCCCGAAGTGAAGCTGTGGCTTAAGTGGTAGAGCATCAGTCTTGCGCCAAAGCTCAAAGACAATGCTCAGGCCCTGAATTCGAGCTCTAAGATGGGGGGGGGCAGGCGGGCAATGCGTTTGCACGTTGTATGCGTGCACACACACACGCACACGCGTGCACACACATACACACACACACACACACACCAAGAAAGCAAATTTCATCTGGATTTTGAATCAACAGTTAAGAATAGTAAAAAAAGAAATCTGATAAAGCTTAGAATTGTCATCACCATCAATACCTTAGAATCATTATCACCATCTAGGTCAAATTCAATTATTTGATTCATTTCATATTATCCAATTCTATTTTAACAACAGAGATGCAGGTTTTAATGGTGGCTCTGTCTTTAACTCATTGGGTCTCAGTACAAGCCATTGATCTTTTCCAAAGGACCTCAGTTTCCCCAGTTATAAAGTGAAAAAAGAGACCAGTGTTATGTGTATATATGTGTTTAAAGGTCACAGATCCCTCATACGTTGTCAATAGAACTTCTGAAATTTCTCCAGTGAGGCTTGTTCAATTATTTCTAAAGTATATGCTGAGAGAGACATGAAAGAAATGGCTTTAAAATAGACATTAGTTTTTTGATAGAGAAATCTTAAGCCAGGCACTGGTGACTCACACCTATAATCCTAGCTACTCAGGAGGCTGAGATCTGAGAATACTGGTTCAAAGCCAGCCCAGGCAGAAAAGTCCATGAACCTCCTATCTCCAATTAAGCAGCAATAAGCTAGAAGTGGAACTGTGGCTCAATGGAAGTGCATTAGCCTTTAGCAAAAAGCTAAGGGACAGAGCCCTGAGTTCAGGCCCGATACTGGCAAAAACAAACAAAAGAACTGAACAAAAACAAAACAAACCAAAACATAAAAAGAATAAAAAGAAATCCTAAGCACTGCCACTAATGTAAAAATTGCTCCAGAACTCACAAAACCCATATATTCCCAGGCAAACCTGAAACTCCCATGGAGGAATGCCACTGTGGTCTGGTGCCCCAGCCTGCACCCATGGAAGCAATGTAACTTGAGATGAGTTCCCAACTCCAAAGTCAAGTGTTGTCAAACGTACTTGGAAACTCACTAGTGCGAATGTCAGTTGGCACAAGAAATGGTAAGGTACACAAATAATGAAGCCATGAGTCTCTTGGATTCATATGATAAAACACAATCAAAGCTCAGAAGAAGAAAATTGTAGACTGGGTATGGTGGTACACAATCTAATGTCAGCACCTAGGAGTTGAAGCCAGGAGGACTAGCAGTTCTAGGCCCTCCTCAGCTACATTGTGAGACCCTCCTCAAAAACTAATAGCAAGTAACAAGAAGAAGGGATCTGGGAGGAAGGAAGGAAGGAAGGAAGGAAGGAAGGAAGGAAGGAAGGAAGGAAGGAAGGAAGGAAGGAAGGAAGGAAGGAAGGAAAAAAAGAGAGGAGGAGGGAGGGAAGGAGGAAGGAAATACCATCCATAGTATAAGTACAACAAAAGGAAGAAACGTTGTGTTTGTAAAAGAGTCCCAAAAGGAAATTCTTTTAAAAATATAGCTACTGACATTGTTCAAGATTCATTGTATTCATAGACTGCTTTGTTAAAGGGAAACTCCTTTGTACAACTTGTAAGCTCAATGAGCTTCCTCCCATAGCTTAGCCATCTTCTTCCCCTTTCCACAACCTAGCATGCTCCCTTCCTAGGCAACACTAGGCCCATTTAGTAAAGACAGTAATCAGCCTCCACCTGCCCCTTTTACCTTGGGATGGCACTCCTCTGGGGCAGCCACCACCATAAAAGGCAGCAAGAGCCCCTGAGAGTGACCTTCAGGTCTGGACAACTTCAAGGCCCCTTGTCTACTACTTGGGCAGCAATCATAAATCCTAGTCCACCATGATGAAGCCCTGGTCCTCCCATCCACACCTCCACACCAGGGTCTCTGCCTCCTAGCCCCACCCAGCACCTCCTAGCCTCAGTAGTTACATAGGTCACCTCAACCAATAACTGGTGCTTCTTCTCATTCCTCTCTTGTGAGAAGGGGTCTTGCCGGCCCCTTTACCAGCAATAAACCTTCCATTTGATTTTTGTACCTGGATGTCTTCGTGGTTTTCTGGCAAAGTCTAATATACTCTAACACAACTACTTAAAGATAACAAAATACGGGGCTGGGAAGGTGGCTCAGTGGTAGAGTGCTTGCCTTGCATGCCTGAGGCCCTGGGTTCGATTCCTCAGCACCACATAAGCAAAAAGAAAAAAGCCGGAAGTGGTGCTGTGGCTCAAGTGGTAGAGCACTAGCCTTGAGCTGAAGAGCTGAGGGACAGTGCCCAGGCCCAGAGTTCAGGCCCCACGACCAGACCCAAAAAAAAAAAAAAAAAAAAAAATACAGAGTGGTGATGAGAATCATAACATTTTTTGTTTCATTCTGCAAAACAAATAAATTTGTTGTAACTTTTTGTAGGCCGCTTCTAAACACAGAAAACCAACCACCAACATTAATATTATGTTATGATTGTGTAAATAAAATGACTTGTCCCCCAAAGCCAAATAGTGTATTGATTACATAAGAAATGAAAGATAATCCTAGATAACCAGAATTCTAGAAGCAAGTTTTCCATGCTTTTTTACTTTTTGATTGGTTATGTCTCTTGCTCAGCTAAGGGTGTTTCTGGCATATTTGTTCATCCTTCATCTTCAATTCATTCCGTGTTGTGTTAAAACACTACCTCAGATGACTTCTTTACACAATGTTCCTGTGTTTGTAAAGAAAATTTCTGAGTTGTTTCATGTTGGAAAATGTCTTTACTTTGCCTTCAAATGTCACTGACTGAGTTCTAGGTTCAGAATCATTTTTCCCTTGCTTAATTTAGGTGTGCTTAATTTATGTGTGTGCATGCAAGTACTGGGATTTGAACTCAGGACATAGGCACTGGTTCCTTAGCTTTTTTGCTCAAGCCTGGTGCTCTACCACTTGAGCCACAGCTCCACTTCTAGCTTTTTGGTGCCTAATTGGAGGTAAAAGTCTCATGGATTTTCCTGCCTGGGCTGGCTTCAAATTGTGATGCTCAGATCTCAGCCTGCTGAGTAACTAGCATTGCAGGCATGAGCCACCAGCACCTTCTGTCACTTGTTTTCCAGCTTTAGCTTATGAATCTGGTTCTCATATCTTTGTAGATAACATCATTTCCTAAAGGGTTGTATGGTTTTCTTCTTATCTGAAATGTGAGTAGCTTTTGAAAGTTATCTGATTCAGCATATGGAAGGCCAATTCCGTGAAAAGCCTTGTGCCTTTCTTAAGAGTCGAAAAAAAGAGGGCTTTACCAGAACTCTAGCTCAAGTGGTAGAGTGATAGCTTTGAGTGAAAAAGCTCAGGTACAACACTTGGGCTGTTCAAGCCTTGTGACTTGGCAACAACAACAACAACAACAACAACAACACACACACACACACACACACTTGTGCTTGAGGAAAGTACACGGGGAGACTTTTTAATAAAGACAATAGAACATAATTAACATACTTGCTTTGGTCTATGCATGAATACTGAATTCATCTATGAATCACTGTATGAGTAGAAAGGGAAGTCTATGATTAGGAAACATAAATTTGGCAGGCAGAAATTCTTCTCCTTCCCAGGTACATGGGACTTCATCCATTTGGTCACTCACTGGAGGAATCTGGTTGTCAACCTTGATACCTCTCAGCCTCTGTCCTTCTTGGGTCTGACCTACTCATAAGACCTTTCAGTCTTCCTTTCAGCGTTTATCCAACATTCATCTACTCAACCTCCATGACCATCGTTGTTATTCCAAGTGACTCGCTTTCCAGCCTCAAAGAGGATTTTGTTCTTGCCTCAAGTTGAGCTTCCTCACATGCTAAGAGGTGCTACATCCTCAGACATAGCACTTGAGTCTCATATTGAATCCCAATCCCCATTCGCTGAAGCACCTGGGCTTCTTTCATTTTACCACTGCATAGAATGCTCCATCCATCTATTCATTTATCTATCTATATACTTATATATTATCTATCTATCTAGCTATCTATCTATCTATCTATCTATCTATCTATCTATCTATCTATCTATCTATCTATCTGTCTGTCTGTCTGTCTGTCTGTCTGTCTGTCTGTCTGTCTATCTATCTATCTATCTATCTGTCAGTGCTGAGGCTGAAACTCAGGACCTGTGCTCTATCCCTTAGTTTTTCCACCTAAGCTGTGGTGACCACTTGAGCCACAGGTCCATTTCCTTCTTTTGGGTGGTTAATTGGAGATAAAAGTCTCACAGACTTTTCTACCCAGGCTGGCTTGGAAAAACAATCGTCAGATCTTAGCCTCATGAATAGCCAGGATTACAGACTTGAGCCACTTGCACCAGGCATTGGCCCACATTGTTTTTTGCTTTTAGGGGTTGTTTTTGGCCAGTTGTGGGCTTGGGCGCTATCCCTGAGCTCTTCAGGCAAGCGCTCTACCACTTGAGCCACAGTGCCACTTCCGGTTTTCTGGTGGTCTATTGGAGATAGGAGTCTCACAAACTTTCTTGCCCAGGCTGGCTTTGAACTGTGATCCTCAGATCTCAGCCTCCTGAGTAGCTAAGATTACAGGCGTGAGCTCCTGGTGTCCAGTTGGCCCACATTCTTGATGAAGGTGTCTTTCACTTTTAACTAAGACAACCTGAAAAATTTTTTAAAGGCTGATGAGCAGCCAGAGAAGCCCTTCCCTGACCCCCACATTTAAACTAGATCTCCTGTTCTATACTATTATAGTGTGGTCTCAATTCCTTCAGAGTTTTCATACTTTGTGCTTACATTTTCTCTTGTGGGATCATTTGGCAAATAAATAGGAATACCATGGGCTGGGAAGGTGGCTCAGTGGTAGAGCGCTTGCCTTGAGCTGAAGAGCTGAGGGACAGTACCCAGGCCCAGAGTTCAGGCCCCACGACTAGACCCTCCCCCCCAAAAATAGGAATACCATGAGAAAAGGAACAGCACTGACTGTGTAGACTCTACATATTCTCAGCCTAGGGTCTAGTCTACCAACACCAAAACAATGTAAAACCATCTCCAAGATAGATACAAGCATGCATTTCTGCTTAGTGTTTGAAGTTAATATTTCAAAACGAAATGGAAGTGTTTCCTCTGGTTACCAAGAAAAAGCACAGCTCTGTTGACCAAACAATGCTCAAAATATTTCCAAACGAAGAATCAGATCTATTGGGCAGAATTTTTCTGGATCAGTCTTCCTCCTCTTTGAAGTCAAGTTTCTCTTGGATCCAAAGAGGTCTTACAATCAGACAGCCTACATCACCCAGTGCAGATGTCAACAGCAGCGCTAATTCAATCATTCATTCATTCATTGAGATTCAAACGTCAAAACTTGAAACAACAGTACCAAGAAGGCTCCATCATGTCAGGTACAGTGACTCATGCCTATAATGCCAGTAACTTGAGAGGTGGAGGGTGGGAAGTTTGAGGTGGGCCTGAGGCAAAATTGTGAAACTCTATCTGAAAACAATGGAAGCAAAAAGAAAGAAAAAGTCTGGAGCATGGGTCAGATGGTAGAGCTCCTACCTAGCAAGCATGAAGCTCCAAGTTAAAAACCCTTAACACAAAAAACAATATACTATCATATTAGAAGTCTTCCAGCTTCATTAAGACCTAAGTATCCAAACTAGCAGATTCCCCACATCTAAATCCTAGTTATTAAAATTTCATCATGTTCTTTGAATGGCTACTTGACAGGCTCAGGAGAAAAGACTCTCAAAGCAGCTTTCTCAAATTTCATCCACGTGGCTCAGCTTCAAAGGAAGACACTAAAGTTGGTAAGCAAAATTGCCCTCAAGTCAAAAGGCAGAAGTTCTGACCTTCTGAAGGTACGGCAAACATTTGTTTTACCTGATAACAGAAAGTGGAAAGAGAGCTGATGTCACCAGAGTAGATTTCCCATCATGCTCTGGTCCTTCACACCAACCCAGAGTTTACAAGTTCACTGTGAACTCTGTCTGGGCTTAGCCAGCAGCCAGTCTCCTGGGGCAGTTATTCTTAGGTTCACTGCAGACACTGGTTGTGCAACGTCAGAAAGCCAAACTGTCTTATATCCAAGGAAATTTGTTTAAAGCCACATCTAAAATATACCATTGGGGTTGGGAATGTGGCTCAGTGACAGAGTGCTTGCCTAGCATGCATGAAACCCTGTGTTCGAGTCCTCAGTACCTCATAAACAGAAAAAGCTGGAAATGGTGCTGTGGCTCAAGTGGTAGAATGCTAGCCTTGAGCAAAAGAAGCACGAGACAGAACCCAGGCCCGGAGTTCAAGCGCTAGGACTGGCAATAAACAAACAAACAAATAAACTATACCTCCAAGGAGCCAGACACTGGTGGCTCACACTTGTCATTAAGCTATCCAGGAAGCTGAGATCTGAGAATCATGGTTCAAAGCCGGCCTGGACAGGCAAGTTCATGAGACTCTTATCTCCAATTAACCAGCAAAAATCCAGAAGTGGAACCATGGCTCAAGTGGTAAGAGTGCCAGTCTTGAGGGGAAAAGTTCAGGGACAGTGCCGAGGCCCCGAGTTCAAGCTCCAGTCAGTATTGACACGCGACTGCACGTACGTGCGCATGCATACACACACACACACACACACACACACACACACACACACACACACACACACACACACACACACCTCAGATAAATGAGCCTGGCTTTGACAAAACCAACCTAATATTACCTTTCTATTATATTGTCTCACATTTCCTTAATGATAGCATTCCAGTCACATTTGGAGAGACTATTACCTCCTGCATGATTGTGCACAAAAATTAGGTTTCATGAAGACATTTGGTCTGAGGGCCTTCTTAGAAAAGAAATCAGGGGCTGGGAAGGTAGTTCAGGGGTAGAGTGCTTGCCTTGTATGCATGAGACCCTGGGTTCGATTCCTCAGCACCACATAAGCAGAAAAAGCCAGAAGTGAGGCTGAGGCTCAAATGGTAGAGCACTAGCCTTGAGCTGAAGAGCTGAGGAACAGTGCCCAGGCCCAGAGTCCAGGTCCCACGACCAGCAATAAATAAATAAATAAATGAAAAAGAAATTGTACTCAACAACAAACCCATAATTCCTGGAGTACTCCTTATTGGGAGTGTCAATATTTGAGCATTTCCATTTTTTTCCTCTACTCAAGTATAGTGAGAATTCATGTGTAGGAAGAACTAGAAGTTACAATAAATAACCTCATGCTGAAGTCTTTTCCTTTGGCTCAAAGCATTCTAGCACTGCTAGTATAAAAATGAAAGCAGTCAGTTCATGCTTGTAATCCTAACTACTCAGGAGACAGAGATCTAAAGATCGAGGTTCAAGTCCAAAACGAGCTTTACAACGTCGGTGGGGGGGGAGGAGGAGAAGGATTGGGATTGGGGGGAGGGGGGAGGCTGGGAAGGGATGTGAAGGGTAAACAAAGGAGGAGGCTGCAATGCTTGGTAAGAAATGTACGCATTATCCTGCCCACGTAATTGTAACTCCTCTGTACAGTATGTTCACAAATAAAATAAAATAAAATTTAAAATTTAAAAAAAAAAAAAAACCAGCCAAGGCAGGAAAGCCCATGAAATTCTTATCTCTAATGAACCACCAAAAAAGTTGGAAATGGAGCTGTGGCTCGAGTGGTTGAGTACTAACTGTGAGTAAAGCTCAGGATCTGAGTTCAAGCCCCAGGAAAGGAAGAAAGAAGAAAGGAAGGAGGGAGGGAGGGATGGAGGGAAGGAGGAAAGGAAGGAAGGAAGGAAGGAAGGAAGGAAGGAAGGAAGGAAGGAAGGAAGAAAGGAAGGAAGGAAGGAAGGAAGGAAGGAAGGAAGGAAGGAAGGAAGGAGGGAGGGAGAGATGGGGAGAGAGAGAAAAGGATGGAAGAAAAGAAAAAAGAATGAAAGACAGACAGAAAGAAAGAAAGAAAAAGAAAGAAAGAAAGAAAGGAGGAAAGAAAGAAAGCAAGCAGTTATGATGAAGTATAGAAGACTACTTACAAATTTTGAATAGGCTCTTTTACCACACTCTTTAGCTTTATCCTTAGAAGACATAGATTCGCTATCATTCAGTTTTAATTGGTTGCATAACGACATTTTCATACATGTGATAAGTTTGATTACATTCATCTCCTACCTTATCCTCTCTTGTTCCCTGTTCTTCCTCCAAGTCCCTCTTCTGCCCCCACATAGTCCCTCTTTTTTTTTTTTTTTTGCCAGCCATGGGGCCTGAACTCTGGGCTTGGGCGCTGTCCCTCAGCTCTTCAGCTCAAGGCTAGCGCTCTACCACTGGAGCCAAGCACCACTTCCAGCTTTTTCTGCTTATGTGGTGCTGAGGAATCGAACCCGGGGCCTCATGCATGCAAGGCAAGCACTCTACCACTGAGCCACCTTCCCAGCCCCATAGTCCCTCTTTTACTCTCCTTCCTCTTTCTTTTTATCCCTTCTCTCATTCTTGTTTTCTAAAGTTTTATTATCTTTTAAGTAGTACAAAGGAATTGCTATTCAACAACGCAATTTATGAACACAATACATCTTGATCAATGTTACCTCTTTCAATATTCTCACCTATCCCTCCCAACCCACCCCTTCCTCACTTTTCTTAATTTTGTAGGATAAATGTTGAGTTTTTTATTGCATTCTCCCCCTACTTCTCTTCAGGTCTACTGCTCTTGTTCTTCTTTGTCCCCTCATTCCTTTCCTCCCTCCCTCCCTTCCTTCTTTCCTTCCCTCCCTCCCTCCCTCCCTCCCTCCTTCCTTTCTTTCTTCCTTCCTTCCTCCCTTCCTTCCTCCTTTTCTTCCTCCCTTCCTTCCTCTCTTCCTACTTCCCTCCCTTCCTTTCTCTTCCCTCCACTTTCTCTCTCTCTCTCTCTCTCTCTCTCTCTCTCTCTCTCTCTCTCTCTCTCTCTCTCTCTCTCTCTCTTCCCCCTCCCTTCCTCCCTCCCTCCTTCTTTTCCTCCTTCCCTTTTGTAGCCTTTGGTATTAAACCTAGGGCCTAACACTTGCTATAAAAGTGCTCTACCATTTGAGCTACACTCCAGGCTATTGTTGTTGTTGCTGTTTTCTTTTGTTTTCAAGCAAGATTTCATATATGAAAGAGAACATTTGATACCTGCACACTCATGTTTATTGCAGCCACTATTCACAATAGTCATGATAAACAATCAGCAGTACCCAACAATAGATTAATGGATAAAGAAAATGTGGCATAATAAACAATGAACTATTCCCCAGTTATGAAGAAGAATGAAAATATGTCACTTGCAAGAAAGAGATCATCATGTTAAGCAAAATAAGCCAGGCTTGCAATAAATTTCCTGTTTTGTCTAGTCATCTTAAATATTATTTCCCAAATAAGCTTGAGTTCATATTTTCCCACACAATAGTTAGCCTGCAGAATAATCAGGGGTTGGTAGCGTCATAGTGAATGCTTTGTATTCTACATTTAATAAATGATGTCGAACCTCCTCCAAAATGTACATTTTATATAATGTAGCTGACAGTTGGGCTTGGCTTTGAACCATGTTCCTCAGATCTCCACCTCCTGAGTAGCTAGGCTACCCCAAGACACATTTTCCTTCTTTTGGGAAAATAACTTGTTTTCTTTAACTAACTCATATATTTTACAACAGCCACTAACTACATGTAAGTACAAATACTACCAACATAATCCCAGGACATAACTTAACTATAAACTAAGGGATCTTGAATTATAAAACAAGTGGCCATCTTTTTAGAAAATGCAGACATGCAGAAAATTTAGAAACTAGGATTTCTCATTTGTCAAGATAGAACTTCTTTGTAGCCCACTATCAATGATCATGAAATATTTCTTCAGTTCAAATAGTTTTCCACTGAGTTATAAAATGCTCTTAGTTGTGTTGAATCTGAATTTTAGCTTTTAAAAAAAAAAGAAAAAAGTTACTGCATTTTCTGTAAGATTGCTTAAATCCACCAGCAATTCTTCCCATCTGATCAATATATTTGAAGAGAATGGCTATACTCTTGAGTCTAGTCTTTCAAAATGTAAACCTCTGTTTACAGTTTACCCAATTCCCTAGGTTGGTCTAAAAACTGACTCTATAAATTCACTTTAAAGTGGTCAAATTAAGAAGACAAGGTAATCCATTATTCTTTTTCTTTTTCCTTATTTAACAGTAAAGCACAGCCCCTTAGCAACATATATCTGTCTTAGTTACTTGATGTTCCTTTTGAATTAAATTTTGTGATTTTTTTTTGTTTTCAAGAACTAATAATGGGATAACATTGAGACTGTACTCTTAGAACTTTCTATAGTTTTTAATTGTGTGTGTGTGTGTGTGTGTGTGTGTGTGTGTGTGTGTGTGTGTGTGTGTGTGTGTGTGTGCTGGTCTTGGGCTTGAACTCTGGGTCTGGGCACTGTTCCTTTTGCTCAAGGCTGGATCTCTACTACTTGAGCCAGAACTCCATTTCTGCCTTTTATTGAGATTGTGTATTGGAGCTAAAAGTCTTATGGACGTTTCTGCCTGGGCTTGGCTTTATACCATGATCCTCAGCCTCCTGAGCAGCCAGGATTACAGGTGTGAGCCACTGGTGCTGGGCTCTATTTTTCCTTAAGACAAATGATGTTAACTCTTTATTACATCCAGTGATTTACCAGAAGACATAAGTAACTAAATACCTGTTACCTGTTTTTGCCGTGTTTCCTTTTCCTACGATCCACTGTCCTAATTTTAAGCTCAAACCTCAAATAATCTGCAAAAGAAAACTGCTATCAGGATCTGGATAAATAATTTCTATGTTTGACAATCTATCTCATTGATTTTTTTTCCAAAATAACAACAACAAAAAAGCTCCCCAAGGAATATTTTCAAAATTTTAATTTGTAATGAGTAAACTATCAACAGAATAAAAAGAAGAAAGAAAGCACTATTGTAACTGGGAACATTTATGCAAAAACAGATGTACCTTAATTATTTATCCAGTCCTGTGCAGTCTTTCATGAATAGTTTGGAATGGCAGACCCAGAGTTGACTTAGCTGAACCTTGGAGATCTAGACAATGATTTAAAAACCAGTGGGAGTGAACGAGACAAGCCAATCAGCACTATCACCTTGTCCCAACCAAACACCTCCCTCTTTCCAACTTGCGTCATCTTTGAAAAGAGAAAGGAAAGAGAGATAGAGAAACTCACTCAGTTTACTGTAGTACATCTGGATTAAACATCAGTTACAGCAGTTTTTGTTTGCTTTTAGAATTCTAACTTTTCTACAGCAACATACTCCCTGAAAGCTTTACTTCAATGCCATTATACTCCCAGAAGTGGTCTGACTGATAAATCTAGAAATGTGAATTTTACCAGTTTTGTTACTTGCAGTCAAAGAGCAGCGGATAATAATAGGTATTGGGTCAGATTCGTTAATGAAATGGGATTACTAGGACATATAGAAAATGTTGGAAGTTTAATTTTTTAAAAAGTTGACCTGTTCATGGAAAATTATATAGATACTTCCAAATGGTACCAAGTTACTCAAAGTACCTAAAGGCTGGAAGCTATATCTATGTATGTATGTATACACACACACACACACACACACACACACACACACACACACACACACACACATATCATCATCATCATCAATCACTGCTGTCACTCCAATTCCAAGTCTGTTTGATATTTTCAAATTATTAATGGCATTTCCCCCTTTTTTTTAATTAAAAAATTGAGCCAGGCGTCGGTGGCTCATGCCTGTAATCCTAGCTACTCAGGAGGCTGATATCTGAGGGTCACAGTTCAAGGCCAGCTCAGGCAGTAAAGTCCCTGAGACTCTTACCTCCAATTAACCACCAAAAAACCAGAAGTGGCACTGTGGCTCAAGTGGTAAAGTGTTCAGCCTTGAACTGAAGAGCACAGAGACAGTACCCAAGACCAGAGTTCAAGCCCCACAACTGACAAAAAAATAAAATAAAATAAAAATTGAAAGCCTATTTAGCGCTCCATATATCAAAGGTAGAGTTAAAAATACATTAGTAAATAAGTTATTCGGTTAAAAAATTTATCAACTACACATTATTCAGAGATTGAGGTAAAAAAAAAGATTTTATAAATCAATCCAGATTAAGGGTTCTTTGCCTTTTAAATATTTGGGACACAGACAGATGATCTGATAACCAATCAGAAGCAATGCTAGATTATAACAGTTGTGTCAGTTCCCGTTTCTATTAAAAAAGAAAAACTCTCACTAAACATTGTTCTTTGCTTAAGAAACCCTTAACCAGGCCCAGAGTTCAAGCCCCACGACCGACAAAAAAAAAAAAAAGAAAAAGAAACCCTTAAGTTGATGCAATACATTAAACATTAAGCAAAATGTCTTGTTCCGTTTCTCTCTTTCTTTTTGAATGTGCCCATTTGGTCTGTTCACTTTTTTTTTTTTTTTTTTTTTGGAGCGGGGGTCCGGTCGTGGGCCCCGAACTCTGGGCCTGGGCACTGTCCCTCAGCTCAAGGCTAGTGCTCTACCACTTGAGCCACAGCGCCACTTCCAGCTTTTTTCTTTTTGCTTATGTGGTACTGAGGAATCAAACCCAGGGCCTCATGCATGCAAGACAAGCACTCTACCACTGAGCCATGTTCCTAGCCCGAGGTCTGTTCACTTTTAATATGGTGTGTCTTACAGTTGTTTCTTAGTCTGGTCTCCATTTAAAAAAACAAACAAACTCAGATAAGAATTATGCTCTAGAGGGAAAAATAATAACTGATATACTAGTTTTAATTTTCTGGAAATCTAAAGAATATTCATGTTCAAATTATGGTTTCTGTCAATCATATAACTGCGATCATCAAACATAAGATTTCACTTTGTTTATAAGATTAACCAGATGAAAATAAGATGAAACAAACAAAGATTGCAGTGATTGTTAGAAAATTGAACTTTTCTAGCCTAGGCAAATTCAATTCAGTGATGGGCCAACAGTACAAGAATGTCTACACTCCATTCTACATACTTTATTCCAGAATATCTTCATGTTAAATAGGGAGAGAAGAGATGTGTAAATATTTTAAAGGTTTTACCTCTCTTAAGACTTTAAGCTTCCACTTCCTTGCAATTCTGATCTTCAAGTAAAATAACTGTAACAAGTTAGTTTGTTAAGTTTAACTTAAAAACATACATGAGATGTATATGAAGGGTTCATTAGACCCTACTCCTCATAGCAAAATCCTTACCACAAAACTTTAATAATCCTGACTTACAAGTCAAATATAGAGCGGGTGTTGCTGTGGCTCACACCTATAATCCTAGCTGAGATCTAAGGATGGCAGTTTGAAGCCAGCCCAGGCAGAAAAGTCTGTGAGACTCTTATCCCCCTCCAATTCACCAGCAAAGAGGCAGAAGTAGAGCATGTGGTAGAGAGCCAACCTTGAGTGAATAAAGCTAAAGGACAGTGTCCAGACCTTGAGTACCAGTGCCAGCCCAAAATTTAGAAAAAGAGAGAAGTTGAATTCAAATAACTAAGGTACTAGTTTGTTGTTAGACTATTTTTTTCATAGACCATTTGACATGTTGTCAAAATTAATGTTTACTTTGATTCATAGTAACTTTTCTTTTGTATATAGAGACTTAAACATGACAATTCAATGTCCTATTTCTTAAAAATCATCCCATAATATAATTTTATATACATATAGTAACATATTGGGACCTTCTTAATCTTTAAAAACATAGTTAATGTTATATCTTCAGAAAGGCTCTATTTAAAGTCAAGTATTATTCTAGAAAGAAGACAAGGAACACAATATGTACAATACTTTTAAATGAATCCTAGTCACTCAGAAAGCTGATATCTGAGAATCATGGTTCAAAGCCTGTCTGGATAGGAAAATCCATGAGACTCTTTATCTCTTATTAACCAGCAAAAAGCCAGAATTCGAGATGTGGCTCAAGTGATAGAGCATCAGACTTGAATGGAAAATGCTAAGGAACAACACCCAGGATCTAAATTCAAGCACCAGTACTGGCATTTAAAAAAAAAAAAGAATAGGCTGGGAATGTGGCTTAGTGGTAGAGTGCTTGCTTAACGTGCATGGAGCCCTGGGTTCAATTCCTCAGTACCACTAAACGGAAAAACCCAGACATGGCACTGTGGTTCAAGTGGCAGAGCACTATCCTTGAGCACAGAGAGGGTCAGGGACAGTGCCCAGGCCCTGAGTTCAAGCCCCAGGACTGGCAAAAAAAAAACCCCTAATATAGTGATAAGTACAGTATCTAGTTAGTGGGATAATGATGCAAGTTTGGATAATGAGATGAACCACCAGAATCCAGTGTGTGCAGTTTAGTCTGTGGGGCCATGGGCTGGAGCTAAATAAGACACATCCATCTGAACACATACTCAACTTCCCTGGTCTACCTTAGACCAAGGGCAGCATCACAGAGTGTGTTTCAGGACTAAAGTGAATGCAGAGCTAAAAACATCCAGAAAGTGTCCAAAAGTTCTGGAGTCTTTAGCAGGGCTTTACAAGTCCATATGAGATTCCAGTAGGCAGAGAGGAAAGGGAAATGCATCCAGGCGTTTAAAAATGCTGAATTTCTAAAAGTATATTCTAGCAACAGCGAGAACTACCCTAAATGTAATGGAGACTTTCTGAATAGAAATAGGAAAGCACATGGAACAATCCAGACTGATAAAGGCATTAGGTCTAGCAACTCCAATGTTTAATGATGAAGATCTTTTCTTGAGTTTCTGAGGAAAAGAACAAAGCCAGCAGAGTAGGGATGCAGAGAGAGGACATGGGAGGAAGTAGAAAGAGGTAGGGCTAAGAAGGACCACAAGGAGGTTGGTTTCCAGTTGGGAACTGATGGTTTTGGCCTAAGAGAACTAGGAAGGATGAAAATAAGATTGAGGATCAAGCAGAAATTTGGTTCTTTTTTATTAATATTTTAAAAATCTCTTTCACCAGCTCACAATCCAAGTTATGAATTTTATGTGATCACTCCATGAGAAGTAAGAAAGTTGCCATGAAATCATTTCTTCTCCTAGAGAATGCGAGACTATAGCTACTGAATATACAAAACTGTTAGCTCTAAAGAAAGTTATCTAGGTTACCCTTTTGTGTTGAACTAGAATTTTTCTCAACCATATTTAAAATCTCTGATCATCCTCTTTGACATGCTCACTTTCAATGAGGTCCACAAAGATAAAGCTTTGGCTAAATCAAGTTAAAATTAGTGTTTAAAGCTGGGCACCAGCGGCTCACACCTGTAATCCTAGCTACTCAGGAGGCTGACATCTGAGGATCACAGTTCAAAGCCAGCCCAGGCAGAAAAGTCCGTGAGACTCTTATTTCCAATAAATCACCAGAAAACTGGAAGTGGCGCTGTGGCTCAGGTGGTAGAGTTCTAGCCTAGTGGAAGAGCTGAAGGACAGTGCCCAGGCCCAGAGTTCAAGCCCCACAACTGACAAAAAAAAAAAACTGTTTAAAAAATACAAAGCAAGCAAGGAAGTAAAAAAAAGAAGGAAGGAAGGGGGGAAGAGAGAGGAGAGAGGAAGGGAGAATTTTAGCTAGTTAGCATAGGCAGGCTCTCATGGCATTTTGCAATGCTAAGGAAGATAACCTCTTGTTCCCACCTTGACTGTTCTCAGATTTCTAATTTCAGTTGTGGGGCAAAATCATACTTGGAAACAATCTGGTTGTAGCCAAATTGGAAGAGAAAAAAAAGGCAGAAACAGTAATGATTAAGAAACCACTTACCTAATTTTTAATAATTCTGTAGCATGCATTCTCTTTCTTTTACTTGCTTTTTTTGCTTCACTCGAATTTCTTTTTAGGTGATCCAATTTTTTTTTCTTGTTTCTGTTTTTGTTTGTGCTGTTCTAAATTTTCATTTTTCTATTTGACAATGCATTTTTTTTACTACATTCATGCATTTGTTTACCTTTTGTTTTGAGATAGGGTCTTGCTATGTCACCTGGACTGGCCTCAAATTCATGACCCAGCTTCCCAAGCACTAAAATCAAAGCGTGTGCCAGTATGCCTGGCTTAACTGTTCTTCATGAAACTGGCTTTATAACATCTTATTCTACAAGAAGAGATACCATACGCCAATTTCAGAACTTAGATTCATATGTTTAAATTTTTAACAAGTAGATCTAGCTCCCAAATCTTGTGTATGTATTTTCATCCTAAAATGAATGTGTGTACTTCCAAATAGGGACAGAACTCAAAACTTACATTATTCTATTATACATTATAGCATTGTAGGTTGATGTCTATCTAGCCTACCAAATCTTTCCAAAAACTTGGAAGATATTGGCAGAAATGTTGTTAGAAACAGTATTGTGACTACTTCTTTTTAACACTGAAATTACCCTGTGCATAGGCATAGAGCCTATAGGTTTTACTGACTTTATGTAACCCTTCTCCTCTGTAATGTACTGCTGAGGTGGAAGGCTGTAATGAACTTGGAATACTTTCACCTGCTTCATCTCATCATTATTTTTTTTTTTTGAGTGCCAGTTCTAGGGCTTGAACACAGGGCTTGGGCTCCGTCCTTTAAGCTAGTGCTCTACCACTTGAGCCATGCTCTGCTTCCAGCTTTTTGCTGGTTAATTAGAGACAAAGAGTCTCAGAGACTTTTCTGCCTGGGCTGGATTACAGGCATGAGCCACCAGTGCCCAGCATTTCATCATGATTTTAAAATCACGGCTTAATACACATGTACTACAAATGACTCTAGTAATAACCTTAGGTGATGGTATCTTCAGGGAGTCTAAACTTCAAGCCCTCTCAAATAAGTGGCCCACTGGACTTCTCTGCTCCATGGCTTCCCATTCTCTAAGGCTCTTTGTCCAAGAGAAAGTCAATGACCCTTGAGTCTGAGGTAACTGCTCAGCTGATGATGTTCCTCTCCCTTCATACCAACTCAACCCAACACCTCTACTGTTATATAAAGGAGTGTTTTGGAAATGTTTGAATAGCCAACCACTGGCTTGCAAAATTAGCAAACAAGTCTGATGCAGGCTGACAAATTTATTGACTCCACCACAGACCTAAATAGAAGCCTTTAGGTTTAACCTATCCCCCTCATCCAAAAAATAAATAAATAAAAGACAGCCCATGACATTGATTTTTTTCCCCCTCTGCCTTTCTTTTCTCTTTGAAACAGAACCTTGTGGTCTATTTCATTTCTTAAAATTCACATT
This sequence comes from Dipodomys merriami, assembly GCF_024711535.1. Lineage (NCBI taxonomy): Eukaryota > Metazoa > Chordata > Mammalia > Rodentia > Heteromyidae > Dipodomys > Dipodomys merriami. The sequence goes on from NW_027202271.1 coordinate 11,479,461, forward strand.
GAAATGAAGCAGAGAAATGAATTGTGAATTCACTCCAAGCTTACACTTAAGCAGATAGATGATAGATTAGATAGATAGATAGATAGATAGATAGATAGATAGATAGATAGATAGATAGATAGATAGATAGATAGATAGATAGGCAGGCAGGCAGGCAGACAGACAGACAGACAGACAGACAGACAGACAGACAGACAGACAGACAGACAGACAGATAGACAGACAGATAGACAGATAGACAGACAGATAGATAGATAGATAGATAGATAGATAGATAGATAGATAGATAGATAGATAGATAGATAGATAGATAGATAGATAGATAGAGATAGATAGAGATAGATAGAGATAGATAGATAGAGGGTTTGCTTTTTTAAGTGCATCACTGAAGGATAGTACTCTACCACTTGAGCGACAGCTCCACTTCTGGCTTTTTGCTGGTTAATTGGAGATAAGTATTTCATGGACTTCCCTGCCCAGGCTGGCTTTGAACCTTGATCCTTGCTACTCAGAAGGCTGAGATCTGAGGATTGAGGTTTGAAGCCATCCCAGACAGAAAATCAAAGAGACTCTTTTTTCCAATTATCTAGTAAAAAGCTGAACAAGATAGATGTAGCTAAAGTGGTAGAGTGCCAGCTTTGAGTGAAAAAGCTGAGCAAGAATGTAGAGCTCTGGGTGGTCTAGGACTTACTACCAACACACACACACACACACACACACACACACACACACACACACACACACACATACACACCAAATTACATTTTCCTTTATTGGTCAAATACAATTATAATTTTCAGTGTATATATGTGAAAATAGAATTAGGTAACTTTAGGGTATACATGGAGTAGAGAAATATAGTGGGAAGAATGATGGAAGATAGAATACTGATCAAGGGGCATTGTCCACATAAGTCCAGATTTTGAATTAAAAACGTCTTGTACAGCTATTTAAACATAATATTTTTTAAATTACATTCCTCCAAGATCTCAATATATTAACTCATATTGTTTTCTTTCATGTCTCAATTCATCTCTTTCTTTAACAAACAAAGCAAAACAAATTTCCTACTAGAAAAAATTGGTTTTGTAATTTCATCAGTGATTTTTGCAGACATAGTGTCATCTCCCTTGAGTTTGGACTTTTCATAGTTTCCTGACCTGTCAACCAACAGATTATTATTGAGTGGCTGGAGTGGGAGCACTCAGGGAATGTTTAAAATAAATACATTATTAGCATAAATTAATTGTCTAAAGGAGCTTCATTATGGTTTTTAACATAAGCATATAGGGTTCATTGATTAATTTCACCTGATCTTTATTTCCTAAACCTTTCCCTTTCCCCTTTCATTTTAAACCATTTTTGGTGGGTTTCAGTATACCATTTTCATAGATAGATAGATAGATAGATAGATAGATAGATAGATAGACAGACAGACAGACATAGATGGATGGATGGATGGATGGATGGATGGATGGATGGATAGATGGTAGACAGTACTTTTTAATATTTACCAATGTCACCCTCTCCTTTTCCCCTCCTCCCATCCACTAGCCCCTTCAAAAAAATCTCTCTTTCATAATCATGTCATATTGCTGCATTTTTAAAGGTCTAGACTGCACCTATGAATGAAAACATATGATATTTGTCTTTCTGAGTTTGGCTTATCTTGCTTAACATGATCTCCAGTTTCATCCATTTTCCTGCACACAAGGTAATTTCATGCTTCTATAGATTCACAGGACTTTTGCAGGGAAAGGCCTGTCCTAAATGGGGAAAACAAACCTGTGCTATCTGATCAAGGTAAGCTCTAACTGGCCTTGTTAGTACCCATCTAGAATGCTGTGGGTCAATATGAAATGTCCCATGAAAGCATATCTGTTTAAGGCTTGGTCACCAAAGCAACATTCAGCTGAAGGACTTTGGGGACATGAGCAGTCCATTGATGGATTCATAACTGAATGGACTCCAGGGGAGTGGTGGAACTGTGAAAGATGAGGTCTGATTGGAGGAGATAGGTCCTTGGAGGTGTGTCTTTGAAGGGTATATCTTATCTTGGGCTTCTTCCTTTCCATTTCTCAGCTTCCTGTCCATCATGAGGTGAGCCACTCATCACCAAGCTCCCCACCATGATGCTCTGCTTCACAATGTTCAGGACTAGAAACAACAGAGCCAAATGACCATGGACTAAAAACCTCTGAAATCATAAGCCAAAATAAGTCTTCCCTTCTGTAAAATGACTTTCACTGGTAATTTTGGTCACAGTGACCGTAAGGAGACTGAGCAGAGAGAGAGAAATGCTGCTAACATGTCCTAATTCTCTTTTCAATGAACTGGGTATGCTTTCCTGAGTTAGGTCTCCTTGGTGGAGGAGAGAGCACAAAGCTCATTACCAGAGTTAGACTCCAGGCAACTCCAAGGCAGGGTCCTGGTGCACCAGGGCCTTTCACTGGTATGCTAGATGCTGGATGTGCTTGTCTTTGCCACAAGAGCTGGCAGTGCTTAGTCTAGCACCATAACATTTTGTGCCTGATGGTTGCTTTACTTAGGAATGATCATTTCTGGAGGATTAGTTATCAAATTGGTACCACCCATCTTTCTCTAAATATAACAAAGCTGACCCAGAGAAAGTAACACCTGATCCAATTTAAACAGTGGCAGAGGGAGATCTTCAGGCAGATGGTATGTTTAAGTTTGAGATGGGATTCAGGTATGTCTAGACAGCCAATTTAAATTGGTTATAAACAATCCACTTGTTTACCTTCAGTAATATTAGACTGTGTCTGGCTGGTAGTAGGGACCCTATAAATATTGCATGAATGAGCCTTTACTAAAAGTGCTGGTTCAAGCTGTACAGCCAGAGCTGTACAGCTGTACAGAATTTATTTATGAAGTTGCAAAAAGACTCCCTAAGAATCATTCTAATTGATGAGTCCCACCAAAAATTAAAATGCAGTAATTCCTTTTTATTATCAGAGCCAGTTGTGAAAGGCGCCTGCTTTTTTTGAGGACACTTGGAGACAGTGGTCTTCCAGAATTATTAAGCAATCATTAAAAATGATGCATTCTAAGGATAATAAGGATCTAGGGAGATTATAAATTGTAAAAAGCAGGAGTCCAAATCTACTAATAATATGATCCTGTAGTCTTACCTCCTAGGAGGTAAGAGGTGTTTTTATTTGCTGCCAGTTCTTCCTGGAATGAAGAGACACACAAATGGTGAGGTTACTGGAGGAATAATGGCTGGACACAGGAATTGAACACAAAATCTTCTCTTTGTTTAAGTAAATGAAGAAGAAAGGAAGAAAGGAAGGGAGAGAAGGAGGGAGGGAGGAAGAAAGGAAGGAAGGAAAGGAACAAAGGAGAAAAGTGTCCAGCCTAGCAATATCATACACATTCAAGGCTTCAGATACATAAAAACAATATGGTTTGAAAACTGGGTGTTAGTGGTTCATTCCTATAATCCTAGCTACTCAGGAGGCTAAGATCCGAGGATCATGGCTCAAAGCAAGACAGCCCAGGCAGGAAAGTTCATGACACTCTTATCCCAATTAACCAGCAAAAAGCTGGAAGTGGAGTTGTGGCTCAAGTGGTAGAGCACTAGCCTTGAGTAAAAAAAAAAAAATCTAATGAACAGCATCTAGACCCCAAGTCTAAGCCCCAAGTATCGGCACAAAAGGAGAAACACATAACAAAACAAAAACCTCTATGGTGACATAACAGTGATACAACATTTGCAAAAATATAAATAAATCTGTGACATTCAATTTGTCTCAATACCTTTTGCTTTGCAAGTGTTTTGTTACTGCTATTGATTTGTGCTGCTGCACAGGTGGAAAAGGGCAAGTATTGCCCTTGCCCCATGGAATCTCAGAAAACAACCTTGAATAAGACACAGTTTGCCATGTGTTTGTTTAATATTAACCAACCTGTAAGGGTAAAGCGCACCATGGCAGCATTGACCCCCTCACACCTGTCTTTTAGCCAGTTTAAACATGTAAATGTACTGGCAGATTGCAGTGGGAGTGCAGAGCGGGGGACAGGGGTAGGGGAGGGAGATTGGCCATGTTTTGGGTTATCATCCTTTTCAGTGATACTGATTGCAGAGATCCAAAGATAAACCAAGACACATTTCCCAAAGGCCAAGGTAAGCAACCCGCGTTCTGCTTACACTCTGAGCTCAGAGGCTCCTGAGCATTTCTGTAATCATTTCTTAACAGGTGGGCCCATCACACAGTGGTGATGCTGAATCAATGCAAGAAAGACCCTTTGAACCCACAGTAGCTGCACAGGTTCACCAGCAACTGTATAGAAATAACAGAACAACAGGGTAGAAATAACAGAAGCATAAAATGGGGACACATTTAGGAATAGGAGCCAGAAGTAGTGTGAATCTACTGGAAATACTTCATACGCATGAGTAGTCTTAAAAGCAGAGCAAAAGGAGAGATGAGAGGTTAATTTGGGGTTAATTTTGATCAAAGTAGGTATGTATGGAAAAATAGTACCATGAAACCCCTCTGTATAATTAATATATACCAATAAAAAATAAAATACAGAAATAAGCAAAACTCTTGTCACTGAAAAAAGAAAAAGTAAAAAAAATGTTCAAAAGACAAGCCACCTCCCCCGGCCAAATAAAATCTCTGATTTTAAAGGACAAAAATAGAACATTTCTTCCATCTTATTGTGAGGAAGTTATTTGTGCACTAGTCAGGATTGGCTTCTCTAAGCTCCAACTGCTGTTAAGTATGGGGGGGCGGGGGGGAAGGGCGCAAATCCCATGTTGTTTGTGAAACTTAACACACTCCATGATATATTTACTTTGCTGGAGAATAGAACAGTACTAAAATGTGAAAGCTGGTACCAATGGCTAGTGCCTGCAATCCTAGCTACTCAGGAGGCTGAGACATGAGGATAGCGGTACAAAGGCAGCCCAGATAAGAAAGTCCATGAGACCATATCTCCAATTAACCAGCAAAGCTGCAAGTGAAGGTATAGTTCAAGTAGTTTAGTACTGCCTTGAGCAAAAACACCAAGCAAGGGCGTAAGGTCCTGAGTTCAAACCCCAGTACCAACACCTAAAAACATATATTCACATGAGATTTGAACTCTTTTTCTAATTTTCATAACAAAACATTGACGAAACTAGAAACTCTAAATTGTGGTGTATGTGTACTTGTGTGTAAGTGTGGGCACATGCATAATACTTTATTATCACTTTAGTCACATTTTTGCTCAAGTGACTCAGTAGGAAATAATAGTTCAGAAGAATTAGAAACTATTAGTATGAAATTATCTCTCTCGAGTGCAGGTATTCAAATTCTTGAAATATTTGTGACAGAATTCAAGGTTGATTTTTATTCACATCTTTTTTGTATGTGGATGCCAGTCCTGGGGATTGAGCTCAAGGCACTGTCGACAGCTTTTTTACTCAAGGATAGAGCTTGATCACTTAAACCACAGCTCTAATTCCAACTTTTTTGGTAGTTAATTGGAGATAAGGATCTTACTGACTTTCCTGCTCAGGCTGGCTTTGAACAGTGACCTTCAGATCTCAGTCTCCTGAGTAGCTAGGATTGCAGGCATGAGCCAGCAGCACCTGGCTATTTACATCGTTTTCAATAGTAATAATAAATAAAATTTAATTCAATTTCTCATATTTTTTGCTCAACAGAAAGTTTCAAATCATTCTTGCCTAAATCTCCAGAAATTTCAAACTCATTCTAAAGTTTTGGTGGTAGCCTTTTTACATAGAAATCTCCAACACTTTTCTCCTTCCTCTTCCTCCTTCTCCTTCTCCTCCTCCTCTTCCTCCTCTTCCTCCTTCTCCTTCTCCTCCTCTCCCTCTTTTTCCCCCTCCTCCACCTTCTTCTTTTTGTGGTGCTAGGTATGGAACCCAGAGCCTTGGGCATGCCAGGCAAGAACTCTACCACTCCACATCTGCAGACCCCAGTGATTTTCAGATCTTATGGAATAGGTTGTTTCCTGCATGCTTCTCTCTCTCAGGATAAGAATGAATGTGGATGCTCAATATGGAGAAACTTTAATAACCAAATAAGTGTAGATGAGTTGATTTTTCTCAAGCCTGTGTCTTTGACACTCAAAGCAAATGGCCAATCTTATCACATCTCCCAAAGGAAATTCCAGATATATATCTTCCATAACAAGTATTTCCCTGCATATCAATAATATAAAGGACTTTAAATAAAACACAGTCATGTGGCTTGATCAAATCAAAACAACAAAACAGTTTACTGGTTATATCTTGCAATCTTAGTTGAGCAATCACCTCTGGGGAGTGTAATAGGGCAAGTTTTGAACTCTGGTTTGAAAGAGCCCTCCAGGTTGACCAAGTCCTTTCAGGAAAATGTATTACAGCAAAGCCGAGGTTTAAAGTGGAAGAAAGTCAGGTGCTGGTGGCTCATGCCTGTAATTCTAGCTACTCAGGAGGCTGTGATCTAAGGACTGTGGTTCGAAGCCAGTCAGAGAAGGAAACTCCATGAGACTCTTATCTCCAATTAGCCAGCAAAAAGCCAGAAATGGACCTGGGACTCAAGTAGTAGAGTACCAGCCTTGTATATAAAAACTAAGGGACAGTGGCTAAGCCTGAGTTCTAGCCCCAACACTGGTACAAAAAAATAATTAATAAAGTAGAAGAAAATTAGCAAAATTAGAAAAATGTAAGTTGAAGTATTTTTATTTATTTTTGTTTGTTTGTTTTTTGGGTCCAGTCGTGGGGCCTGAACTCTGGGCCTGGGCGCTGTCCTTTAGCTCTTCAGCTCAAGGCTAGCACTCTACTACTTGAGCCACAGCGCCACTTCCAGCTTTTTTCTTTTTGCTTATGTGGTGTTGAGGAATCAAACCCAGGCCTCATGCATGCAAAGCAAGTGCTCTACCACTGAGCCACCTTGCCAGCCCCAAGTTGAAGTATTTTTAAAGCAAAAGGCAAAACACGCTTTAGTTTCCCTTTAAGTGACAAATAATATGAGAATTAAAAAGGAAGGCAAGCATTGCAATTTGAAGCTACTTTGAAAATCATGTAAATGAACAAAACTCAAACAAGCAATTCCATGTGGCAAGGCTCTGCAATCTAATTAATAAATTGCAAACGAGGAAAAAAAGAGTTGAAAGATTATTTGAATGTATGGATTAGAAGGGAGGAGTAGATGGGATAGAGAGCTAAATTCTTAGGAATATGTGAATGCTGCTTGGTGTTTGATAATATTTGTGTGTGTGTGTGTGTGTGTGTGTGTGTACATGCACACACCTGTGTGCATGCGTGCCAGTCTGGGGCTTGAACTCAGTGCTTGAGTGCTGTCCCTGAGCTTTTTTGCTCAATGCCAGTACTCTACCATTTGAACCATGACTCCATTTCTGTGTTCTTTGGTAATTAATTGGAGGCAAGAGTCTCACTGTCTTTCACGCCTGGGCTCCCTCTGAACCACAATCCTCAGATCTCAGCCTCCTGAGTAGCCAGGCTTACAAGTGTCAACCACTGGTACCCAGCCTGGATGTTGATAATATTTGTTCTGTTCAAGGCGTGACCATATTTTAGTTATTCTTTTCTTGTTGAGGTATACACTGAATCATGCAAGGAGCAAAACCTAGGATGACTTGGATTTTGGTTAGAGAATGTCTAGTCTTGATGAAGGTAGAGTAGCAGCTAAGAAGGAGAGCTGTGGTTCTAGATGAAGTACAGCAGACAAGAGTTGATTATTGTTGGAATTGAGTGACAATGGAAGTTGGCTATACTGCACTGTCCCCTTGAGACTATACTACAAAACTTCCATATTTGAAAGGAACCACATGTGTGTTTCCTGCTATTCATGACAACATTTTGAAAGCAGAAGGAAGATACTTGAAAATTCCTTCAGCCAAGCAGAAATTCCTACCAGCTAGCACTTTGCAGTTTTGCCATTACAGCCGAAACTTAACATGATGACATGGCAATTCTCTGAAACACTGATGGACCAATAGACTCAACGAAAATTTGATTTGACAGTGCAGCTCACTGAATAATGTTAATAGTTTTAAACAGGTATAACTATTTTTAAAAAACACTCTATTTTCTCTCTTTAAAGAAGTGATTTACATGAGAAACAACCAATGCTTGGAATGTGAGGAGCCACAAACATATATTAGCCATTTCTTATCACAGCTTCCTGATGACTGGCACCATCAGTCACATAAGTAAACAGTCTAGAGAAAACAGAGCTCAGTGGAACCTTTGTTCTGTCCCCCGACTTAGAACAAATAAAATGTCCACTCCCTCAAGATTACAGAGCTAACTTAGCCCAGGGCAGGTTTGTCTTCTGTACATGGGTAAGGGTGAGGTTTTATACAGCAAGCACACAACCTCCCTGATTTTAAGAAGGCCCTTGTCAGGATCTGTGTCAGCCCTTAATTCTGTTGAAGTATCTTTCCTTCTTCCTCTGGAAAGATAAGTCTCCAAACAGAGCTTATTGTATCTTTCATCACTAAAGCTTCTTCCTATTTCCCAATGGGCAGTTCACACAAGACCAAAATATAAAGTAGTTAGTTTCACTGTGTCATATTAGTTTGCTATACAGTATATCAAACTAATTCTTACAAGTGTTCATCATCAATTAATAATTTGCCTGTTTATTTATGACCTAATTGTGGTTCTTTTACTAAATAAAAACTAATGAGTCTGATTATATAAAGTAATACTTCTTGAAATTAACTGTAGGAAACGGAAACAAGATGTTTTATTTTTGTTGCTGTTTTGTTTTCTTTTTGTCTTGTTTGGGAGGGTAGGGAGAACACAGAAATGGAGGGACAGAAGGTGAACAAATGCAGCAGTGGCACTCACAGGACACTATGTTGAAAATGAACTATACAACTTGTGGGTGGGGATGGGAGGGAAAAACTGGGAGAGAGCAAGAGAAGGGGTGATGGCTGGGAAGGGATGTGAAGGGTAAACAAAGGAGGAGGCTGCAATGCTTGGTAAGAAATGTACGCATTATCCTGCCTATGTAATTGTAACTCCTCTGTACAGTATGTCCACAAATAAAATTAAATTAAATTAAAAAAAAAGAGAAGGGGTGACAATGTCCAAAAAGAAATGTATTTATTACCTAATTTATGTAACTGTAACTGTACATCTGTACAACTGTACATCACTGATGTAGCTAGGATTACAGGAGTGAGCCACTGGCACCTGGCTTGCAATTTTTTTTGATGACATTAAAATAGTTTAGGTAGGAAAATCCTCTCCCCTGGATGATGGATCTTGGGTTTATGCTTTGACAGCTATATTATCAGACATTTTTAACCTGTATGGAACTAAAAGTTAGGCACAAACCCATTTCCTTACATTAAAGAAAAGATCATAGAAGCCGGGCGCTGGTGGCTCAAGCCTGTAATCCTAGCTACTCAGGAGGCTGAGATCTGAGGATGGCGGTTCAAAGCCAGCCCGGGCAGGAGAGACCGTGAGACTCTTATCTCCAATAAACCACCAGAAAACCGGAAGTGGCACTGTAGCTCAAGTGGTAGAGCACTCGCCTTGAGCTGAAGAGCTGAGGGACAGCGCCCAGGCCCAGAGTTCAAGCCCCACGACTGACCAAAAAAAAAAAAAGAAAAGAAAAGATCATAGGACTAAGTTAACTTCCCTTCTATAAGCTGAGAGATGTCATGATGCACACACACTCACACACACATGACTACCCACACTCACACATGCATATATTCACACACTCACAAACATACACATGTATATACACATGTAGACACATACTCACACATGTATATTCACCAAGATGAGTGAACACACAACCCTCTCACACATATTCACTCACATACACACACATAGACATAGCACCTATAACACAGAAGAAAAGCACCCAATATCTAATATTCACTCAATATAAATCATACAAACAGGATGATGGGTGAGGGAGAATGATGTGAGGGATGACATTGATCAAAATGCATTGTCCTTACAAATTGACATGCACACTTGAAAGCTCTTTGTACGGCTACTTCAGGATAATAAAAATAAATGCAAGAGGCAACATTCCAATGGAAATAAGCCAGAAAAATAATGATAAAATAATAAAATATATATCAAAAAATGTGAGGATGGATGATTCTATTCCATTTTGAAAGACTCATAAAAGCTGAAGTAGGTGATTTTCGTTGTGAACGTCCTTCACGCTTAGACTCTGGAGTCTCACCCATCCTTCCTCCTCTCACAGAAGAGTGGGATAAGGAATTATTATTCTGGTAAGAGAAATCAGTACAAAAGAAGCTTGGGGTATGGTGTTCAGTTAATCAAGATTAGCGAAGGCTGGATAGTTGGCTTTGATCTCTGAATTGACAATAGGTATATCAAAGTCCAGAATGTAAACCCCTACAAAGTGAAAGAGTGATTTATTGATCGTCTTGAATGGAAGGAGTATTTTGTTCTCTCCTCTGACTATGGAGATGGAGGTGGGGATAGGGGTTTCTGTGGGTTCTGGCTGAAGGAAGGGACGCACCTAACTCATCTGGGTGGAAAGAAGCCTCCCCTCCTCTGGAAATCTAAGCCAAAGAGAACCTTGGACAGCCCCACCTCAGGGTGAAGGGCCAGAGGGAGTACTAAGACAAGTCTCCAGACTTGAGCTTGAACATCACCTTTGGTTGCCCTTGGACTAATGCTACTGTTTTTGGTTCTCAGCGACCCCCTATCAACCCAAACTGCTACTGACTATTATTTCCAGCCATGCCTCTGTCCTTCACCTGTCAGCTCAGGAAACTTCTTTTTATAAAGAGGCTTTGTTTTTGTTTTTTTGGTTGGTCGTGGGGCTTGAACTCTGGGCCTGGGCACTGTCCCTGCGCTCTTCAGCTCAAGGCAAGCGCTCTACTGCTTGACCCACAGCGCCACTTCTGGTTTTCTAGTGGTTTATTGGAGATAAGAGTCTCTTTCTAGTGGTTTATTGGAGATAAGAGTCTCATGGACTTTCCTGCCCTGGCTGGCTTTGAACCTCGATCCTCAGATCTCAGCCTCCTAAGTAGCTAGGATTACAGGAATGAGCCACCAACGCCCAGCTAAAGGTTTTGGTTTTGCTGAATCTCAAAATACCAGAATTGACTTAACTAAAGTTTAAAAAAAAATCACAGAATAGATAGATTAGAAGTAGAAAATTGTCAAAAGGAAGCAGGTTTCATACCTTATTTTCTCTCTGTCTCTGTCTGTCTCTGTCTGTCTGTCTGTCTCTCTCTCTCTCTCTCTCACTCTCTCTCTCTATCTCTCTTCCTCTTGCCTTGTACCTTTTCTCCTTTCCAATCCTCTGTAATCTCTGAGTTTCAGTTTTTATGGTCCTGAAGTCTGAACCCAGGGTTTTGTGCTTGCTAGGCAGGTATTCTACCTGAGCCAGGCCTTCAGAGTTGCTTTACAGATCTCATACAAACTTTATCCTGACTGGTCTCAAACCACAATCCTCCTAATTCCACCTTCTGAGTAGCTGGGACCACAGGCATGTGCTACCGTGCCTGGTTGATTTTTGTCTTAAATAAAGATACAGTCTACATTCTTTTGTCCTATCATACCCAAGTTGAAAAGAAAAACTTACTCAATTTTTTTCTTTTTTTCACCTCACCAAGTACTCTCAGCAACTTTTCAGTCCCTCTAACTTACCAAATCATCATCCCATAGCTTTAAAAATAAATAAATACATACATACATAAAATTATTGATAGGTTGATCAATAGATAGATATCACTAGAAGCAAGCATCTGGAATATTACTTGGCAACAAACAGGACAAAACTACAGATTTATACCATATGAGAAGATTGTGAGATCACTCTGCAGAGTGACAAGAAACTCATTCTCAAAAAGATCATACAGTGTGATTCCACTGGGTGACATTCTCGTGTGTGTGTGTGTGTGTGTGTGTGTGTGTGTGTGTGTGTGTGTGTGTTTGCACCAGTACAAGGGCTTAAACTCAGGGCCTAAGCCCTGTCCCTTAGCTTTTCCCTTCAGCCATTGCTCCACTTTCAACCTTTTACTGGTTAAGTGAAGAGAACAGTCTCACAGATTTGTCTGCCTGGGCTGGCTTTAAACTGTGGTCCTCAGATTTCAGCCTCCTGAGTAGCCAGGATAACAGGTGTGAACCACCAGTGCCTGGCTATTGGATGACATTCTCAAAATGACCAGAGTATACAGATAGAAATATCTGGTTGCCAGGAGTAGGGAGACAGAAGAGTATGTGGTAATAAAGGTGTAGCATAACAGAGACCTTCGTTACAAAGAAAGTTCTGCATCTTGTCTGGTGGCTATTGTGCAAAAATATGCATGTGATAAAATGACATAAACTTACATACACACCTTATACTAGTGTCAGTTTCTTTGTTTTGAAGTTGTACTGAAAGTATATCCAATGCAATCACTCAGGAAAACATGTCTATAGGTAACTCAGTGGTAGAGCATTTACCTAGTATGCACAGGGCCCTGAGTTCAATCCCAACACCAAAAAGAAGGAGGGAAGGAAGGAAGGAAGGAAGGAAGGAAGGAAGGAAGGAAGGAAGGAAGGGAGGGAGGGAGGGAGAGAGGGAGGGAGGGAGGGAAGGAGGGAGGGAAGGAGGGAAATCATTATTCTTTTTTTTTTTTTTTTTTTAATTGTATTTTATTTTATTTGAGAACATACTGTACAGAGGGGCTACAATTACATGGGCAGGATAATGCATACATTTCTTACCAAGCATTGCAGCCTCCTCCTTTGTTTACCCTTCAGGAAATCATTATTCTTGAGTAAACAGAATAGAATGTATAGGAGTCCTCCCTGCCAACCTTAGCAATTTTCTGAAAATCTGTTATGGTTTCAAACTAAAGAAGTGTCAATGTATATAAGCCAACCAATCATGTGGACTACTCTGTACAGAAAGAATAATAAACTCTAGTATAGCAATGCAGTATAAAGGCAGCTCACACCTATAATCCTAGCTACTCAGAAAGCTGAGGCTAACACAGACAGAAAAGTCCTTGAGACTCCATCTTCAATTAACCAACAAAAAGCTGGGCTGGAGGCATGGCTCAAGTCATACAGCACCAGCCATGAGCAAGCAAGCTGAAAAAAACCTTGAGTTCAAACTACACACATTCTCTCTCTCTCTTCATATACATCCTAATTGATATAGATCCTACTTCATACTTCAGATATACCTGTCATACACACACACACAGGAGCAACACATGCCAAAAGAGAGGTCAGACTTTATTTTCAAGTGCACTCCCACTACACAATCACTTTGAAAGACCAAAAAATAAAAGTGTTCTCGGACATCATAAAGGAACTCCATTTCAACATTTGATTGTTTTTCCAGCAGTCACAAAGTCAGCTTGCAAACACCAACCCTTTCACAACCTCTTCCCCGCTGAAGGTCGCACAGTTTCTAAGCATATTCTGCATTATCCCCATGGATACACACCTCCCTGCTGGGTGGGAAGACCAAGCCCATCGCACGGGTAGCACCACCTAGCGTGTGGCGGATGTTTCTTTAAGCAAAGAGCCTCTGCATCCTCTACCCTGAAGAGTCCCTGTCCCGTCCCTCCCTTATTCGTTCTTTTGTTTTCCTTCTTACTTCCCTTTCCAAGCTAATCTCACTCACTCCCTAGGCTGGTCCCTGTCTATCCCCTCACGGCGGCTCTGCTAAAGCAACAGACGCACCTGCAGGAGGGCAACGTCCGGTCCCCTCCCGAGGTCTTCACTGGACATGGCCTCCAGGCTCAAGCTTCTCACAGTGCTCAGTGCCAAGCGCGCGCACCCCAGCCTGCTATGCAGATTCCCCGTGGTGCTAACAGCAAGTCTGCACTGACTTCTACCACTGTACATACAGCCAAGGCCAGCTGGTGGCCCAGGGTGACGCTTTTTCATTCTTTTCTTCTTTAACATTTTTATACTACTGGGAGTGTACCCGGTATTATAAAATTATGCCAAAGCAAAGAGCAAAGTCCTCCTTGTGAAGAAGGAGCAAATGACGCAAAGAGGGGGTGTCAGCACAAACACAGGAGAAAGGGAAGGGAGAATGGACCCAAATATATATATATATATATATATATATATATATATATATATATGGGCAGGCAAGCTGGCTGCTCACACCTGTCATCCTAGCAACTCAGGAGGTTGAGGATCTGAGAATCACAGTTCAAAGCAAGCCTGGGCAGGAAAGCCCATGAGATTCTTCTCTCCAATGAACCATCAAAAAGCCAGAAGTGGAGCTGTGGCTCAAGTGGTAAAGTATTGCCCTTGAGCAAAAAAAAAAAAAAAAAAAGATCAGGGACAGGGCCCAGGGTGTAGATGCAAGTTCCAGTACTGGCACCAAAACAAGCAAGCAAAAAAAAAAAACAAAAAACAAAAAAAAAACCATATCAACTGTTAATAGCACACAGGTCTTGAGTAGATAAATGAAAAGCTTATTAGAAACATAAATACTATTCCAAAAAGGAGGAAGAAGCTACTTTTCCTTCATTTGTTCAATTGGGGTGGCTGCAGGAAGGAGAGAGAAATGTAAGAAGACGCAGGACCTGGAGAAGAGGCCTGTTTTCCTGATCAATATACACTAGACAGATTGGGAGCAATTGCCAACAGGAAATAAGGGAAGGTTTCATTCCTGTCCTGTGGGAATGACATCAACCTCTGTCTGGACTGACCTGAATGAGAATTGTCAAGTCCTGTTTCATGTCCCCTCAAATTTCCATCTTTTCCTCTATGACAGGAAAATGTGCTAGAGGGAAATAATACCATGAAACAAACAAACAAACAAACATTTAAGTGGCTCATATCTGTAATCCTAGCTATTCAGGAGGCTGAGATCTAAGGATCATGGTTCAAAGTCAGACCTTGGCATGTGGGGAGGGAGGTGCAGACACTTTGATTTGTGAAATTTTGAATCTCCAATTAACCACCCAAAAAGCAAGAAGTGGATCTGTGGTTCAAGTGGTAGAGTACAAGCCCTGAGCTCAAGCCCCAGAACCATCATGAATAGAAATTTAAAAAACAAAAAAACACAAGGTGGTGTGGTACAGGGCTGTACACCAAAACACTCTATAGAGTGCTGAAGCCCACACCACACACACACACACACACACACACACACACACACACACACACACATACACACACACACACACATTCACACACACCACACACACACACACATTCACACACCACACACACACATTATTATGAACATGGTTAGCATTTCAAATAACACTTTGGATGTAGAAGTACTTAACAATAATAGCTATGACATTTTAAATGCTTACTAAGCATCAGTCAAAGGAGGGGCAGAGCTAGGGGACACCTGGAGAGAGACTATGCAAGGATTTCCATGGCCACACCTCCCTCCCCAGCCCCACCTCTAACCCCGGTGATCTCGGCCCAGCATTCTCCTCCCTGAGTAGTAAACCCTAAATTCCTAAACTAGCCCCTTCCTATCTTCTCTTTTCATCTGAGCTGCTCTGTCCATTGCAAACCCTCTCCTGGCTACTTCCAGTTCTTTGCCTGGCTTTTACTTGTGCTTCAAAAACCTAGCTCAAATACCACCAAGACTTAAAATAGTCCCTGACCTCTTTCTACAGCCAGTGTTCATGTCTGCCTCCTCCTTGCCCTCCCCTCTGTTTTTTTTTTTTTTTTTTGCTGCAGAATACAACTGTTTAATCCATCCCCCCCCCCCATGAATCTATTGTTCAGCCAATATTTCCTAAGCACCTTGTATTTACCTGACCCTGGTTCTTGATGTTAGAGAGTCAGGAATGAGAGAAAGTCTTCAGGAGAGTTTCTGGAAGATAATGGCACTCCGGCTGCTTGTGGAATGAGTGAGTGGTGTCAGGTTCTTGTGTGGAGTGGGAAGAAGACCAAGGAAGGTCAGCCGTCACAGGAAGGTGATTCTGATTTTCCATTTCCCCATGGCTTCCTCCTCTGTGTCACATAGCACATCTCCATTGCTTGTTGACTTCCATTACGTTTCTGTTCTCTCCCTTCACAGCTGTCTTTTGTGTATATTGGGGAGGGCAGTCCTGGGGTATGAATTCAAGGTTTGAGTGTTGTCCCTTAGCTTTCTCTCTCAAGGCTGGTGCTCTACCACTTCAACCACACCTCCACTGCTAGTGGAGATCAGTGCCTGATCTGGCTGAGCTGGCTTTGTAAGGCAATCCTCAGATCTCAGCCTCCTGAGTAGCTAGGATTAGAGGTGTGAGCCACCAGTACCTGATAGCAATGATATATATAAAAATAGATAGAGATAGATAGTTTTTTTAAAACAAAAGTTGAAGCCAGGCACCTGTGGTTCACACCTCTAATCCTTGCTACTCGGAGGCTGAGATCTGAACATCATGGTTCAAAACTTGCCAGGGCAGAAAAGTCCATGAGACTCCTATAAAAACCTGGTATGGAGCTGTGGCTCAAGTGGTACAGTGTCAGCCTTGAGCAGACAAAGCTAAAGGACAATGAATGGGCCCTGAGATCAAGTTCCAGAGAGAAAGAAGAGAGGAAGGAGGAGAGAGGAGCAAGGGATAGGGACAGGGTGAGAGAAAGGGAAAGGAAGAGGGAGAAGAGAAAGAGGAAGAAGAGGGAGAAGAGGGAGGAGAAGGAGAAAGAGAAGGAGAAGAGGAGGAGGACAAGAACAAGGAGGAAAGGAAGGAAGAAAGGAAGGTGCATGCCTATGTTGTATGTATCATGTCCACGATTCTATTCAAGATAAAGTACAAAGTGAGAGAGAATTGTCCATTCATATTGAAGAACAATTCATGTTCAAACAGAATTTCTAGAAATGTTTCCCCATGGTACGTGAGATTGGCATAATAGTAGAACCTGTCTCATAAGGGTGTTTAGTAGCATAAATGAAAGGAAGGCTACTAAAGCAATAAAGACTGTAATTGTTACCTAAGTGTTAGCCCTTACTATCACTAATCTAGTGGAGCCCAGCCCAGGCTTCCCTCCCATCTCCTTATCCCTTTATACAGGTCATCCAGCTTTGTGTTGCTTTGTGATAGATTAGCCTAATCCATGTTTCCCATCTGTGTATACATATGGCACTTCATTCATTACCCACTCCCATTACAGCAAGATTTTCTGTAAGTTTACTAGTTAGAATTTGACTCTCTCTCTCTGTCTCTGTCTCTGTCTCTGTCTGTCTGTCTATCTCTCTCTCTCTCTCCTCTCTCTCTCTCTCTCTCTCTCTCTCTCACACACACACACACACACACACGCGCGCGCGCGCGCGCGGGCACACACACCTGTGTTGCATTAGAGACTCTACCAATTTCTTTTGGAACCTTGTTTGCTGTATGATAAAAACAACAAAATTTCTGGCCATGGGTTGCTTACCTACACCTACAATCCTCACTGCTCTGGAGGCTGAGATCTAAGGATTGCAGTTCCAAATCAATCTATGCAGGAAAGTCCATGAGACTTATCTCCAACTAATCACCCAAAAATCTGGGAGTGGTGGTGTGGCTCAAGTGGTAGAATGCCAGCCTCGAGTGAAAAGCTAAGGGACAGTGCTTAGGCTCTGAGTTCAAGCCTCAGGACTGGCGCACAAGCGCGCACCCACACACGCACACGCACAAATCATGGGTTCATCTTCTCAACCACCCTCCAAAAAAAAGGTCCACAAAAAGCAGTTATAGCCAAACCTCACTAATGTCCCTAGCTACCAAGCCCTGCCAAGTGTGATCAAGGTGTGAGATGGTCTGTCTTTGCAGTGCCAACCTAAGCCCATCTAGTCCTGACCGTTACGTGCCAGCTGCCCCTAACGCAAATAAAGACGGTGGCAAGAAAGCAGCGAATCAGCAAATTGGGAGGCCTGCCCATCCAAGGTAAAGCCCTGGCTTTCTCTCTTCTGTCTCTAAGGGACCCACGCTGCTATTCCCCAGCGACAATCAAGACGGGGAAGAGGGGGAGGTGTCACACGGGTGGGCCCCCACTCCTCGGGTGGCAGCTGGGGACGGCCTGGCCCTAGCTTGGTGTCTCCAGTCCCCAGCAGATGTCCAGGCACGGTGGCCCCCTCAAATGCCTACACTGCGTTCCCTCCCAGCTCGGTTCACCCCTTTTCCTCCAGCCTTCAGCTTCTGATCTCGGGGTGCACTCTCTCCAGCCTCTCCATGAGAAGCTGGGGGAATCTCCAACTGACACAAGGCTATCCAGGGCGCAGCACGGGCCCATGCCATCCCTGGCTCATGCCATCCTCTTCCTCCTTCGCCCCCAGAGCAGTGTCAGTGCCCAGAGCCCTTTCCCGCTCTCCACGACCTCTCCACAACCTGGAGGTTCCCATCGGGAGGAGGTGGGGTTCCTGCGATCACCCTCCATCTCCCATTTCCCCTTCCTCCCTCCCTTCTCTCCCTTCCCCTCTGCTTCTGCAGCCTCATCCTCTCCTCGGGAGGGCTCCCCCCACGCAGCCTCCAGCATCATCCTTCCTCCTTCTGCTCTTTGCACCCCACTTTCCTCACACACACACACACACACACACACACTCGCCTTTCTCATCGACCCTCCCTTTGCACGCGCGCGCGCGCGCGCTCCCCTGTCAATCCGAAGATACTTGCGCAACCTCCAAAGCCACCCACCGGCCCGGGACGCAAGCCCTGCCCTGTGCCCGCGTGGCCTCTGAAAGGGTACCCCCTTTTTAGAAGTTCCCCTAAGTGGAGCCCTCCTCCCCCACCCGCCTACTCGAGGAATCACACTGCCTGTCTGGGGGGTGGAGGGGTGGCTGTCCAGCTGTCAAAAAGAAGGGGTCTATTTTAATCCTTGCACCCAGCCTCCCCACCCTAATGACGCCGGGCAGGGGTCCGCCCGGCGACTCGGGTAACACCTTGGCTGCACCATCTCCAGCCGAAGGTCGAGCTTCCCCGCCACCAGCACGCGGGGGTCCGACCCCCTCCGCAGTGGAAGGAAGGAGGGCCCAGGGAATCCCTGCCCCTCCCACCAGCCCCAAGTGGGGATCCCCTCGCCCCCCCCAACTCCCCAAGCCCGCAGGCGGGGATCACCACCACCATCACCACCACCACCACCTTCGCCAGCCTGCTGCCCGGCTTTATCTTCTTCAAACCGAGCCAGGCATTCGCAAGCAATAACACACCCAAAGTGAACCATCCCGAGTAAAAGAAGCATTCAGGACTCGCCACAATGTAGAAAAACCCGCACAATCTCACGTCTTCCTCCCCAGACCCCTAAAAAAAAGTGAAACCCACCCTAATGGCTGAGAGAACCGGGTGCACACGTGTGCGCGCACAAACCCATCAGAGCAGAGTCGGCCCCAAAGTTTGCACGCTGACAAGTCTCTAAAATGGAACAGAAATCATCCTCCTCATCATCACTCACCCGCCTCTTTTTTTTTTTTTTTCCAAGCCCTGGTTTGAGATGGAAAAGTGTCCAGAAAGGGGGTAGATGGAGACACCCCTTCCTTCTTTTCTTTCCCCCTTTCTAAAAAGAGTGGAAATTTCCATGCTGAGCTAGGGGGCAGCGTCCCCCAGTGTCGCGTTTCCTGCGGACCCTCCCTCCCAGCACAACCACCAATCGTGGGCGGGCAACCTGAGATGCCCTGGGAGGCAATCTCCCCAGGTGGGGCCCAGCGGCCCGCCTCCCTCTCCACCCTCCCCCCCACCTCCCCGGGAAAGCCTGAGCAGGCTCCCCAGGCTCTTACTGCTGTATCTAGAATAAGGGAGACCTGGGGGGTGATGTGGGTTTTGTTGTTGTTATTGTTATTTTGTTTTTTTTTTTTTTCCAATGGTTAAAGTTTCTTCACCAGCTAAGTTGTCCTTGTTGGGTCTTTCCTAGGTGCAGGGATACAGGTTGAATACCTGTTTGAAGTCTATAAAAGAGATATCTGGGAATAGGTGACTTGGTAACTTACAGTTTCAGAGGTGGCAAAGATTACATATAAATAATAATTTTTTTTTGGGGTCCGGTTGTGGGGCTTGAACTCTGGGCCTGGGCACTGTCCCTCAGCTCTTCAGCTCAAGGCTAGCACTCTACCACTTGCGCCACAGCGCCACTTCCGGCTTTTTTTTTTTTCTTATGTGGTGCTGAGGAATCGAACCCAGGGCCTTGAGCATGCAAGGCAAGTGCTCTACCACTGAGCCACCTTCCCAGCCCATAAATAATAATTTTTAAAAAACGGTCATGTGCAGTAAAAGTCCCTTAATACAAGATCAAGACCAGCCTCTGCCCAAGAATCCTTTTTGTTGTTGTTGCTTTGTGGTATTCTAATTTTAGCACTATCTTCAGCTTATGTTGAGAAGAAACTAGACCATAATAAACAGCACTGTAACTTTATTTCTACTTGTTAAATAGTCTTACCTACATCCTCAGGAAGCTATTTATAGAAAATCATTTTCCCACCTTAGGCAAAATTTTCATTTCAAAGAAAGCCCAAGTCATAAACTAAAAATAATCTTTTTTTTTATTAGTGCTAAGACTTGAACTCAGGGCCTGGGCACTGTCCCTTAGCTTTTTTTTTTTTTTCCCAAATCAATCACTCTACCACTTGAGCCACAGCTTCATTTCTGGCTTTATCCTGTTTATCAGAGATAAAAATCCTCATGGATTTATCTGCGGAGGCTGGTTTTGAGCAGTGATCTTCAGATCTCAGCCTCCTGATTAGCTAGGATAATAGGTAAGAGTCTCCTGTGTCCAGCTCCTGACTCAGTTTCTGTCTGAAAAATGGAAGACATTTCTTTCTTTCTTTTTTTTTGTCGGTCATGAGGCTTGAATTCTGGGTTTGGGCGCTGTCCCTGCGCTCTTCAGCTTAAGGCAAGCGCTCTACCACTTGAGCCACAGTGCCACTTCCAGTTTTCTAGTGATTTATGGGAGTCTCACAGACTTTCCTGCCTGGGCTATCTTTGAACCATGATCCTCAGATCTCAGCCTCCTGAGTAGCTAGGATTACAGGCGTGAGCCACAGACGCCCAGCAGAAGGCACTTCTTGATACGCTGCTTCGCTGTTATTTTTGGGTGGTACGATACACTCACCTATCGATAGAGGAAAATTAAATGTTTGTCATGCAGAAAAAAGCTTATAGAGCACCAGGAATCTTCTCAGTGTGTTGAGCCTGCTACTAGGCTCTTATTATGGCAGTTTTGTATGAGTGTGTGCCAGTTGGTACTGGAGCTCAAGCTCAAACCTCACACTCTCACTTTGCTCTTTCACTTAAGGCGGGCCCTAAACCACTTGAGCCACACCTCCATTTCCAGCTATTTGCTGGTTCATTGGAGATACAAATCTTTGAATTTATCTGCCCAGGCTAGCTTGGAACCTTCATCCTCAGATCTCAGCCTCCTGAGTAGCTAGGATTACAACCATGAGCCACCAGGGTCCAGAATTGTGGCTGCTTTTTGTTGTAGGGAGGGGGGGGGGCAATGGCAATATATATATGTCTTTTAAAACTAAAGCTGACACTAGACACTGGTGGCTCATGCCTATAATCTTAGCTACTCAGGAGGCTGAGATCTGAGGATCAGGGTCCTAAGAGATTTAATCACTCAAAAGCTTTGGGACTGAGCTGGGATGGAGTTGGCAGTATTCCTCTATGACCATGCATTCTTTTGGGGGAGAATATATCTCAGTTCTAATGATTCTGAAACTAGTCAGTAATAGATTGCAATCTAAATAAATGCCTAGGAAAAAAATTAGACCAACCTTCTTATTCAAATACCCTATGACAGTGTTATAAAGTCCCTTGGTGTATGGATTATCATGGTGAACTTGGATAGTAGTGATTTTAGTCGACTTTGTGTGTGTGTGCATGTGCACGTACGCACGCTTGCTCCAGTAATATGGCTTTAACTCAATGGCCTGGGTGCTGTCCCTTAACTTTTTTGCTCAAGTCTAGCATTCTACCACTTTAGTTACAACTCTAGTTCTAGCGTTTTGGTAGTTAAGGCCAGATAAGATTCTCACAGACTTTCTACCCTTCTCAGATCTCAGCCTCCTGAGTAGCTAGCATTACAAGCACAATTCACCAGTGCCCAGCTCTTCAGTAGATTTTTGTACAAATACTATTTTTTTGATAATAGAATTTTTTGGTGGTGGTGGTAGTGGTGATAAGACTTGAACTCAGGTCTTGGCCGCTGTCCCGAAGCTCTTTTTGCTTAAGGCTCATACTCTAACCCTTTGAACCACAGCTTCACTTCTGGTTTTCCGGTGGTTACTTGGATATAAGAATCTCATGGACTTTCTTGCCCAGGCTGCTTTGAACCATGATCCTTAGATCTCTGCCTCTTGAGTAGCTAGGATTATAGGATGAGCCACCAGCACCTGGCTGACAATAGAATTTTAACTCGGATTATTTATCAATCAGGTATTATCATAAGTAGTAAAGTGGCTTTTGGTTACAAAGCACTTTCACATACATTGTACCAATTTGTGCTAAAACAAGCTAGATGTGTAATTATTATTTTCTCCATTTCAAAGGAGAGGAAAATGAGGTGACCAGAAATTAAGTGGCTTACTCAAAACCATAAATCCAAAAAATGACAAAAGTAGAGTCTAGGACAGATTGTGTGTGTGTGTGTGTGTGTGTGTGTGTGTGTGTGTGTGTGTGTGTGTGTGTGTGTGTGTCTGTGTCTGTGTGTCTGTGTGTCCTGCGGCTTGAACTCAGGGTCTGGGTACTGTTCCTGAGCATTTTTAGCTTGCTCTACCACTTGAGCCATAGCTTTTTGCTTTTAATTGGAAATACAAGTCTCATGGACTTTCCTGAAAAGGCTGGCTTCAAAACACAATTCTCAGATCTCAGACTCCTGAGGAGCTAGGGTTACTATCATGAGCCACTGCTGTCCAACTGGATTTTGAGGATGTATGGTGTATGAAGTACAGACAGGTGCCTTAAACTCTAAACAAACAAGAAAAAAACAACCCTGATAAAGTCCATTGAAACAGATTTACAGTCAGTCCCCATTTATTCTCAACTCTGTGCTAAAGTATTGCAGCACAGAGAGGGTTAGGAAAGCTGTGTTGCAAGACTTTGCAATATTTAATGGGTAAAGGACAAAGTCACACTTCCATCCTAGGGTTGGCTTGTTTTTTTTTTTTTTTAAAGCAACCAATTTATAGCACAAAATAAAAATCTCACCAGGAAAACATGACTATCTCTATTCAAAGGTGTGAGCTTGTATATGAGTTTGTCTATTTGATCTTGGCATTTGGTTTCTGAAAATGTATTCCAAAAATCCTTATTGATTGGGTCTCCTGCTCATTAACCCAATTATTCTGTCACCTTTGCTCACACTTTAAAAAACTGTCCCACTGAAGCCAGGCGTAGGTGGCTCATGCCTATAATCTTAGCAACTCAGGAAGCTGAGATCTGAAGATCACAGTTCAAAGCCAGCCTGGGCAGGAAAGTCTGTGAGACTCTTATCCCCAATGAACTACTAAAAAGCAGGAAGTGGAGCTGTGGCTTAAGTGGTAGAGAGTTAACTCAGAAAAAAAAATATCAGGAACAGTGCCCAAGTCTTGAGTTCAAACCCCAGAACTGGCACACACACAAAAATCATTCTGTTATAGAGGATCCCACACCCTTCTTTGGGTTGGTGTTAGGAAAGCAGCTTGCATGGCACGTGATGTTGGCGTACTGTCTTTCCTTCTTGGCTAAGTGTCCTTCTCTTTACATGCCTGTTTGCTGTCCCATTTCCTGCTTCACATGGATGAGAGAGAGAGGATTTTGCCTAAACTGAAACGCAAAGTCCCATGTATGGATATCTCTGGATATCTCATGAGCATTTTAATGACTACTTTCTCATTATATCAAAAGCCAGCTTTTTAGTTAAACATCAGCAGGCTGGATATTTATAGGTAGGCAAACCTGTTAGGCACCAACTAAATGGGACGCTCACCAACAGTTCCTTCTCCTGCCTGAGCACAGAACTACACGGTGGCAGTCCAAGTGCTCTCCTGAAATGCAAATGACATCACCCTGTCCAGGGCTGGCCTCAACAAGCAAGATGGGCAGTCTGGTGTGTGTGTGTGTGTGTGTGTGTGTGTGTGTGTGTGTGTGTGTGTGTGTGTGTGTGTAAGCTTTCCCTTACCCAAGTGGTGGAATCCCAAGGGAGGGAGGGCTTCCCATTCTCATTGATCTCCATAGCAAAAGCTGCAGGAAGGTACAGCCTAAGAAACCCACTGGCATTCAGGGGTGAGGCTTAAGGGGCCCTCTGTTGTTGATAAAACTGTAATCAAGCATTTATGTATTGGGTAGTAGATGCAGGTGCATCTACAGATGCAGGTGCACCTACAGACACTCTGCGTGCTTAAGAGTTTGCAGTCTTGTAGAGGGGTGTACACATACACACACAAAAAAAGAAGTATGAAAAATCAAAGTGATCATTGGATGTTTGTGGGGAGAAATGCAGAACAAAACCTCAGTGTTCCAGTGGAGACTTGGTGTGTGTGTGTGTGTGTGTGTGTGTGTGTGTGTGTGTGTGTGCTGGTGCTAAAGTTTGAACTCAGGCCTCACACTCTCATTGGGCTTTTTCACTCAAGGTTGGTGCTCTACCATTTGAGCTACATCTCTATTTTATATATTTATATGTAAATATATATTTACCTACATTTATGTTAAATATATTTTATATGTTTATATATAAAACAATATTTATATGTAAATATTAATTTTATAAATATATAAACTTGCTAGGTTATACATTACTATGTCATCCTATATCAAATCATGTTACATTATCCTGTATGAAATTTAAGTTTAAGCAGAGGTGAAACTTTGTAATGTCAGTATAGGGAGACAATAAACATTTCTGAATGGAAGAACAGAGTATAAATAAAACCTTTTCAGCTTGGGGGTGATTTGCATTTCCAAACAATGACTGTGTCTATTCTTTTACATTAAAAAATCTAGCTATCCAGGCACCAGTGGCTCACACCTATAACCCTAGCTACTCAGGAGGCTGAGATCTGTGGATCATGATTCAGAGCCAGCCTGGGCAAGAAAGTTTGTGAGTCTCTTATCTCCAATTAACCACCAGAAAACCAGAAGTGGTACTGTAGCTCAAAGTGGTAGAATAATAGCCTTGAGCAAAAGAGCTTAGTGCCTAGGCCTTGAGTTCAAACCTCAGGACTAACAAAAAATATTAAATTATTCCAGTTCATATATGAATCATTCCAATTCATATAAGAAGTTGCTGATAAAATAGTGATTTTTTTAAATAAAGCATCTCCAGCATGAGCTTGCTTTTTTATTTTGTTTTGTTATATTTTTGGTGCTGTTGGCTTGAAAACAGGGTCTGGGCCCGGTCCCTTAGCATTTCTGCTATGGCTAGTGCTCTACCACTTGAGCCACAGCTCTATTTCTAGCTTTTTGGTAGTTAATTGGACATAAGAATCTCATGGACTTTCCCACCTGAGCTGGCTTTGTACCTCAATCCTCAGAGCTCAGCCTGCTGAGTAGTTAGGATTGCAGGCATGAGCCACTGGTGCCTGGCCATTAGCTTTTTTTTTTTCTTATTAGTTTTTTAAAAATCATCTTTAGTTGTACAAAAAGGGTTTCATTTGAACATGAAGCTATTTTAGCTGAAGTTTACTAATGCACTTCTCTAAGTTTTACATGATCATTTGTTCATATGATCCTTCTTTCATTTTGCAGCTTCCTTTTGTTATTAAAACAGGCAAAACAAAGTTATGCAAATCAATTCTACTGGCTATGTAAAACAGCTGCTTTTCATAAATGAAAATTAAAACAAGGCTTTTTTGGTTTTCCCTCCTAACAAATCAGGGTTCTCATTTCTTCATAACCATTTACCTGTAGGGCTGGGGTCCTAGGAGAAAAATCTTGCAGTGGGACTTTCACAACTATCAGCTGAGATGTGGTGCCAGCCTCTCCAAGCCAGGCCATTGCCCTTCCTGACCCCTCTGCTCCTGCCTGCCCCCCTTCCCCCTGCAGAACCAGTTTCAAGGCAGTCTTGAGGAGTCACACATCCCAGGATTCCTCTTTGAGTCGTTTGATGGTGGCTGTCTACAGAGTTTCTCCTACTTAAATTATTCCTTGGTATTTTACCTTGGCTCCCAGAATGCTTGGAAGAACTGCTATTCTGCCATGATCAGAGAGTTCTATGACCCAAATATCCTCTCCACGTTCCTATGTCAGGGTTTCATCTCTACCCTTCCTACTCTGCCCTCCAGAATTTTCTAATTCCTTGAATTACTACTGCACCTTTGGCTCCAATGGCCTGCGTCTGCGTATTGTGGACTAATTGTCACCAGACTCTAAAGGCTCTGTATTTTTGTTTTTGTTGTTTTGTTTGTTTGTTTGTTTTGGGCCTACTGAACTTGCTAACCTCCTTCTCAAATCTATCTCCTTCAGGAATAAGCCTGTCTAGACAGGCTCAGTCTTAATGGGATGAGAGCCCCTTAGGGAACAGGTTAAAAGTATTGATTCCCAGGGCTCCTCCCAGAGATTCTGACTCTGGTGGGACTTAAGGAATCTCTTACGTTAGCATTCGTGTAGCTATCCAAGAGCCTGATTTCACAAAACACAGATCTGGGCCCAGGCTTCATGCCACTTGTCCCGTCTTCTCCAGTTCAAACATGAGCAAAGGTATACTGCTCAAGGTCATGACCTGGTCTCAGGAGTAAGCAGTGTTCAGATAACTGGAATGGACCTTGAAACGCAAAGAACTCAGTGTTGTTTGGGCCCAACTTTGCTGATCCTTGGAAAGGTGAGAGTCTTTCAAATAGACCTGATCTCCCCTCATCCCCATCCTCTACCTTGAACTTCAGGCATTTTAAGAGGTAGAGATGTGGTTTCCAAACTTGGTCACACATTAGAAGAATGTGGAGTATGTGATTTAAGATACAGGTTCACGCGTCACAGCCCACAGCATTAGCAAATCATCTTCTTCAGAATGGAGTCTGGTAGCTACTGTTTTACCTCCTCATCCAGATGACTGGGAGGCACATTTGTGGTTTTCACAGCAGCCTTTAAAGACTGCAAAGAGCCAGGTGCTAGGGGCTCACACCTGCCATCCCAACTACTCAAGAGGCTGAGATCTGAGGATCGTGGTTTGAAGCCAACCCAGGCAGGAAAGTCTGTGAGGCTCCTATCTCCAATTAACTATCAAAAAGCTGGAAGTGGAGCTGTGGCTCAAGTGGTAGGGTGCTCGCTTTGAACAAAATTGATAAGAAGCAGCATTCATTCTCTGAGTTCAAGTCCCAGGGCCAACACACACACACACACACACACACACACACACACACACACACCACACCACACCACACACTGTAAGGATATGCACATTTCTGATATATGAAATTACATAGTTAAGACTTACCACTTTGGCTTGAAGATTCTTTTATTGTTCATTATTTATTATTTATTATAGGCATCATTTAGAAAGAAATTCCCTCAAAATACCAGAGTAGGAAAAATCGACACTAAATAAAACCATGATGCTTTGGGGAATGTATTTAGGTATGCTTCAACAAAGTCTCCTCTGAGCCAAGTGTTGTAGGCTCACACCTGTAATCCTAGCTACTCAAGAAGCTGAGATCTGAGGATTGAGGTTTGAAGCCAGCCCAGGCAGAAAAGTCTATGAGATTCTTATCTCCAGTTAACTACAAAAAAGCTGGGAGAGGGGCTGGGAAGGTGGCTCAGTGGTAGAGCACTTGCCTTGCATGCATGAGGCCCTGGGTTCAATTCCTCAGCACCACATAAGCAAAAAGAAAAAAGCCGGAAGTGGCGCTGTGGCTCAAGTGGTAGAGCTCTAGCCTTGAGCTGAAGAACTGAGGGACAGAGCCCAGGTCCAGAGTTCAGGCCCACGACTGGACCTCCCCCCCCAAAAAAAAAATGCTGGGAGAGGAGGTATGGCTCAAGTGGTAGAGTGACAGACTTGAGTGAAAAAACTAGGGGAAAGCACCCAGGCCCTGAGTTCAAGGCTTAGGACTGGCATCAAAACAAACAAACAAAAAGGCCTTTCATGGCTGTCACTCCATAAAGTACTCGGACCTCCTGTGATCCAGGAGTTCAGTGAGAATCTTCCATCACTGGTTGATCTCTTCCTAAGGAACTTTCTTTTCCCCTTCAGGTAGTTCCTGAAATCAAGTCATCATTAGTTATTTGGTTAAGTCTGAGTCATTTACATTATATGACAGAGTAACTCGAGGTGGGCTCCGGACCTCCAACCCACTAGAATCATTTGAACCAGGTGCCGTAGCTCACAATTCCCTTAAAATCACCCCACCATTGTGAATTGTGGCTGAGCTCCTTTTTATTTTCTAATAGTCTACATTTTTCTCATTGTTTTACTTCTCAAAACATCGGAGCTATACTCCCTGACTGGGAGAACACATCCAGTACTGAGTCATACTGCCCTGACACTAAGCAATAAAAGTCTTAGGAGAAGCACTCTTCTAAAATTATCTGTTGGGGACACTGAAGGAAAGGAAGGTGGTAGTAAGCGGTATATGGTCTGGGGAAAAGAAGGAGAATGGTTTCATTATGAGGTTATA